>NC_139220.1:318230041-318540041 GCF_055691185.1 Crinia signifera | reverse complement strand
ACAAAAAAATAAGGATCAAATATGGTTTGAGGTAACATGTTTAAAAAAGGGGCAGACTAGATGGGCCAAGTGGTTCTTATCTGCCGTCACATTCTATGTTTCTATGGGACACGGTAGGATTTTACTGGTTTGGGCTCACACACGCCCTCTACAATCCATATGCATGCGATATAAAAATCGCCTCTGTGCAAACAACAGCATCAGGTCTTAATAAGTCTCATAGTGTAGGATACAGTGTGGGTTTGATACAGTGCGGGGTACAGCATCGGTGGGATACAGTGCAGGATACATTGTGGGATGGATACAATGAGGGTTGGATACAGTGTGGGTGGGATACAGTGCAGGATACATTGTGGGCTGGATAGAATGAGGGTTGGATACAGTGCGGGATACAGTGTGGGCTGGATACAATGAGGGTTGGATACAGTGTGGGTGGGATACAGTGCAGGATACATTGTGGGCTGGATAGAATGAGGGTTGGAAAAGGGCGGGATTCAATGTGGGTTGGATACAGTGCGGGATACAGTGTGGATTGGAAACAGTGCGGGATCCAGTGCGGGTTGGATCCAGTGCAGGATACATCCTGGGTTGTTATACAGTGTGGGTTGGATACAGTGCGGGATACATTGTGGGTTGGATACAGTTCACATAAGGTATTGGAGCTTACTCAGTAGCGCATGCAAATCGCTATATATGGATGCCTCTATCAAATTAGGGTTGGCTTGCTGCCCCCTTGCCCCCCCATTCTGATGCCCATGCCTACCATGTCTGCATAGAGGGAATATATATTAGTGTACCGCGCGCAGCGAGGAACCAAATCCGAAGCATTGCGAGTGAAGTGAGTCACACAAGTGCTACCTGGCTTATTATTATTATTGTTATAATTAATAATAATAATCATATTTCAATTATTTATTTATTTTCTAGCTCTGATTTCCTGTAACAGACCTGGGTTATCCATGTTATGGCATAAACATAAAATACAAGAAAACATACTTTGAATTGGTATCACTTATAGGTTTGAATATAAATGTAATAAGGTCATTTATTTCTCATACTGTGAAACCAATCAGTGTGATGACATCACAGGTAATAAGATAAAGCTTTATACAGTAGGCCAGAGCAGCAGATTGTGGGTGATGTCACCATGAAGGAGGGGTTTTGGTCCAGAGGGGGGTTCTTATAGACACTGGTTCCAAACCCTAGGGAGGATATGGGAAATACCAGGCTATTGTCCACAGGCCAAGCAAGTCTCTGCCCCCTAGTCATATGATAATTGAGGCTATTGTAAGATTATGTTGGTTAGGACATGGCCTAATTAGCCCTGCTTTTCCCTGTGCTATGTGACTGGTGTTTACAGTAACAGTACTATGGTAATGATGGAACTGAGAACACAATGGGGGGTCTTTGTTCCTGATTGGAGTCTTCTGGACACTGTGGCCACATAACAGCAGGGGACATATGGGAAATACCAGGCTATTGTCTACAGCTAACAACAGGCTGTGAGTAATTGGTCTGTGAGAAATCCACACTTATGCATTAACCAATCAGAGGGCAGAGTTATGGCGGGAGATTTCCTCTGTCTGTGGCAGGATAAAGTGTGGCTCAGATGCTGCCAGTTCCCCAGACTGTGACTCTGCCACGTCCTGCACAGACCTGCTGTTTGTGTCATCGCTACGGAACGTGTCACCAGGACGGTTTCACGAGTATGTTCCTGTGACATCTTCTGGCTTCCAGCTCAGATTCTCAACACAATACCTGCACTGACCCAGCGCTCTCACTTCAGTATCATTACACAGGTAAGTCATTATTATACTGTATTAGGATCTGTAATGTGCCCACTGTGTGACATTATGTCCCATGTCCCTCATGGTGGCATCTTCCCATAGTATTATGTTACCATTAGCTGCCTTGTTCATATCATTTCTGGTAGGTAACTGGGGTCTGATTGCCTCATGGCTTGTCCCACCATTTGGCAGCCATTTTGTGCCTTTTCCCTCTTGCTAGCTTCTATCTATATTGTTCAATAAACATTAGCAGCCTTGTCTGCAACTTATACTAGATACATGTACTTAGACACACTTTTCTGATGTGAGTGCTGCTGATAGGTCACTGTAGGTCAGCTGACACATGACGCACCACTCTGACAGCCATTTTGTGCAATGTCTTACCTGATAATTTTTACCCAAGCTTTTCTATAACCTTTAATTTATGCACAATTTACAAAGTTGAAGGCCACAGCTGAAGGCGGCCATGTTCTGCAATGTCTTAAAGCTAGGCCCACAGCTTAAGGCGGCCATTTTCTGCAATGTCTATTACTTATAACCCTTTTACGCCGACACCAAAACACAGGTTTTTGCCTCGTGTACCAGGGTCATCTGCAGTGGTATGCTTGCAGGGGGTGTTATACAGGCAAGAGTTGGTATATAGACAGGGGGTGGTATGCAGACAGTTGATGGTATGCAAGCAGGGGGTGGTATACAGGCAGGAGTTGGTACACAGGCAGGAGTTGGTACACAGGCAGGAGTTGGTATACAGGCAGGGGATGGTATGTAGGCAAGGGGGTATGCAGGCAGGGGGTGCTTTACAGGCATTGGGTCGGATTAGGGCATGGGGTGGTATATGCAGGCTCAGGGTGGTATATGCAGGCAGGGGGTGGTGTGCAGGCAGGGGTTGGTATATGCATGCTGGGGTGGTAGATGCAGGCTGAGGGTGGTATATGCAGGCAGGGGGTGGTGTGCAGGCAGGGGGTGGTATATGCAGGCTGGGGGTGGTTTATGCAGGCAGGGGGTGGTATGCAGGAAGTTGGTGGTGTGTACTCAGAGGGTGGAAAAAAAACTACCACTACCTGTTTGAAATCCTTGATTGAAGTCTGAACCAACCCAACGGCCTTCCCCCTATAGTTGCTGGCACTTCCACTAGAGGCAATACGGACACTGTCACCTAGTGCTCCACAAGCCACACATTGCTTGTTTCCTTACTTGGAATATAAAGGATCAGATACCAGCTACCTGCTGATTAATTTGCTGTGGGTGTCCGGTGATTCCTAACAGCATTGGGCCAACAATATGGACATTTAAGTAGACACGAAGTCTCTATCATCATGCATAGGGGTGGCAATTTTACATCTACTTGCATTTGTTATTCCAATTTGGGTACTTCTAGGAACTGAGTCTCCAGGCCATGTAACTTATTTTGGGTTTGTTGGTGTCAATTTTACTCTGTTACTTACCATGGTGTTTTATTTATTATTGTTGTATGTTATATCTTACTAAACTTTGTAATGATCATCTAATTTTTCTTTCACATTACACGCCGCTTCTTGTTTTTGTTTTTGCTATGCTGAATTAGAGCCTCTATGTGCCCTTGTTACCAATAATGAGCAAATGTAATTGTCCCATATTGTCCTATTTATTTATACCTATACTTGTCTATTTTAGATTGTATTGTATCAGAGAAGATAAAGATGCCTCGTGGAAGATACTATAAGATATCAGAATCCGGAGTCCCCCCATGGGCCAAGACACCGACCACAGAACAGCCAAATGTTTCCAATCCACAGTTGTTTGAGAAGAAAACTGGAAATGACATTACTGCAAGGACTAGATCCAATGCTAAGATAATTGCTATGGTCCTATCCGAGGGGAAGGGAAAAAGACAGATACTGCAAGAAGTGTCATCTGTTGCTGTCATTAATGTGAAGCCAACAGGGAAGATCCCAGTTGTCCACAAGGAGAGATCAACACACATGGATGTGACAAGCACAATGGATGAAGAATGTTTCACATTTCGGCCACAGGACACTACACCTGTACAAGAGACTGCACAATCACTGCACAGGGAACCCAAGTGTATAAAGGTGGACAACTGTAAGTGCAGCTGTGCTGGAATGGTGAGAGAGCTTCTTGGTGAGATGAGACATCTACAGGCAGACCTAGCTGGTTTCAGAGAAGGCTTGAAGGACACGGTTGCAGAAACTGTGAAACAAGCCATCCACCAGTCCAAGGAAGAATGGCGCACTGCTGTTGGCCATCCCAGTAGGAATACAAATGACAAAGTTATACAACACTATGGTGAAATGGACATCGATAAAGCCCCTGATCATGTAAATGTTGACATGGACAATACACCAGTTCCATCAGACCACTTTCATGCTGAAGTTCCTACATTGCACAACAGTAGTGGACTACCACCTGGAAGACTTGCCATGTCCAGCACATCTACACCACTGAGCAGTGGTCTGGTTTTGCCTGATATCCCTCTCAAAGACATCTCCGATGAGATTGACAGAATGATTTACAATGATTGTAAGGGAATTCTACAGGCATACACACGAGCCATCTTCCGAACGCATGTGCCTCATGTACCGTACCTGTCTTGGGTCAAGCGTGTCAACTTTGAGGGAAATAAGGGGAAAATAGCAATGCCTGACAATTTGAAGGAAGAGATACTGAGAAGATGCGGAGACAAGATCAGTCTTGGGAAGCCTGAAATATCCCAGATTAAAAATGCAATCAATGGCCTGCTACGGATGCCCAGGCTACAGCCATGGACATCACCATTGTGATGTGAAGGTCCCAGAGCTCATGGTCCTTAGTCACACACCAATACACAAACGTTCATTATTTTTCTAGTTCTGTAATTGGTACTGTAATGTGATTACTGTATAATAGTTATTCATTACAGTACTGTAAGTATACCATCACCAGCACCATCCTCTGATCACCCAGCATTGTCCAGCTCCCAAGATAGTGCAGAACTGTAATAACCACCAATGCTGTGTGTGCTTATGGGGTGTTTGTTGTATGCCAATTGTAATTTATATTCTTCATTGTATAGAATTTGCAACTTCGCTCAGTATTGCATGTTGCATTGCATGTTTGTGTCATAGCAAAATGCTTCAAGATAAAGATACTGCTCTGTAAAAGTAAAACGTGTCAGCGCTGTATGTAGTAATGATCTATTATAACATGTATTCTCTGTTTATTGCATGGTGATATTTTGCATGTAAATGAAGGAATCTGGGAATTTTTACATAAAACTTCTAAAAATGAAACAAGTCTCCGTCTGTACTGCTGTACTGACTGCTTCTGTCTGTCTGGTCATTAGTGCACTGTGCCTTCCAGTCAAGGATGCCATCAGGAATTTTGGGGTACTGGACTCATTTTCAGGCCGGTCCCTGGGTCCCCCTCTCCTCACTTGACTTACCGTAACCTGTCTGTCAGATACACTGCTGCTGCTGCCTGCACTCAGGAAAGGACATGCTGCTGCTGCCTACTCGCTCTCCTATCTGTCACTTCCCCCCCTTATGCCACTCTGCCCTCTATCCCACTGCCACCACTTTCCTCTCTCTCCTGCTCCCTCTCGCCACTCTAATCTCTCTCTACCCTTCCCTCCCACCACTCTCCTCTCTCTCCTCCTCCCTCCCACCCGCTCGCCACTCCAATGTCTCTCTCTCTCTTTCCCTCCCTCCCACCACTCTCCTCTATCCCCCTCCCTTCCACCACTCCCATCTCTCTCCTCTCACTCTCCCACTCTAATCTCTCTCCCACTCATTGCCATCACTCTTCTCTCTTTACCACTCCTCCCACCACTTTCCTCTCTCCCCCTCCTGCCATTCTGCTCTCTCCCCCTCCCTCTCACCACTCCCCCCCTTCCTCCTTCATAACACTCTCCAGCTCCCTCCCACCACTTTCTTCTCTCTCGTATCCTGCCTACCACCCTACAGTCTCTCTTGATTCCCCTCCCTTCCACCACTCTCCTCTCTCTTTTTCATCCTACATCCCACCCACCACTCTCCTCTCTTTCTCCTCCTCCCTCTTGCCACTCTACTTTCTTTCTCCCCCTAACTCTTGCCACTCTCCTCTCGGTTTCCCTCTGTTCACCTTCTCTCTCTTTCACCCTCCACTTTCCTCTCTTCCCCTTAGCTCTCCTCTTTCTCTCTCTGCTCCTCCTCTCCTTCACTTTTTGTGCTCCTCCTCTTTCTCAATAAACAAGAAATCCACAACGCTAGTTTTTTTATGACGAATTAAAACACTGTGGGATATAAAAAACTAATTTAATAGACAATTTTGATATAAATTTTCAAAAAAGCAATTTTGATATACATTTTCAATTTTGATATACATTTTCAAAAAAACCTTCTGTCAATGTCAAACTATTTATTTATTTATTGTTTATTTATCAATAGTTTCTTATATAGTGCACACATATTCTGCAGCGCTGTACAGAGAATATTTGAACAGTCACATCAGTCCCTGCCCCAGTGGAGCTTACAATCTATATTCCCTACCACATGTACACGCACACACAGACATGCTAGGG
This sequence comes from Crinia signifera, assembly GCF_055691185.1. Taxonomy (NCBI): domain Eukaryota; kingdom Metazoa; phylum Chordata; class Amphibia; order Anura; family Myobatrachidae; genus Crinia; species Crinia signifera. The sequence goes on along the minus strand of NC_139220.1, from coordinate 318,533,717 downwards.
TTAATTTTTATTGAAAGCCAATTAGCCTCCCAGTGTATTTTTGGATTGTGGGAGGAAACTGGAGTACCCTGAAAAAAACCCACGCAAGTACGGGGAGAATATACAGTTAGGTCCATGGTGGGTATTGAACCCATGACCTCAGCTCTGTGAGGCAGTAATGCTAACCAGTTGGTGCTGCCCAACTATGATATGTCAACCATTTTCAGACGTTGATGTAGTCACTGTCGATCGTTAATGTTCCAACCAGTGACTGTCGACCTAGACATTATCGACCCAGGGACCAGATACCGAAGAGAGAACTATTCTGTTCCCTGTTTGTAGGGAAAAAGAGCACAAGTTGAGGGAGTCTGAGGTCAGGAATGGGGGAGTGAGACAGAGCAGAAGAGGGAAGAGTTCCTGCAGGAGAAGTTCATCTGGCTGAGGTCGAAGTAAGAGGCACAGTCAGAGGCAGCGTGAGAAGGAGGAGTGGGTGAGATCATGCAAATAAGAAGAAGCCAAAGGGACAATATGCATTTGATATTATTATTATTATTATTATTATTATTAATAATCATAAACAAGGGTGTGTAGATCCGCACAGACTAAATAGATAATTTATTAAGTAATGTAACCAACTTATAGAAACTACTTACAAGGAAAAATTATTTGTAGTTGTGGGGTTGGCGGTGCGCCCTGCGTTTAGATTCAATGCTAATACACTGGGGTTTTGGTCAGAAAAGAGCTGACAAAGACAGAAAAAACGCTTTTTGGGCGCACTCCTTTTAAGTTTGATTAGATGATTATTTTAAAACATAGCTTTTATTAAAGACTTTTGTTAAAATAGATGGCACATTGAGATAAAAAAATGGATTATTTTGGATTTAGTATGTGGTGTGATCCTTAAACTATAATTGTTAAGGAAAAAATTGTTATATCACACATTAATTTGTCATTTGTGCACTGTATTCTCAAAGGTACGATTACCAGTGATTATAGGCAGAAAAATGATTCAGTTCCCCTTAGAAATTTGCGTAGTCTTGTGCTGGAATTGCACAGTAGGTATACCAGGGTGGTTACCATACAGAAGGGCCTCGAACATAAATGGTCTCCACACAGACGCTCAATCTGGCAGTCATATACACAGCATGTTATTGAAGTAGCGATTCACCTCCCTTATATTTATATTGCCACACCTGGTCTTCCCCAGGGGTCTCCCACCTGGGTACTGTCCTGGCCCTCCACTGCTTGGCTTCCAAGTTCGGAGAGGGTTTGGGCAGTCCAGCGGGGTATGGTGGCAATATCTCAGGGTTAATTCGGTGTACTTCAATCAATCTGGGCTGTTGGGCTGCAGATAGAGTTGGCGCAACAGGCTTGAACCAGTGTATTTGAGAGGGGCAAACTATCTGAGCACAACCGATCACAATCACACAGGGTGTGCATATATATAAAATTCACAAAGAGTATAGCATTTCCAAGATATGGCACACTGTAGATAGGAAAGCCAACATATATATCTCAATGTCGATTATGCATTAGAAACAATTAGAGGCTTACAGCTGTCATATGGCACAGTAGAACAAAAAAAGCTATATATATGATAGTGAATCATTGAGACAAGCACGGTCGCACAAAAAATTATATATAAATATTCTCTCCCCGGTGTGTCAATGCAAATTATGACAGGTTAAGTGTGGAAAAGCCTGTAAAAATAATAGCAAGCTGTGGCTGGATGGGCCAGTATATACACACTGTTGCACAATCGATTGGACAGATAATTGGTGTTTGTCGGGCTGTGAGCCTAAGATGGTAAGGTCTACACAGGCTGCATTGGTTGACACAGTAAGATCCACCTTTGTGGGTAATATGAAAGTCAGTACTTGGATTATTGCTCCAGATGCAGATTGGTAGAGTAACATATGATTTAGACGTGATTGATACAAAGTTGCTTGATCGCTGTGGACAAAAGACAATCTGTTTGATTTTTAACACACTCAGTGTTGCCACAGGGTTGTTTGTGGGCTGCACATTTGTATAGTTAAGGGTACCAATGGTACAGAATCACAATTACTGGCTGCACGTGAAGTGGACACTCAGTTACATTGGTTGACACAGTGTGTGTTGACACACTGTGCCTGAATGTCCAGTATCAGACCCGCGGTAGCTAGTACCTGGAGCTTGCTTGGTTTAGCGCACTGGGGTAAAGGGTAGAGATTATTAATAAAGTGGGAGCACTTCCCAGCTGCACCTTGCAGTGGGAGATGCACCCATGTACCTGCTGCCGCTGCCTGTGTTAGCGGCTGACGGCGAAGTTCAGCACGTCGGGAGCTGCTGTGTGAGCCGGTGGGATGGAACGCCGGATTGGCGGAGGCTGCTTCCCCGTGCTGTCGGTAGTTAGAGCAATGCGAAGGGACGGGGAGCCGGACCCGCTGAAGATAGTTGTCCGGGTGCACACTTGGCTGGCCGGGGGTGGGTGAGGCGGCGGCTGGGACCCGTTTTGCTGCAGATTGATGCGAAAGGAGTGAGGCTGAAGGGGAACTGGCTGGCGGAACGGTGGACACGTGTTTCGCCTATAGGGCTTCTTCCTGCGGTGACATTTGACATTCGAAATGGCACCGCAGGAAGAAGCCCTATAGGCGAAACACGTGTCCACCGTTCCGCCAGCCAGTTCCCCTTCAGCCTCACTCCTTTCGCATCAATCTGCAGCAAAACGGGTCCCAGCCGCCGCCTCACCCACCCCCGGCCAGCCAAGTGTGCACCCGGACAACTATCTTCAGCGGGTCCGGCTCCCCGTCCCTTCGCATTGCTCTAACTACCGACAGCACGGGGAAGCAGCCTCCGCCAATCCGGCGTTCCATCCCACCGGCTCACACAGCAGCTCCCGACGTGCTGAACTTCGCCGTCAGCCGCTAACACAGGCAGCGGCAGCAGGTACATGGGTGCATCTCCCACTGCAAGGTGCAGCTGGGAAGTGCTCCCACTTTATTAATAATCTCTACCCTTTACCCCAGTGCGCTAAACCAAGCAAGCTCCAGGTACTAGCTACCGCGGGTCTGATACTGGACATTCAGGCACAGTGTGTCAACACACACTGTGTCAACCAATGTAACTGAGTGTCCACTTCACGTGCAGCCAGTAATTGTGATTCTGTACCATTGGTACCCTTAACTATACAAATGTGCAGCCCACAAACAACCCTGTGGCAACACTGAGTGTGTTAAAAATCAAACAGATTGTCTTTTGTCCACAGCGATCAAGCAACTTTGTATCAATCACGTCTAAATCATATGTTACTCTACCAATCTGCATCTGGAGCAATAATCCAAGTACTGACTTTCATATTACCCACAAAGGTGGATCTTACTGTGTCAACCAATGCAGCCTGTGTAGACCTTACCATCTTAGGCTCACAGCCCGACAAACACCAATTATCTGTCCAATCGATTGTGCAACAGTGTGTATATACTGGCCCATCCAGCCACAGCTTGCTATTATTTTTACAGGCTTTTCCACACTTAACCTGTCATAATTTGCATTGACACACCGGGGAGAGAATATTTATATATAATTTTTTGTGCGACCGTGCTTGTCTCAATGATTCACTATCATATATATAGCTTTTTTTGTTCTACTGTGCCATATGACAGCTGTAAGCCTCTAATTGTTTCTAATGCATAATCGACATTGAGATATATATGTTGGCTTTCCTATCTACAGTGTGCCATATCTTGGAAATGCTATACTCTTTGTGAATTTTATATATATGCACACCCTGTGTGATTGTGATCGGTTGTGCTCAGATAGTTTGCCCCTCTCAAATACACTGGTTCAAGCCTGTTGCGCCAACTCTATCTGCAGCCCAACAGCCCAGATTGATTGAAGTACACCGAATTAACCCTGAGATATTGCCACCATACCCCGCTGGACTGCCCAAACCCTCTCCGAACTTGGAAGCCAAGCAGTGGAGGGCCAGGACAGTACCCAGGTGGGAGACCCCTGGGGAAGACCAGGTGTGGCAATATAAATATAAGGGAGGTGAATCGCTACTTCAATAACATGCTGTGTATATGACTGCCAGATTGAGCGTCTGTGTGGAGACCATTTATGTTCGAGGCCCTTCTGTATGGTAACCACCCTGGTATACCTACTGTGCAATTCCAGCACAAGACTACGCAAATTTCTAAGGGGAACTGAATCATTTTTCTGCCTATAATCACTGGTAATCGTACCTTTGAGAATACAGTGCACAAATGACAAATTAATGTGTGATATAACAATTTTTTCCTTAACAATTATAGTTTAAGGATCACACCACATACTAAATCCAAAATAATCCATTTTTTTATCTCAATGTGCCATCTATTTTAACAAAAGTCTTTAATAAAAGCTATGTTTTAAAATAATCATCTAATCAAACTTAAAAGGAGTGCGCCCAAAAAGCGCTTTTTCTGTCTTTGTCAGCTCTTTTCTGACCAAAACCCCAGTGTATTAATAATCATCCCAGCTTCCCCTTACCATAGCCAGGGTACCCATCAATGGCAGTAACAAAACACATGGGGGGAAATTTACTAAGAATACGAGTACGATTTTTCGTATTCGTATTCTTAATACGAATGAATACGGCTGTTTTAGCCATATGCAAATTCATGTTCCAGAAGGTAATTTACAAAGCAGTCAAATACGACTGCTTTGTTATCACCGATGGCGTATTTATTCGTATGAATTCGCATTAGCGGACTGCTCTGATCAGTCAGATCTGTGCAGGCTGCAATGTGTAAAAAATACAGAAAAATAAATAAATAAACGGGAGTAACAGCCGTAACCAGCACTAGGCTCAAAGAGCCGGGGATGGGGACAAAATGACTAGGGGCCCCCCGTATTTTAAGAACCAGCCCCAGGCCCAACCAGCCAGCAGGGAATTGCCACAGCCGGGGGGGGAAGACTTTTTATACAAAACTTTTCTTTTGAATGGTGGTTCCTATTGATATTCTGTTGATGGCATATACATTAGTATTTGTAAATACAAATATGAATGTGCCATAAATACGAATATGCATATTTTTGGCATTGTAAATGCCAAAAATACGAATACGCCTAAAAGATTTGTATTTTACTATGAAAATACAATTTTACCTTAGTAAATTTCCCCCAAGACAATAAGTACTTGTAATTAATCTTTGTTAGTTATAATCCTGTAAATGTAACACATACAGTAACGTCATTTATTTCTCATACTGTGAAAACAATCAGTGTGATGACATCACAGGTAATAAGATAAAGCTTTATACAGTAGGCCAGAGCAGCAGACTGTGGGTGATGTCACCATGAAGGAGGGGTTTTGGTCCAGAGGGGGATTCTTCTAGACACTGGTTCCAAACCCTTTGGGTGGATATGGGAAATACCAGGCTATTGTCCAAAAGGCCAAGCAAGTCTCTGCCCCCTAGTCATATGATAATGAGGCTATTGTATGATTATATTGGCTAGGACATGGCCCTAATTAGCCCTGCTTGTCCCTGTGATATGTGACTGGTATTTACAGTAACAGTACTATGGTAATGATGGAACTGAGAACACAATGTTCCTGATTGGAGTCTTCTAGACACTGCGACCACATAACAGCAGGGGACGTATGGGAAATACCAGGCTATTATCTACAGCTAACAACAGGCTGTAAGTGATTGGTCTGTGAGAAATCCACACTTATGCATTAACCAATCAGAGGGCAGCGTTATGGCAGGAGATTTCCTCTGTCTGTGGCAGGATAAAGTGTGGCTCAGATGCTGCCAGTTCCCCAGACTCTGACTCTGCCACGTCCTGCACAGACCTGCTGTTTGTGTCACCAGGACAGGCCCCTGAGTATATTCCTGTGACATCTTCTGGCTTCCAGCTCAGATTCTCACCACAATACCTGCACTGATCCAGTGCTCTGCTACGTGTTACCTCACTTCAGTATCCTTACACAGGTAAGTCATTATTATACTGTATTAGGATGTGTAATGTTGTGCCCACTGTGTGACATTATGTCCCATGTCCCTCATGGTGGCATCTGCCCATAGTATTATGTAACCATTAGTTGCCTTGTCCATATCATTTCTGGTAGGTCACTGGTGGCTGATTGCCTCGTGGCTTGTCCCACCATTTGGCAGCCATTTTGTGCCTTTTCCCTCTTGCTAGCTTCTATCCATATTGTTCAATAAACATTAGCAGCCTTACCTGCAACTTACACTAGATACATGTACTTAGACACACTTTTCTGATGTGAGTGCTGCTGATAGGTCACTGTAGGTCAGCTGACACCTGGCTCACCACTCTGGCAGCCATTTTGTCCAAAGTCTTTCCTGCTAACTTTTACCCAAATTATTTTATAATAAGGTGGTATGCAGGCAGGGGGGTGGTATAGAGGCAGGAGTTGGTGTGCGGGCAGTGGGTGGTATGTAGGCAGGAGTTGGTGTGCAGGCAGTGGGTGGTATGCAGGCAGTCAGGAGGTGATATGCAGATAAGAGGTAGTGTGCATTCAGGCCGGAGTGGTATAAAGGAAGGAGGGGATATGTAGGCAAGGGTGGTATGCAGGCAGGAAGTGATTGGTGCGCAGGCAGGAGGTGGTGTGCAGGCAGTGGGTAATATGCAGATAGCGGGTGTTTTACACGCAGAAGGTGCTATGGAGGCAGTAGCCAGTATACAGGCAGGTGGGTGGAATGCAGGAAGGGGCTTGTATTCAGGCAGGGAGTAGTATGCAGGTAGGGGGTGATGTGCAAGCAGGGGGGGGGGGGGGTATGAGCATTGCTGAGGATCACAGCGAGCAGCTTCGCATATACATCCATGTTGAATAAGAACCTCTATGTACCCTTGTGACCAAAAATTAGCAACATTTAATTGTCCCATATTGTCCTGTATATTTATACGTATACTTGTCTATTTTAGATTGTATTGTATCAGAGAAGATAAAGATGCCTCGTGGAAGATTCTATAAAATATCAGAATCCGGAGTCCCCCCATGGGCCAAGACACCGACCACAGAACGGCGAAATGTTTCCAATCCACAGATATTTAAGAGGAAAACTGGAAACGACAATACTGCGAGGACTAGACCCAATGCTAAGATAATTGCTATGGTCCTACCTAAGGGGAAGGGAAAGAGACAGATACTGCAAGACGTGTCATCTGTTGCTGTCATTGATGTGAAGCCACCAGGGAAGATCCCAGTTGTCCACAAGGATAGAACCCACATGGATGTGACAAGCACAATGGATGAAGAATGTTTCACATTTCAGCCTCAGGACACTACACCTGTACCAGACACTGTACAATCACTGCATAGGGAACCCAAGTGTACAAAGGTGGACAACTGTAAGTGCAGCTGTGCTGGGATGGTGAGAGAGCTTCTTGGTGAGATGAGACATCTACAGGCAGACCTGGCTGGTTTCAGAGAATGCTTGAAGGACACTGTTGCAGAAGCTGTGAAACAAGCAATGGAACAGTCCAAGGAAGAATGGCACAATGCTGTTGGCCAGCAAAATAGGAATACACATGACAAAGCAATACAACACGTAAGTGAAATAGTCATCCATAAAGCCCCTGATGTCAATGACGTTCATGCAAATGTTGACATAGTCAATGCACCAGTTCCATCAGAGCATTTTCCAGCTGAAGTTCTTTCATTGCACAACAATGGTAGTGGACTGTTACCTGGAAGACTAGCCATGTCCAGCACATCTACACCAATGACCGTAAGTGGTCCGGTTATGGCTGATATCCCTCTCAAAGTCATCTCCGCTGAGATTGACGGCTATATGTACAATGAATGCTTGGGACAAATACATAAATATGCACAATCCATCTTCCAACATCATGTGGACCATAAACTGTACCTGACTTGGGCCAAGCGGGTCAACTTTGATGGAAGTAGGGGGAAACTAGCAATGCCTGACAATTTGAAGAAAGATATAATGAGAAGATGTCGGGAGAAGTTCATTATTGGAGAGGCTGAAAAAAAAAAGATTAAAAATACAATAAATGGCGTGCTACGGATGCCCAGGAAGTGTTGGATGAGGGTACACTGTATCTAGAAAACGGACAGCAATCTTCGTTAAATACATCATGGTCTGGGCATGGCACCAGTGTGATGTGAAGGTCGTTATTCACACAATAATACAAAAAAGTTTAGTGTGTTTATAATGCTACTGTAATGTGACTATGGAATTATATCTATTCATTACAGTACTGTAAGTATACATACACACTGGGCGATTTCCCCCCTGTTCATTGATTTTCACAGGGGGTAGACTACTTTCCACAGCTGGATGCTACAGAATGTTGTCCACCCCATCGCTCATCACTGTCCTGCACACTCTTGCGCAGCTATAAGCAGAAAGCGCCTCAAACGACAAAACCGATCTGCTTTCAGCTCACAATCGGCCAGTGTGTATGAGCCTTTAATGTCATAGGAAAAGGCATCAAGATAATAAAACTGTTCTGTAAAATGTGTCAGCGCTGTATGTAATAAATATTCATTATAACAAGTATTTTCTGTTTATTGCATGTAAATGAAGGAACCTGGGAATTTACAATAAAATGACTAATTCTTAAACTAGTCTCTGTCTATGCTTCTGTACTGACACGTACCTCCCAACTTTATAAAGTGCTGCGGTGGGACGTCTGCACGGGCCAAAGGCGCACGCCTGAAATTTGGGGGTGTGGCCTGGTGGCGAGGGGAGGGGCCTGGTTGCCACTGTAGGGGCATGGTCAGAGGCTGCAATAATGTACCTTAGTGTGAGGGAATGATACAGTAGGACAGTGCTCAGCTGCAACACACAATACTCCATTTACAAAGATAGCAGCGGCAAGCGGCAGGGGGGTAAGGCGGGGGTAACTTTTCTTGGGGGGTGCGTCAAAATTCCCGGCAGGGGGAGGGCGCTATTTATGAAGTTATGCCACTGCTTAAGGCCATATATGTACTGCCCCCCATAGATATGCAGACTGTGAAGTGCACTCAGAGGTGCCCAGTGTTAGTGCAGCTCTGTTTGGTGTCACCCCCCCCCCCCCCAAGTGACACCACTGGTTGCCTGCTAGCTGTAGTTCTGTTTTCTCTGTCTAAACACTCATTGAAGTTCCTGAGTTCATTCCTGGAATTACAGTTACCATCTTATCTGCTATCCAGTCAGGACAAGGCAGGGGGCTTTAAATATCTGCTCAAGGAATGTGCATTGCCTTGAGCAACAACGCTGACTAGACCTTGTGTCTTGTCTCTACTTGTCATCGGTTCCGATCATTACTGGCTCTTGCACGTGGCTCCTGTTGGCTCTCCAGCACCTTCCCATTCTGTACCACTACCCAGTCATCCAGCGCTACCCTGTCTTGGCCAATGCTGGCTATCTAAGTGCAGCGGCTGCCCAGCTATCTAATACCATCAGGAATCCAGCCGCTACCAGTGAGACATCGACCATCCAGCCACAGGGTGGGATGTACCAAGCAGCGGCGGGACATCCTGCCGCCCATCACGCCAATGCTTACCGTATATGTACTAACATATGCGATGAGCAATGCAAAGGGCATCTCTCCCGATAAGAGCTTGCCTTTGTGATCCCCGCGGCCACTTGGACTTACTCGTTTCTAACAGGGAAGTCCAGCTGCGCATGTGTAGAGAAGCTGGCGGCCGCGGGGCATGCTGGGAAGGATCAGTGTTGGATCCCTCACACAGCAGTGCTGCAAAGAGAAGCCCATAGAATTCTATGGAGTTACGCCAGCTCGAAGCCCCGCCGGAAGGGCCCTTAATGCATTTCAAAAGGTAATAAAAATCGGAAAACAGGGTTTTTACTGCATTTTTTTCTTTAGTACCCCACGCACAGTCACTGTTAGCGTAATATTTGTCATCCGGATTCCAGACACTGCCTGCGTGTTACCTGCTATCCACTCAGTGACCATTAACGTACCTTCCACCATTCCAATCCCAGCCGCTACCAGAGTCTCCTCCGCTATCTGGACACAGTCGCTATAGCGCTTTATCTGCCATCAGGATACCAGTTACTTCTCAGCATATCTATTACTGCTGTACGGACTGAGTTTCATTGGTTATTCCAGTGTCCCTGGGTCCTGTCCAATCACCAGGTCAGCTATACTGAGTTTCATTTCCAGTGTCCCCGGGTCCTGATCTATCGCCAAGCCTGCTATCCAAGTTAATCTAAAGTCCTATTCCAGCATCCCTGGATTCAGCTCCAGTACTTTTCTGTCATCCCCAGATTCAGAGACATTTCTGGCATCATAGAAACTTAGAGTTTGACGGCAGATAAGAACCACTTGGCCCATCTAGTCTGCCCCTTTTTTAAACATGTTACCTCAAACCATATTTGATCCTTATTTTTTGTAAGGATACCAATATGCCTATCCAAAGCGTGTTTAAATTGTACTACTGTATTTGTGTCTACCACCTCTGATGGGAGGCTATTCCGCTTCTCTACTACTCTTTCTGAGAAGTAATTCTACCTCACATTTCCCCTGAACCTCCCTACCTCCAGTGTCAGTGCATGTCCTCGTGTTCTGCTGCTCCTCTTCCTGTGAAGAATGTCTCCCACCTGTACCTTCCTCCCTCCAGTGTCAGTGCATGTCCTCGTGTTCTGCTGCTCCTCTTCCTGTGAAGAATGTCTCCCACCTGTACCTTCCTCCCCCTAGTGTCAGTGCATGTCCTCGTGTTCTGCTGCTCCTCTTCCTGTGTAGAATGTCTCCCACATGCACCTTCCTCCCTCTAGTGTCAGTGCATGTCCCCGTGTTCTGCTGCTCCTCTTCCTGTGAGGAATGTCTCCCACCTGTACCTTCCTCCCCCTAGTGTCAGTGCATGTCCTCGTGTTCTGCTGCTCCTCTTCCTGTGTAGAATGTCTCCCACATGCACCTTCCTCCCTCTAGTGTCAGTGCATGTCCCCGTGTTCTGCTGCTCCTCTTCCTGTGAAGAATGTCTCCCACCTGTACCTTCCTCCCTCTAGAGTCAATGTGTGTCCTCGTGTTCTGCTGCTTCTCTTCCTGTGAAGAATGTCTCCCACCTGGACCTTCCTCCCTCTAGTGTCAGTGCGTGTCCTCGTGTTCTGCTGCTCCTCTTCCTGTGAAGAATGTCTCCCACCTGTACCTTCCTCCCTCTAGTGTCAGTGCATGTCCCCGTGTTCTGCTGCTCCTCTTCCTGTGAAGAATGTCTCCCACCTGTACCTTGGTAAAACCCTTGACATATGTGACAGTCTCTATCATGTCCCCCCTTTCCCTTCTCTGCTCTAAACTATACATATTAAGAGCAGAGAAGGGAAACTCTTAACATGTATTCATCTGTAGCATCCCCAAACTCAGCTCCATTAGTAATCCGGCATCTCTGGATTATGCCTTCAGTATTATTCTGACTTCATCGGATCCTGTGCCAAGAACTGCTCCAATTCCCATCGGCTGTGGTTCTAGCCACTTCATCAGTCATATTCCAGTCTATTGTTGGTCACTTCTGGTTGTGGGCCCCTGACCTGCTGTCCAGATGCAGCTAAGCTCAAACCTGCTTACGGGGGCCCCTGGTGAAAAATGCTGGGCAGTTAGACTCTGCACCTCTGTCCGTGCAGTCAACCAGAGTCTAGTCCTGTCAGTCCAGTCATGTCAAGTTCCAGCCCTGTCACTCGCTGCATAGGCTCCTATTCCAGCTAAACTCTGAGATCTCATCAATCACCACCAGACTATTCCGGTCACTTCTGAGTCTATAAACCCTCACTTGTCACACACATACTTACCAAATGTCAGCATCACCAGATCGGGACCCTCACACACTGTATACATGCCTGGAAAGGGGACGTGACCTTAGGAGGGAGTAGTGTTGACCTCTGATAGGCGGGTGTAGCCTTACAGGGGATGCATTTCAAATCCCGGCGGTTGGGATCCCGGCGGTCAAAATCCCGACCTCGGAAACCCGACCGCCGAAATCCCAACGCATTGTCCCTCTATGGGTGTCCACGACACTCATAGAGGGAGAATAAATTAGTGTGCTGACCGTAGCTGTGGCGAGCGCAGCGAGCTCGTAAGGGGGGACGATCCACGTCCCTCCCTTGTCGGGATTTCAGCATTCGGGATTCCGGTGCAAGGATTTTGACCGCCGGGATTCCGACCGCCGGGATTTAGTACTGGTCCCCCTTACAGCATGGATCTGTTTCGCCATTATGAGGGCGTGTCCAGCTCTCCCTGAGCAGATGGCAGACCAGGCCTTTATTTCATTGTTGATAAAGATACATCTTGAAAAAAAAGTGTAAAGATTCTGCCTCATATGGGGAGAACTGAACATCTCCTGTGGGGTTAAACTGGAGGAAGGACACATTTCACTTCTTGAAGTTTAGTGCATCTGGCCTAAATCACAAAATCATTTCAGTGACTTTTTGATGTGATTCTTCTCACTATGCTTTTAGCAAAGTTTTGTGTAATTAATAAGTTACAAACTGAGGAGCCCGGTTTCCACCGGATAAAGGTTTACTGGGTGGAAAATTGTACTATAAATCCACTTATTAATTTATTAACAGTTTCTTATATAGCGCATACATATTCCGCAGCGCTGTACAGAGAATATTTGAACATTCTGTCCCTGCCCCAGTGGAGCTTACAATCTATATTCCCTACCACATGTACACGCACACACAGACATTCTAGGGTTAATTTGTTGGGTGCCAATTATCAGTGTATGTTTGGATTGTGGGAGGAAACCAGAGTACCCAGAGGAAACCCACAGGGTTTTGCTACATGACTCCAAAACGAAGCAAACAACTATAACTCCAGTATTCGTATATGTATCTTGTGACCAATACCTTCTTCGATGAATATAAAGATAATACATTTAAGCCGTCTATACATTTATTTGGCTTGAACCTTAACATACACTTTAAGCTAGCTTAACTAAAGAATAACTGACGCTGACACAATAACGACACGGACACCATAACAATTAGATTTAAAGGTCATATAGTATTTATTATGTGGTATGACCCTTCTTCGTAAAGGGCTGGCAATAAGGCGCCACGGATGACCAGCTCTAGTCACATCAAAAAATGGCGGCGACTTAAACGCCCCAACTGACTGATATTAACATGGGGACGACTGAGACGGCCCCATCCAACTAAGGCACAACCTAACGCTGGGAAGTCTCACCGCCCCCTCTCTGGCCGGTGTGGACACTCCGCTGACGAAGTGCCCACAGCGCCCCCCCGCAAAGGCAGGACACCCCGCCTTCTTTCCAGGGGGTAGTGCCTCCCAGCGCCCTCTCATGCCACAAGTGACCGCTGGACCGTGACGCCCTACCGCCCCAGTTCTGAAAATGGTAAATGTACCAAAGAATGGACTATAAATTGAGATGCCGAAGGCAAGGGAGGGTGGGTGGGGCTGAAATCCGTCTGCAAGAGGAAGTACTACCTGAAAGGACCTGCCTATATACCCCTCTCCTAAGCTCACGCCCCTAAGCTTTCCCATAGGCTGACCACAAAACTGAAACTAACTTTAGCCCAACTAGCAGTCATTAACTTTTTCCTGCCAACCCAAAAAATGTAAGCCTCTTAAGTACGCTCTGGCTTAGGCAGCCCTCGCTTAATCTAAGCCGTCTATACATTTATTTGGCTTGAACCTTAACATACACTTTAAGCTAGCTTAACTAAAGAATAACTGACGCTGACACAATAACGACACGGACACCATAACAATTAGATTTAAAGGTCATATAGTATTTATTATGTGGTATGACCCTTCTTCGTAAAGGGCTGGCAATAAGGCGCCACGGATGACCAGCTCTAGTCACATCAAAAAATGGCGGCGACTTAAACGCCCCAAATGACTGATATTAACATGGGGACGACTGAGACGGCCCCATCCAACTAAGGCACAACCTAACGCTGGGAAGTCTCACCGCCCCCTCTCTGGCCGGTGTGGACACTCCGCTGACGAAGTGCCCACAGCGCCCCCCCGCAAAGGCAGGACACCCCGCCTTCTTTCCAGGGGGTAGTGCCTCCCAGCGCCCTCTCATGCCACAAGTGACCGCTGGACCGTGACGCCCTACCGCCACCGCCAGGCTCTAAGAGCCGCTATATAGGCTCCAAGAGCCGCCGCATGCCACCCACGAAGAACTACCTAAGTGTCCGCCTCCCTAAACTAACCTGAAATACTACCCTCAACAATAACCTCAAACCCCTAAAGGTGAATCTGAAAGAAAATGTTCCTAACCGTCAGAAATTATACATTGCATTGATTAGTACGGCAAGGTAAGTTAGTACAATGGACCCAAGTGAAGTCGAAAACTTGATAAAAAACCTCTCGTGTGTCCCGGAGGGGGAGGTGGGCCGAATTGAAATTAATAAGGACCCACGGAGGTAAAAATGCAAGAAAGTCCTTCACACCCCTGATTCCGGAACACTACTTGTTCCGAAACCAGCGAGTAAACAGCGTTTTTGGGTCAGCGCAACAGGCGCACTACAACTAAACCTTATCTAATCTTATATAATTCCTACATGCAGCGGACTTCCATCGCCCCCATTGCTTGAATGGAAGAGTCAGGAAGCCAGCTGGCCGCTGCGCACCAAACAGGCAATTTCAGCACTAGATTACGCCGCAGCCACAAAGCCTGAAGCGGTGACCCCAAGGGGGGTCAGCACCAAAACCAGGATTATATCCGGGCAAAACGCCATAGCAAAGTCCCTAATAGGGGAGGGGGCCCTACATAGCGCCGGCAGAGGTCCCGGCGTTTAAATCTGGGTCCGCCCCAGCCCTACATTCCTTGGCGGAGTGATCCGCATCGCACACTCGGCAGGCATGTCGGAACCGACAACTAGTGCCCCTCGTGCATTCAGACTCGTTGTACGCGAAGCACTTTCCTTGAGCTGAAGGGGGCGTGACCCCCTCCTTTCCTGAAAAGGGCTTCCGAACCAGTGTATCTACTGTGGAGGTCTGTCTGGTGACTTCCAGCCAAATCTCCACGTCCTTAAAACCTAGCGGCAAGGAGGCATTACCGTCCTGATTACGACGAAACTTATCGTCGTAATCCCGCCATACATACCCCCCGTACTTCAAAAACATCTCATTCACCATGAAGATGTACTTGACGACATTGGGGTGTTCCTCTGGCTTCCCGTCCAAGTAACAGGACGAGAAAACCATGAAACCCTTGAGCCAATGGTGGAAGCTGCGATACGCATGTTCGCCAATTCCACCAGGCTTCTTCGCCTCATCGAACCCCGACTTCAACTCCTCGGTGATTGAGAAGACATCTACAAATTTACCTGCCTTGATCTTGTCCCTGACCTTCTTGCGAAGCCCCCTAGTCACAGCGGTGTTGGAGCAGTGCACCATTTCCGCATGCAATGGCGGTTCTTTGGGAACCGGCGCTTTCTTGGCCGCTTTGGCCTTCCCTACTTTCTTTGCAATCTCGCGCGCAATTAGCTTTCTGATCTTACGCGGGCGCCTGGATGAGGACGACTCGTCGCTGCTGGCAGAGCTGTCTGTAGAGGATGACCCGGAGGTGGATGCATGCGCAGTAGTAAGCTCACCTGTTCCTGACGGGAGGCCCTCACCTGCCGGCCTGACGGGTGGCCCGCCTAAAGACGTGTCGGCAGCACCCGGCGCAACACGAGAAGGAACGACTGCGGGAGGTCCAGAAGTCGGAACCAGGGCAGATGGAGTGTCTGATCCAATCGCCTCCGATGCCGCCAGAGGCAAAGGCGAGGGAAATGGGCGGGACGCTGGAACGACCGGGGGGATCGCCGGAAAAGCTGCCCCACCGGGAGCCATGCTGGACGGGAAGGAAAATTCAGTGGCTACCGCGGACGACCTGGATAAACCTTCGGGAAAAACAAGAGATGTCATGTTAACGGATGCACTGACCACTCCGTCAGGGGCCCGCAGGGCCGGGCCCGCAGTGATCTGGGAGGTGTGGGGGGCGGGCGGAGGAGCCGCCAAGGGGGCATAAGGTGACACCCAAGAGGGCCACCCCCCCGTGCCCGGGGGGTATGCGCCCGGCTGCTGCTGGCTGGACCCATAAGGCTGCATACCAGCGTTATGCTGCAGCCACGGCCCTGTAGGGCCACCAAAGGGGAAACCGGAAGGTATCTGGTATGGTGGGCCCCCGGATGGCGCGTTGAAGGACCAAGTGGGCTGGGGGCCATAATATGGGGGAAAGCGGGCGCCAAGAGGGGGGGTATAAACCGGGGCCATGGACGCTGGCAACGCCTGCTGCTGGGAGGAAAAGGCCTGCCAGGAGGACCCGTTGGGGTGGTACCAGTCGCCCTGGCGGTAGCCATGGGTCGGAGCTGGTGACGGCCGCAGGGGTAAGGCAAATGTGGCCACCACCGCTGACTGAGTCAAAACCAGCTGGACCACCCCGGCCGTGGGGGCCAGGGGTGCAATCGCCCTGTGCCCCCACTCGGGCCCCGCAGTAACCTGCGGCCCGAATGCCTGGGGTTGCAGGCCAAAATGGCCGCCTTGGGCCCTTAAGGGGCCTGGGATGCCCAGGGAGTCGGGGGAGGGTGCAAACACACCCGCCACCCCCTGCCCACGAACCGGTATGGCTGCGACGGCCATGGGCGCCTCCGCCCAGGCCACTGCAGGCGTGGGGGCAGAAGAGGAGGACAGGCCCCCTGGGCGGGGAGCCGGGTGGGGGTACCCGGTCCCAGGAGGGGCCGGTGCTGGGGTGGGCTCCCCTGATGGAAGGGGGGGTTGCCGCAAGGCCAGCCCCGGGGTTGGGGGGCCGGCCCCCTGCAAGGGCAGGGGGTTATCTATTTTATATGCAGGGGGGAGTAGGTATGGAGGCAGGGGCCCTGGGGCTCCCGCGGGTGACCGTGCACCCGGGAGCCGGGACCCCCGGCAAACTCTGTGGTGGCGTCCACGTGGGGCGGGAGTGAGGTGGCCGCTGGGGGGACCTGGAGGGGGGGTTTGGGCAGAGGAGGCGCATCGCCCGGCACGGAGGTCCCGTGCTCGGGCGCGTAATGGCGGGCGGGGGTGCTGCCCGCGTCATAGGCCTGCGCCGTCTGCCGACTTGCGGCACAGGCCCCACGCGGTGGCCGGGAGCATATTGCGGCCGGAGGAGGGGGACACATGGAGGAAGCGCCTGGAGGTAGGAGGGCGCCGGCGGGGGTGCCGTGAACAAAGCTGGATGCTTGTGGCTCCAGGACGGGAGCCAGGGGCGGGGGGGAGGAAGAAGCATGGGGCTGGGTTGGTGCTGCCGGTTGGAGGGGTGCACAAGGCGCGGGAAGGGGGGCAGGGGAAAGCACCCGGGCTGCTTGTGGAAGTGGAAGGGGGGGCTGAGGAGGTCTGGTGAACTGGAGGGGAAGGAAATCCTCCAGGAAGCGCCGGGGGGGGGGAGCAGAGCGCCGGGGACGGGACATGCTGAAAGCAAAGGGGTGAAAAGGTACACAGAAGGAACTTATCTGGAGATGTACTGGGCTGCACAACTGTGAGGCTGAAATCCGTCTGCAAGAGGAAGTACTACCTGAAAGGACCTGCCTATATACCCCTCTCCTAAGCTTACGCCCCTAAGCTTTCCCATAGGCTGACCACAAAACTGAAACTAACTTTAGCCCAACTAGCAGTCATTAACTTTTTCCTGCCAACCCAAAAAATGTAAGCCTCTTAAGTACGCTCTGGCTTAGGCAGCCCTCGCTTAATCTAATCACAATGACAATTTAGGTGCTGCATTTTCTATTAAAGGTGTTGTTTCATTTTCTTTCTGATACCCCTTTTACACCGCCGCAAAACTCTGGGTCTTTGGCGGGTCAGAACGGGGTCAGAGGCGGTGTAAATGAGACATGCCGTGTCCCTTTAAATGGGACTTCTACCCAGGTCCTGACCTGGGTAGAACACGGCCAGGACCTGGGTAGAGGGCGGTGTAAATGGGTACGCCGGGTCATCCGACCCGGCTCCAATTTACATCAATGAGGGACATGCAACCTGCGGACCGCAGCGTCCGCTGGTTGGACGTGGGGCGCACACAGGCTGCGCTGCTGTCTGCTATACTCTGCAGACAGCGGCGACCGCAGTGGAGTAGGCAAATGGATGCCTGTGTGCAGCATCCATTCACCTCCCGGACAAGGGCTGGGGGGTGCACGGGGGCTGGGGGCAGCCCAGCAGATTACCTTAGTGCTGGGCTTGCCCCCAGCGCAGCGGTATGGGTCCCGGCGGCGGCGATCGTCTCTTGGAGATGATATCATCTCCAAGTGGCGGGGGCTGCGGGCAGTGTAAATGGAGCAAAAGCCGGGTCGCACCCGGCTTGAAGCAGGGATCCAAAACCCGGGTGCGACCCAGCGTTTTTGGTGGAAAAAGGGTATTATTAATCAATATTGTAAACCTGTAAAAATAATAAACGCCTGATATTGTTCTGAATACAAATCTCTGCTATTAAAATCCTTCTCCTCTCTCGTTGTGTGATAAATCTTATATATATATTTCTGTAATTATAATCATACAAAGCCTTGTTACCAGGAAGCGTGTTATGACTGAACACCGCAGGGAAATCACATCTGCACAATTATGTGTGTAATTCTCATTCCCTAAACTATAATGACCCCCGATCCCATCTGTACATAGACCACTGAGAACGCATCACATGTAACTCACAGCGATAAGGGAACAGGGCTATGTATAGAATGAGTAATATAGAGATCAATCCAGATCATTATATATAATTACGGTTATCTCTATAAATGCTGAGTGATGGTGCAGCAGTGAGCAAGCTACAGACAGAATAGTGACAAGGTAAGTACAAGATACGGTAGGTGTAATGCCATTTCCACTAAGCAACGTTCTGTAATAGGACACATCACTGTCACTGCACCTGGATCATACACCCTCATCTGTACACATCACTGTCACTGCACCTCCATCCTACACCCTCATCTATACACATCACTGTCACTGCACCTCCATCCTACACCCTCATCTATACACATCACTGTCACTGCACCTCCATCCTACACCCTCATCTATACACATCACTATCTCTGCACCTCCATCCTACACCCTCATGTATACACATCACTGTCACTGCACCTCCATCCTACACCCTCATCTATACACATCACTGTCACTGCACCTCCATCCTACACCCTCATCTATACACATCACTGTCACTGCACCTCCATCCTACACCCTCATCTATACACATCACTATCTCTGCACCTCCATCCTACACCCTCATGTATACACATCACTGTCACTGCACCTCCATCCTACACCCTCATCTATACACATCACTATCTCTGCACCTCCATCCTACACCCTCATGTATACACATCACTGTCACTGCACCTCCATCCTACACCCTCATCTATACACATCACTGTCACTGCACCTCCATCCTACACCCTCATCTATACACATCACTGTCACTGCACCTCCATCCTACACCCTCATCTATACACATCACTATCTCTGCACCTCCATCCTACACCCTCATGTATACACATCACTGTCACTGCACCTCCATCCTACACCCTCATCTATACACATCACTGTCACTGCACCTCCATCCTACACCCTCATCTATACACATCACTATCTCTGCACCTCCATCCTACACCCTCATGTATACACATCACTGTCACTGCACCTCCATCCTACACCCTCATCTATACACATCACTATCTCTGCACCTCCATCCTACACCCTCATCTATACACATCACTGTCACTGCACCTCCATCCTACATCCTCATCTATACACATCACAGTCACTGCACCTCCATCCTACACCCTCATATATATACACATCACTGTCACTGCACCTCCATCCTACACACTCATCTATACACATCACTGTCACTGCACCTCCATCCTACACCCTCATCTATACACATCACTATCTCTGCACCTCTATCCTACACCCTCATCTATACACATCACTGTCACTGCACCTCCATCCTACACCCTCATATATATACACATCACTGTCACTGCACCTCCATCCTACACACTCATCTATACACATCACTGTCACTGCATCTCCATCCTACATCCTCATCTATACACATCACTGTCACTGTACCTCCATCCTACACCCTCATCTATACACATCACTGTCACTGTACCTCCATCCTACACCATCATCTATACACATCACTGTCACTGCACCTCCATCCTACACCCTCATCTATACACATCACTGTCACTGTACCTCCATCCTACACCATCATCTATACACATCACTGTCACTGTACCTCCATCCTACACCATCATCTATACACATCACTGTCACTGCATCTCCATCCTACACCCTCATCTATACACATCACTGTCACTGTACCTCCATCCTACACCCTCAGCTATACACATCACTGTCACTGTACCTACATCCTACACCATCATCTATACACATCACTGTCACTGCACCTCCATCCTACACCCTCATCTATACACATCACTGTCACTGCACCTCCATCCTACACCCTCATCTATACACATCACTGTCACTGCACCTACATCCTACACCCTCATCTATACACATCACTGTCACTGCACCTCCATCCTACACCCTCATCTATACACATCACTGTCACTGCACCTCCATCCTACACCCTCATCTATACACATCACTGTCACTGCACCTCCATCCTACACCCTCATCTATACACATCACTGTCACTGTACCTCCATCCTACACCCTCATCTATACACATCACTGTCACTGCACCTCCATCCTACACCCTCATCTATACACATCACTGTCACTGCACCCCCCTACTACACCTCATTTATACACATCACTGTCACTGCACCTCCATCCTACACCCTCATCTATACACATCACTGTCACTGTAACTCCATCCTACACCCTCATCTATACACGTCACTGTCACTGCACCTACACCCTACACCCTCATCTATACACATCACTGTCACTGCACCTCCATCCTACACCATCATCTATACACATCACTGTCACTGTACCTCCATCCTACACCCTCATCTATACACATCACTGTCACTGCACCTCCATCCTACACCATCATCTATACACATCACTGTCACTGCACCTCCATCCTACACCCTCATCTATACACATCACTGTCACTGTACCTCCATCCTACACCCTCATCTATACACATCACTGTCACTGTACCTCCATCCTACACCCTCATCTATACACATCACTGTCACTGCACCTCCATCCTACACCCTCATCTATACACATCACTGTCACTGCACCTACATCCTACACCCTCATCTATACACATCACTGTCACTGCTCTACATCCTACACCCTCATCTATACACATCACTGTCACTGCACCTACATCCTACACCCTCATCTATACACATCACTGTCACTGCACCTCCATCCTACACCCTCATCTATACACATCACTGTCACTGCATCTCAATAATACCCCATCATCTATACACATCACTGTCACTGCACCTCCATCCTACACCCTCATCTATACACATCACTGTCACTGCACCTACATCCTACACCCTCATATATACACATCACTGTCACTGCACCTCCATCCTACACCATCATCTATACACATCACTGTCACTGCACCTCCATCCTACACCCTCATCTATACACATCACTGTCACTCCACCTCTATCCTACACCCTCATCTATACACATATCTGTCACTGCACCTCCATCCTACCCCCTCTTCTATACACATCACTGTCACTGCTCCTCCATTCTACACCCTCATCTATACATATCACTGTCACTGCTCCCCCGTGCTACACCCTCATCTATACACATCACTGTCACTGCACCTCCATCCTACACCCTCATATATATACACATCACTGTCACTGCACCTACACCCTCATCTATACACATCACTGTCACCGCACCTCCATCCTACACCCTCATCTGTACACATCACTGTCACTGCACCTCAATCTTACACCCTCATTTATACACATCACTGTCACTGCACCTCCATCCTACACCCTCATATATACACATCACTGTCACTGCACCTCCATCCTACACCACCATCTATACACATCACTGTCACTGCACCTCCTTCCTACACCCTCATCTATACACATCACTGTCACTGCACCTCCATCTTACACCCTCATTTATATACATCACTGTCACTGCACCTCCATCCTACACCCTCATATATACACATCACTGTCACTGCACCTCCATCCTACACCACCATCTATACACATCACTGTCACTGCACCTCCTTCCTACACCCTCATCTATACACATCACTGTCACTGCACCTCCATCTTACACCCTCATTTATACACATCACTGTCACTGCACCTCCATCCTACACCCTCATATATACACATCACTGTCACTGCACCTCCATCCTACACCACCATCTATACACATCACTGTCACTGCACCTCCATCCTACACCCTCATCTATACACAACCCTGTCCCTGCACCTCCATCCTACACCCTCATCTATACACATCACTGTCACTGCACCTACATCCTACACCCTCATCTATACACATCACTGTTACTGCACCTCCATCCTACACCCTCATCTATACACATCACTGTCACTGCACCTCCATCCTACACCCTCATCTATACACATCACTGTCACTGCACCTCCATCCTACACCCTCATCTATACACATCACTGTCACTGCACCTCCATCCTACACCCTCATCTATACACAACCCTGTCACTGCACCTCCATCCTACACCCTCATCTATATACATCACTCTTACTGCACCTCCATCCTACACCATCATCTATACACATCACTGTCACTGCACCTCCATCTTACACCTCATCTATAGACATCACTGTCACTGCACCTCCATCCTACACCCTCATCTATACACATCACTGTCACTGTACCTCCATCCTACACCCTCATCTGTACACATCACTGTCACTGCACCTTAATCCTACACCCTCATCTATACACATCACTGTCACTGCTCCTCCATCCTACACCCTCATCTATACACATCACTATCACTGCACCTCCATCCTACACTCTCATCTATATACATCACTGTCACTGCACCTCCATCCTACACCCTCATCTATACACATCACTGTCACTGTACCTCCATCCTACACCATCATCTATACACATCACTGTCACTGCACCTTCATCCTACACCCTCAACTATACACATCACTGTCACTGTACCTCTATCCTACACCTCATCTATACACATCACTGTCACTGCACCTCCATCCTACACCCTCATCTATACACATCACTGTCACTGCACCTCCATCCTACATCTTCATCTATACACATCACTGTCACTGCGCCTCCATCCTACACCCTCATCTATACACATCACTGTCACTGCGCCTCCATCCTACACCCTCATCTATACACATCACTGTCACTGCACCTCCATCCTACACCCTCATCTTTACACATCCCTGTCACTGCACCTCCATCCTACACCCTCATCTATACACATCACTGTCACTGCACCTCCATCCTACACCCTCATCTATACACATCACTGTCACTGCACCTCCATCCTACACCCTCATCTGTACACATCACTGTCACTGCACCTCCATCCTACACCCTCATCTGTACACATCCCTGTCACTGCACCTCCGTCCTACACCCTCATATATACACATCACTGTCACTGCACCTCCGTCCTACACCCTCATCTATACACATCACTGTCACTGCACCTCCTTCTTACACCTCATCTATACACGTCACTGTCACTGCACCTCCATCCTACACCCTCATCTATACACATCACTGTCACTGCACCTCCATCCTACACCATCATCTATACACATCACTGTCACTGCACCTCCATCCTACACCCTCATCTGTACACATCACTGTCACTGCACCTCCATCCTACACCCTCATCTATACACATCACTGTCACTTTACCTCCATCCTACACCCTCATATATACACATCACTGTCACTGCACCTCCATCCTACACCCTCATCTATACACATCACTGTCACTGCACCTCCACCTTACACCCACATCTATACACATCTCTGTCACTTTACCTCCATCCTACACCCTCATATAGACACATCACTGTCACTGCACCTCCATCCTACACCCTCATCTATACACATCACTGTCACTGCACCTCCACCTTACACCCACATCTATACACATCACTGTCACTGCACCTCCATCATACACACTCATCTATACACATCCCTGTCACTGCACCTCCATCCTACACCCTCATCTATACATATCACTGTCACTGCGCCTCCATCCTACACCCTCATCTATACACATCACTGTCACTGCACCTCCATCTTACACCCTCATTTATACACATCACTGTCACTGCACCTCCATCCTACACCCTCATATATACACATCACTGTCACTGCACCTCCATCCTACACCACCATCTATACACATCACTGTCACTGCACCTCCATCCTACACCCTCATCTATACACAACCCTGTCCCTGCACCTCCATCCTACACCCTCATCTATACACATCACTGTCACTGCACCTACATCCTACACCCTCATCTATACACATCACTGTTACTGCACCTCCATCCTACACCCTCATCTATACACATCACTGTCACTGCACCTCCATCCTACACCCTCATCTATACACATCACTGTCACTGCACCTCCATCCTACACCCTCATCTATACACATCACTGTCACTGCACCTCCATCCTACACCCTCATCTATACACAACCCTGTCACTGCACCTCCATCCTACACCCTCATCTATATACATCACTCTTACTGCACCTCCATCCTACACCATCATCTATACACATCACTGTCACTGCACCTCCATCTTACACCTCATCTATAGACATCACTGTCACTGCACCTCCATCCTACACCCTCATCTATACACATCACTGTCACTGTACCTCCATCCTACACCCTCATCTGTACACATCACTGTCACTGCACCTTAATCCTACACCCTCATCTATACACATCACTGTCACTGCTCCTCCATCCTACACCCTCATCTATACACATCACTATCACTGCACCTCCATCCTACACTCTCATCTATATACATCACTGTCACTGCACCTCCATCCTACACCCTCATCTATACACATCACTGTCACTGTACCTCCATCCTACACCATCATCTATACACATCACTGTCACTGCACCTTCATCCTACACCCTCAACTATATACATCACTGTCACTGCACCTCCATCCTACACCCTCATCTATACACATCACTGTCACTGCACCTCCATCCTACATCTTCATCTATACACATCACTGTCACTGCGCCTCCATCCTACACCCTCATCTATACACATCACTGTCACTGCGCCTCCATCCTACACCCTCATCTATACACATCACTGTCACTGCACCTCCATCCTACACCCTCATCTTTACACATCCCTGTCACTGCACCTCCATCCTACACCCTCATCTATACACATCACTGTCACTGCACCTCCATCCTACACCCTCATCTATACACATCACTGTCACTGCACCTCCATCCTACACCCTCATCTGTACACATCACTGTCACTGCACCTCCATCCTACACCCTCATCTGTACACATCCCTGTCACTGCACCTCCGTCCTACACCCTCATATATACACATCACTGTCACTGCACCTCCGTCCTACACCCTCATCTATACACATCACTGTCACTGCACCTCCTTCTTACACCTCATCTATACACGTCACTGTCACTGCACCTCCATCCTACACCCTCATCTATACACATCACTGTCACTGCACCTCCATCCTACACCATCATCTATACACATCACTGTCACTGCACCTCCATCCTACACCATCATCTATACACATCACTGTCACTGCACCTCCATCCTACACCCTCATCTGTACACATCACTGTCACTGCACCTCCATCCTACACCCTCATCTATACACATCACTGTCACTTTACCTCCATCCTACACCCTCATATATACACATCACTGTCACTGCACCTCCATCCTACACCCTCATCTATACACATCACTGTCACTGCACCTCCACCTTACACCCACATCTATACACATCTCTGTCACTTTACCTCCATCCTACACCCTCATATAGACACATCACTGTCACTGCACCTCCATCCTACACCCTCATCTATACACATCACTGTCACTGCACCTCCATCATACACACTCATCTATACACATCCCTGTCACTGCACCTCCATCCTACACCCTCATCTATACATATCACTGTCACTGCACCTCCATCCTACACCCTCATCTATACATATCACTGTCACTGCGCCTCCATCCTACACCCTCATCTATACACATCACTGTCACTGCACCTCTATCCTACACCCTCATCTATACACATCACTGTCACTGCACCTACATCCTACACCCTCATCTATACACATCACTGTCACTGCACCTCCATCCTACACCATCATCTATACACATCACTGTCACTGCACCTCCATCCTACACCCTCATCTATACACATCACTGTCACTCCACCTCTATCCTACACCCTCATCTATACACATCACTGTCACTGCACCTCCATCCTACCCCCTCTTCTATACACATCACTGTCACTGCTCCTCCATTCTACACCCTCATCTATACATATCACTGTCACTGCTCCCCCGTGCTACACCCTCATCTATACACATCACTGTCACTGCACCTCCATCCTACACCCTCATATATATACACATCACTGTCACTGCACCTACACCCTCATCTATACACATCACTGTCACCGCACCTCCATCCTACACCCTCATCTGTACACATCACTGTCACTGCACCTCCATCTTACACCCTCATTTATACACATCACTGTCACTGCACCTCCATCCTACACCCTCATATATACACATCACTGTCACTGCACCTCCATCCTACACCACCATCTATACACATCACTGTCACTGCACCTCCTTCCTACACCCTCATCTATACACATCACTGTCACTGTACCTCCATCCTACACCATCATCTATACACATCACTGTCACTGCACCTTCATCCTACACCCTCAACTATATACATCACTGTCACTGCACCTCCATCCTACACCCTCATCTATACACATCACTGTCACTGCACCTCCATCCTACATCTTCATCTATACACATCACTGTCACTGCGCCTCCATCCTACACCCTCATCTATACACATCACTGTCACTGCGCCTCCATCCTACACCCTCATCTATACACATCACTGTCACTGCACCTCCATCCTACACCCTCATCTTTACACATCCCTGTCACTGCACCTCCATCCTACACCCTCATCTATACACATCACTGTCACTGCACCTCCATCCTACACCCTCATCTATACACATCACTGTCACTGCACCTCCATCCTACACCCTCATCTGTACACATCACTGTCACTGCACCTCCATCCTACACCCTCATCTGTACACATCCCTGTCACTGCACCTCCGTCCTACACCCTCATATATACACATCACTGTCACTGCACCTCCGTCCTACACCCTCATCTATACACATCACTGTCACTGCACCTCCTTCTTACACCTCATCTATACACGTCACTGTCACTGCACCTCCATCCTACACCCTCATCTATACACATCACTGTCACTGCACCTCCATCCTACACCATCATCTATACACATCACTGTCACTGCACCTCCATCCTACACCCTCATCTGTACACATCACTGTCACTGCACCTCCATCCTACACCCTCATCTATACACATCACTGTCACTTTACCTCCATCCTACACCCTCATATATACACATCACTGTCACTGCACCTCCATCCTACACCCTCATCTATACACATCACTGTCACTGCACCTCCACCTTACACCCACATCTATACACATCTCTGTCACTTTACCTCCATCCTACACCCTCATATAGACACATCACTGTCACTGCACCTCCATCCTACACCCTCATCTATACACATCACTGTCACTGCACCTCCACCTTACACCCACATCTATACACATCACTGTCACTGCACCTCCATCATACACACTCATCTATACACATCCCTGTCACTGCACCTCCATCCTACACCCTCATCTATACATATCACTGTCACTGCGCCTCCATCCTACACCCTCATCTATACACATCACTGTCACTGCACCTCTATCCTACACCCTCATCTATACACATCACTGTCACTGCACCTACATCCTACACCCTCATCTATACACATCACTGTCACTGCACCTCCATCCTACACCCTCATCTATACACATCACTGTCACTGCACCTCCACCTTACACCCACATCTATACACATCTCTGTCACTTTACCTCCATCCTACACCCTCATATATACACATCACTGTCACTGCACCTCCATCCTACACCCTCATCTATACACATCCCTGTCACTGTACCTCCATCCTACACCCTCATCTATACACATCACTGTCAATGTACCTCCATCCTACACCCTCATCTATACACATCACTGTCACTGTACCTCCATCCTACTCCCTCATCTATACACATCACTGTCACTGCACCTCCATCCTACACCCTCATCTATACACATCACTGTCACTGCACCTCCATCCTACACCCTCATATATACACATCACTGTCACTGCACCTCCATCCTACACCCTCATATATACACATCACTGTCACTGCACCTCCATCCTACACCCTCATCTATACACATCACTGTCACTGTACCTCCATCCTACACCCTCATCTATACACATCACTGTCACTGCGCCTCCATCCTACACCTCATCTATTTGTCTGTGAATTTGCTTGCAGACATTGTATAGGTTTACAGTCAATTGGTAGATCCCTAAAAGGTCACCATTGACAAGGTCAAGGCAAGCAAACAGCTACACCAAAAAATATTGACACATGAAAAGACCGACATGTATTTTTCATATTTTTTGTGTGTGAATCAGAGCACATGGAAATCCCATAAGTGCACTTTGCATTGATTGCTTCCTTCGCCTACAGGCCACATTAGGGTACACATTCAGAGTCCTTTTGGGTTGTATGAATTATGAAATAGTCCGACCTTTCCATGTGTCCACCATTGCCATGTCAACCAGTTGCTTGTGTCGGATACTGTTTAATTGTTTAGATAACAAAACGTATCACATTTGTAGTGTTTCTTATTTCTTTCTAATTCCCCCCTAGGCCTGAGCAGGTAGACTGCTGCTTCCCCTCACGGCCATTAGATCATGCTTCATATCAGTCATACTGTCCCAGAAACAGGTGTAAGATGGGAAATTTCCACACTTCAAAGCAGGTGCAGATAAATGCCTGGTGTCACCACCAAATACCAAATAAATACAACAATATACAGAGAAGTGGCTCCAGCGCGCCCAATTGAAGTACAAGTAATTCAGTTCTATCATAGATAGTGGTTATGGTGTCCTACAATACCAGCATCCTTACTCCACACACACTGCTCTCCTACACTACCAGCATCCTTACTCCACACACACTGCTCTCCTACACTACCAGCATCCTTACTCCACACACACTGCTCTCCTACACTACCAGCATCCTTACTCCACACACACTGCTCTCCTACACTACCAGCATCCTTACTCCACACACACTGCTCTCCTACACTACCAGCATCCTTACTCCACACACACTGCTCTCCTACACTACCAGCATCCTTACTCCACACACACTGCTCTCCTACACTACCCTTTTTCCTGCATCCCTACTCCACACACACTGCTCTCCTACACTACTCCTCTACCTGCATCCCAACTCCACACACACACATTGCTCTCCTACACTACCCCTCTTCCTGCATCCCTACTCCACACACACTGCTCTCCTACACTACTCCTCTACCTGCATCCCTACTCCACACACTGCTCTCCTACACTACCCCTCTACCTGCATCCCTACTCCACACACACTGCTCTCCTACACTACCCCTCTTCCTGCATCCCTACTCCACACACACTGCTCTCCTACACTACTCCTCTACCTGCATCCCTACTGCACACACACTGCTCTCCTACACTACCCCTCTTCCTGCATCCCTACTCCACACACACTGCTCTCCTACACTACCCCTCTTCCTGCATCCCTACTCCACACACACTGCTCTCCTACACTACCCCTCTTCCTGCATCCCTACTCCACACACACTGCTCTCCTACACTACCCCTCTTCCTGCATCCCTACTCCACACACACTGCTCTCCTACACTACCCCTCTTCCTGCATCCCTACTCCACACACACTGCTCTCCTACACTACCCCTCTTCCTGCATCCCTACTCCACACACACACACATTGCTCTCCTACACTACCCCTCTTCCTGCATCCCTACTTCACGCACACTGCTCTCCTACACTACCCCTCTTCCTGCATCCCTACTCCACACACACACTGCTCTCCTACACTAGCTCTCTACCTGCATCCCTACTCCACACACACACTGCTGTCCTACACTAGCCCAGTCTTCATGCAGCCCTACTCCACACACACACACTGCTCTCCTACACTACCCCTCTTCCTGCATCCCTGCTCCACACACACACACTGCTCTCCTACACTACCCCTCAACCACCACCTTCTCTCTTACACTACCCATCTTCCTGCACCCCCAATCCACGAACACACAGCCCTCCTACACTACCACTCATACTGCACCCCCTCACTGTGCACACTGTTCTCCTACACTACCCCTCACCCTGAACCCAACCCCACACACTGCTCTCCTACACTATCCCTCACCATGCATCCCCCCCCACATACTGCTCACCTACACTACCCCTCACCCTGCATTCCCTCCCCCCCACACACACTGCATCCCCTCCCCCCCACAAACTGCTCACCTACACTACCCCTCACCCTGCATACCCTCCCCCACACATACCGCTCTCCTACACTACCCCTCACCCGGAATCCTCTTCACGCATTCACAAAGTTTCCTTAAACCTTTGAATACCAACATCTCGGTGAGAGATGTGCAAAATATCGGCTTAAAATGCCAGCTCACATTTGTTATATAAATTCAAATAAAATATGATGTGTAAAAAAGATGATATTTCCTACATAAGGCGACATTACCGGTCATTAGATGATTACATACCTATTTTGACAAATTCACTTGAAGGGCCACCAGCTTTTCAGTGGCTTTTATGGTGGTAATTACCTTCTTTTGGCTGAGAGGCACGCATAGAGCATTTAAAAAATATGCTACGAGCCATGATTGGCTTGCTCACAGCGCCATGTTTGAAAACGATGTCCAATCACGGCTCACCCTATCCCCTATATCAGCCATTGTGAAGGAATAGAACTCAGCAGGGAGTTTATTATAAACGTCTCGGAGAGCTAACCGCAGATCTTCTGTGGATGTAGGCTTGCTCAAATCCTCACATCTCTTCATATAATCCCAGACTCGGCGCGGTAGAGATCTATGGAAGCCGGCCCATATCATCACCTTCACTTGCTGGGCCGTTTGCTCCAGAGGTGGTGGGTGGGGCTGGACAAGGGGTTGGAGCAGGGGAATGCCCAGCATTTTATGGGAACGGCGGTGGGTGAGGCCTGCTTGGCTGACATCACATGTATATATAAACAGCAAGATAAGTGGGATATATCTCCTCCTGTTTGTTACTGCATCGATGTTACACTGTAAGTCTGATCTGTCAGCCTTGTCTATACTACAGGTCATTTCCAACATATCGGATATAAAATGTACAGATTCTCTTCCGTAACCTGTTCCATGACCATTTTTATTCTGCTTCAATTGATTTATTCCATGGACCAGAGCTGCCGACTGGATGTCCCTTCTCTCGAGGGGTTCACACAACATGGAGACATTATGATCGGAGTTCTGATGCCTATTTATTTGAATAACGTTTACCAAAAATATCTCTTTATAGAAAGACCTCCCACAATCAAATGTGCACCGTAAGTATGGATCACCAAATATAGATATATATATATAATGTCTGGTATAAGGAAGCCAATCCCGGGGCATTTTTTCAATCCCGGGATCCCGGGATTGGCTTTTTCTAATAGAAAAACGCCCTGGCTGCCCCGCATTTACTTACATGCAGGTGCAGCTGGGTTGCAGGAGGGGTGGATGGATGGGTTGCAGGGTGGGTGGATGGGTTGCTGGGTGGGTGGGTGGATGGGCGGTCAGCTTCGGGAGCCAGGAGCCGGATTGGGGGACAGGTGGTTAATGCTGCTGCTGGCTGGCTAGTTGGGCGGGCGAGCGGCGCGTCTTCTTCATACTGCCGGGCGTGAGGTGACCTGCCTGCCAGGTGCCAGGAGAAGCCAGGCAGCGTCTGAGCGGGTACTCAGACGCTGCCCGGCATTAGATTGTGCATGCGCAGTCTAATCCCGGGATTGGAAACTCCAATCCCGGGATTGAAATCCCGGCCTTTTGGGGGCCAAATCCCGGGATACCGCCAATCCCGATCCCAGGATTGGCCACCCTAGTCTGGGATGTGCGAGATAATTGGTTAATAGATCTAAGGATTTATAGAGTACCTATAAAGGTCCATACACACTGGGTGACTATGGGCTATATGGACAGCGATGATCACATTCATCGCTGGGGGGAAAGCCGCTCAGTTCATACACACTGAGAGGCTTTCCCCCTGCCCGGCGCCAATGGCGGGGGGAGGACAGTTTTGCAAAGCCGTCCTCAAAGCCGCTCATCTGCTGGTAATACCAGCAGATGAGCGGCTTTCCCAACGATGATGCGGGAGGGCGCAGCAGCGCTCATCACGCATCGCTGGGCATTCACACTGGGCGGCTTTGAGCTAAAAGCCGCTCCAGCATGCTGTTTTGAGCGACTTTCAGCTCAAAGTCGTCCAGTGTGTATGGACCTTAAGAAACCCCACTAGATGGTTCATAGGAGTAATAAGGTGATTTATCATTTCCTTTTGTACCACCAGAGAGTGTGAGGAGGTTTTCTTCAGTTACAGGATGGGATGTACCAAACCAGGATGTACCCGCCACACATCGCAATCATACTAATCAAATTTGTACTAACATATGAGATTAGTTTTGCAGAGGGCAGATCTTGTGATAAGAGGGGGGGGGGGGGTGTGACCGCGTCCCCTGTGGCTCTACCTCTGCTCGGACGGCTGCAGGGACTGCCAGGCTATCCTCTTCCGGGTGCAGGGAGGAGGAGGTCAGTGGTCCGGGCAGCACAGCAGGAAGTGGCCCGGACACAGGTGAGGGAGGAGCGGTGCGGATCGGTGGGGGTAGTTGGCGTAACCTCATGTGGCAAAGCCCAGCCGGTGGGGCATTAATGCATATAAAAATGCAGAAAAAACCCAGATAACGGGGGTTTAACTGCATTTTCAGTGTAGCACATCCTTCATCTTGGGCATGAATCGGGTTTGTCAGTAAAGCAAAAAAGCCCACATGCATGTGGGGGGCAGAGCGGCAGCGCGTAATCGGGGGTGGCGAGGAGGCAGCACTTGCAGCTGCCTCCAATTACGGTCTCCTCCATAACGTGGGTCGCTCAACCCGGGTCGCCCGTTCACACTGCACAGCAACCTGGATCCGACCTGTGATCAACCCTTCTTTTAACCCGGGTTGAAATGCCGGGTTGGTGGACCCGGTAAATATAAAAAAGTACTTTTTTTAGATCGCACAGAGACCCAAGTTGACCCGAAAATAACCCGGAATCGACCTAGGTTATTTTTGGGATGTGAAAGGGATATTAGATTTTGGTGGGGTGTGTTAAAATGAACATCTAAATTGCAGTGTAACAATAAAGCAGCCAGTATTTACCCTGCACAGAAACAAAGTAATTCCTACTGGCTGCACAATTCACAGAGACCCTTCCCCAACATTGCTTAGCTACCGGTAAAGAAAAACCATCCAGTCGTGTTAGGTTTATATCACGTTGCAAATGGTGAATTGTAGCTCTAGAATATTCAGTATTTCCGCGGTGACATCTACAGAAATAGTCCCTCAGTGTAGAATTCCATCAAGACAAGAACATTTAGATTATTAGGATTATTTGGCTAAAATGATGCGATTGTGTCATTTTAGCTCCTCCCCTCCTCTGAGACCCGCGGATTGCGGCATTTAAATGCCGAGGTAGGGATAAAATGGCCGTGATCAGGGGGCGCAGTGGGGGACACGGGAGGGTTGCCCACCTTTCCGGGGGGCCGGGAGGGGGACCCGATTTTCGGTAGGCAAGCCTGTTGTACTTATTAGATATTTTTTATATTTTATTCTATGCAACTAACTCTGTTACTTACACTGTCTTTTCTTCTTATACTTACTTCTATCCTGAAGATTCACATTGGACTCCTACCAACAACTTCTAGCCATAATGTTTGCAGTAGAAGAGATCAATAAGAACCCCAATATTCTCGGCAACCTGACGTTAGGGCTACAGGTGTATAAGACGTGTAACGTGCCTCACTATGAGGTACAAGGAGCCTTACACCTCTTATCTGAGTCTGGAACCCCCATCCCCAACTACCGGTGTCGTGGGCAATCAGCCTTCAGTGCGGTTATAGGATCTTACTTTTCTGCAAACTCAATTATCTTGGCAAATATGTTGGGAGTCTTGAGATACCCTCAGGTAAGAAAATGTATTTTATCATGTACCCTGCAGTAAAGTAAAGGATTGGACTGGGAAACATAACATTATGTCAGCTAAGTGCATCAATTGTGAAGAAAAGGCATTTTTAGCGGGTTATTCTAGTTCACTCGCAAAGGCACAATGGGTGACATTCTATGCTGTGCGATTATCGTTTTTTTGCGGTAATTAAACCACAAAATGGCGATATCGCATTTAATGGGATGCGCTCAGGGACTGAAATCGCATATTATGTGCGTTAAGGT
Source organism: Crinia signifera (assembly GCF_055691185.1). Lineage (NCBI taxonomy): Eukaryota > Metazoa > Chordata > Amphibia > Anura > Myobatrachidae > Crinia > Crinia signifera. The sequence goes on along the minus strand of NC_139220.1, from coordinate 318,499,021 downwards.
GTGCTGAATAAAAATGCGAGATAAATTCGCATTTTTATCGCATCCAGATGTTTTCGTATAGAAAACTATACAAGTCGCTTATTTAATGCAATGCGCATTTGCACATCGCATTTTTTAGGTGACTAATTATCGCACTTATTTCAGACCAGGGTCTGTTAGGCGAATTAGCCAGAACCCTGCACAGATCGCAATGTTCTGTGCAGGGTTCTGCTGTAAAAAATAAAAGAAAGGGTTAAAAAAAAAAAATAACGAGCGCGGGGTCCCCCGCCCGAGTATAACCAGCCCCGGGCTCACTGAGCCGGTGCTGGTGACATAAAATCAGGGTCCCCGACAAATAGGGGTCCCCTTGATTTTATGAAACCAGCACCAGGCTCAAGGTCCGGCGCTGGTTCCCAAAATACGGGGGACAAAGTGACTAGGGGTCCCCCGTATTTTAAGAACCAGCACCGGACACAACCAGCCAGCAGGGTAATGCCACAGCCGGGGGAAACTTATTATATAAGCTCCCGCGGCCAAAGCATTAACCCCCTGGCTGGTCAGCATGGGCAGGGGTCCTGGGGAAGTGGGGACCCCCCCAATGAAGGGGTCCCCCCCTCCAGGACTTACCAGCCCATGCTGATAGTCCGGGGCTGTCCCCGATGCCCCTGGGCGGTGGGCATCGGGCTGATGACTTGTGTAAAAAAAATAATTAAAACTATTGTTTTATACTGGCGAACTATGAGTCCCAGCAAGCCTACCCCGCATGCTGGGACTTGGGGAACCACAAGTCCCAGCATGCGGGGCATTAAAGGGCCCGCTGGCACTTGTAGTTCTGCAGTGCAAAAAATAGTTCACAAAACCACACTGACACACTGTAAAATAAAACTTTAATATACACAAAACACACACACACTGATACTTACCTACCTTGAGCCCGTAGGTCGGTCCCTGGATCCTGGGTCCGTCCTCCGGGGCTCCAGGGCAGTAGAGTCCGGTTCCGGGGCCTTGGTCCTGGTTCCGGGGCTGGTCCTGGGGTTCCGGGGCTCCTGGGCTGCAGAATCCGGGGTCCGGGATCCGAGGTAGTCCCCAGTGGTACCTAAGGAAGCAAATCCAACTCACCTGGTCCCTGGCGACGACCTCGGAATCCTCTCCGGTGACAGCGCTGGTCCCATCTGCTACCCGGCTCGCAGGACTTTGACAGGCCCTGAGATGTTTCCTCCTCGGCGTCTCTGCACAGAATGATTTCTTGGCCAATCAGGAGCCGAGAAAGACGGCTCCTGATTGGCCAGAAATCATTCTGAATACAGACGCCGAGGAAGTAACATCTTAGCGCATCTAGAGCAGAGATGTTTCCTTGACACTTTGACACTTTGCGCTGTCCTGCAAATGTGGGATTTTCAGACATGAAAATCGCACATTTTCAGGACTAAATACAGCGCACCACTTCGCTGCAAATCGCCCCTCTTCGCACTTTTCAGCCTCCAATGCGCATCACATTAAATATGCGCATTTTGACTGAAAAATTAGAATTTAAAATAGGCGATTTGCGGCGATGTGGTGCGCAAATAAAACATGCGCATTTAGCGCATAGCATAGAATGTCACCCAATCACTCTCTAATGGGCAAAACCATGTGCACTGCAGGTGGGGCTGATGTAACATGTGCAGAGAGAGTTAGATTTGGGTGGGGTTTGTACTTCAAACTGATATCTATATTGCAGTGTAAAAATAAAGCAGCCAGTATTTTCCCTGCACAGAAACAATAAAACACCTAAATGTAACACTCTCTCTGCACATGTTACATCTGCCCCACCTGCAGTGCATATGGGTTTGTCCATTAGAGAGTGATTGTGCCTTTGTGAGTAAACTAAAATAACCCCCCTAATTCGTGATCAGTGTCCAGCAGTCATAACAATGTGATGGTTAAACAATATAGTCCATTGACCATTGTTAGATATCATGGGGAAATGTAATAGGGTGAGCGAATCAGAATGAGAAATTTGCTAAGAAATCTCCAGTTTGTTAAAAGCGGCAATCATTTAGGGCGAGATGTACTAAAGGGAAAATGCGGTAAAACCCCCGTTTTACCGCATTTTCCTATGTACTAAAACCCGTTCGCCACGTCACCGCAGGGCAGGGTATCGCCACCTTTGGGTGGCGATACCCTATAGAAGCCTATGGGCTTCTTTTCGCCGCCCGCCGCGTCGCCGCAACCCCGCCGCCTCGCCGACCCCCCCTTTCCCCCCTCCCTTGGGCTTACCTTCTTGCAGGTCCTCCTGGACCCCGGAAGGTAAGCCCTTCCTCCCCCTAGCAACGCAGCCGGACGTCCTTCCGGCTGCAGGGGGAGGAGGAAGCGCCGGGGACAGCTTGCTTAGCTGTCCCCGGCGTGAAAACTGCAGAAGCCGGCTGGGAGGTGACGGAGACCCCCCGCAGACCACAGTACAGGTATCGCGGGGGGCCTCCGTCACCGCATCGCGATGCCAGCCGCATATGTTAGTACATATGCGGCGGCATCGCGGCGGGGGGGGCGCGAAGGGCGGCGATGTATTTTAATACATCCCGCCCTTACACTGCAAAATCAGACTGGTTTTGCAGTGTAAATTATTGTTTCTTTAAAAAAGCCTGGAGATTTTTACCAAATCTCACACTTTCTGATTATTATTATTACTACATAATAATACACATCTTAGTAAATTCCCCCCTATGTCTTCAGTAGTGCTGTTACAGATGTACCCAGTAGTGATTTTAGCAGGGGGGGAAAAAATCACTTTCTGGAATGTATGGTTTTCAAAATAATTTTAATAACGGATATTTGTATAAGGGATACTCAACCTGTACAAGTTAATTTTTTAGACAGAGGATTAACTTATTACTAGTTATGGTGGGCTCTGAGTCATACACATAAACATAGTAACATTGTAACATACAGTAATTGTTAAGATTGAAAAATACCAGTCCAAGTTCGAAATATATATGATCTGCTGTGGTGTAAATGACCCAGCTGAATTTACTAGGGATGGGCACCGGCCACTTTTCACGTTTTGGGTGCTGATTACCTTCAGGTTTTGGGTTCTAATGGGTTGTGCCAAAACACCCCCTAAACCTTTTGGGTTTTGGGTTCTGATTTTATTTTTAAAACAGCATAAAAACTGCTAAAATTGCAGATTTTTTTTTTTTTTTTGCTCCTATGCTATTATTAACCTCAATAACATTAATTTCCTCTCATTTTCAGTCTATTCTGAACACCTCACACCTCACAATATTGTTTTTAGGGCAAAAGGTTGCACCGAGGTAGCTGGATAACTATGCTAAGCCACACAAGTGTGCGGCACAAACACGTGGCTCATGTAAGAGTGGCACTGCAGCGGCAGACGGGATGGCAGTTTGAAAAACTAGGCCCCAATAGGACCCCTATCTGGCTTGATCATGTTTACGATGTGCAGCCGAGGAGCAGTGGGCGTTTCGTGCAGCACTGACTTGTTCTGCAAGTGTGTAATTGTTTTTATCAGTTTAATATCTAATAAGACCCCTATCTGGCTTGATTGTGTTATTATTAATCAATTTAATCTGAGTGCTAAACTCTAGGATTATTACCAGTCATCTCTCAAAACATTGCATAATGGGTGGAGGGGAGGGGGTAATTGATTAGGTGGCAGATGGAAAAGAGTTCCCCCACCTCTCTAGGACCACTTTTACCCCTGGGTTGGAGCTGTACACCAGTTCAGATTACAGGTGGCTTCCTGCATAATCGTACATGTTCAGTTAAATACCCAATAAGACCCCTATCTGGCTTGATCATGTTTACGATGTGCAGCCGAGTAGCAGTGGGCATTTCGTGCAGCACTGACTTGTTCTGCAAATGTGTAATAAGCCTATTATAACTATATAATAAATATAATATATAACTATAACCCCTATTTGGCTTGATTATGTTATTATTAATCAATTTAATCTGATTGCTAATCTCTAGGATTATTACCAGTCAGGGTGAGAGCTGCAGTGGCAGACTTCAAGATAAATGCAGGGTGAGAGCTGTAGAGGCAGACTCCCAGATTAATACAGGGTGAGAGCTGCAGTGGCAGACTCCCAGATTAATGCAGGGCGAGAACTGCAGTGGTAGACTCCCAGATTAATTCAGGGTGAGAGCTGCAGTGGCAGACTCCAAGATTAATACAGGGTGAGAGCTGCAGTGGCAGACTCCCAGAATTAATGCAGGGTGAGAGCTGCAGTGGTAGACTCCCAGATTAATGCAGGGTGAGAGCTGCAGTGGAAGACTCCCAGATTAATGCAGGGTGAGAGCTGCAGTGCCAGACTCCCAGATTAATGCAGGGTGAGAGCTGCAGTGGCAGACTCCCAGAATTAATGCAGGGTGAGAGCTGCAGTGGCAGACTCCCAGAATATAGGACATGCACACTTTAACAAACCAAACATTTCAGTGACATGGCCTACAAAACTGTGGCTGAAATGATTGGTTTGTTTCGGCCCCCACACAAAAAAAAAACAATTCATAATATCTCCCTGTATAAACTGGCTCTACAGCGACAAGATGTCATTGTCACTCATCATCCTCCTCCTCCTCCTCTGATTCCTCGCCCCCCACAGTGTGTACCTCCTCATCCTCACAGATTATCAATTCGTCCCCACTGGACTCCACAATCACAGGTCCTGTTATAATCTCTGGAGGCAATTCCTGGTCTTCTTTTAATAATTGATCATTCATTTTTATAAACATTATCTTTTCAAAAATTTTCGGAAGCAACCTCCTTCTCCGCTCACTAACCAGGTTCCTCGCTGCACTAAAAACTCTTTCGGAGTACACACTGGAGGGAGGACAACTCAGGTAAAATAGAGCCAGTTTGTACAGGGGCTTCCAAACTGCCTTCTTTTCGTGCTAGTACAGGTAAGGACTGTCTGACATGTCTACTTGGATGCTGTCACCAAAGTAATCCTCCACCATTTTTTCAATGGTGACCGCATCCAATGCATCCTGCCACCGACAGTAGACATGTCAGCAATCGTTGGCAGGTCCTTTAGTCTGGACCAGATGTCCAAACTCCCTCCTGCCTGTCCTGCATCCCCGCCAGCAGGTTGTGTGGGAAACTGTTTCCTCGCAGGCACAGGTGTGGGAGAAAATGAAGGAGGAGCTGGGGCCATGTCAAGGTCCCCTTCAGATGACAATCTCCAGACCAGAAGGTCTTTGCACCTTTGTAGACTTGTGTCCGCCGGAAACAGAGACACAACATACGCTTTAAACCAAGGATCGAGCATGGTGGCCAGAATGTATTTCTCTGACTTTAACAGACTGACCACCCTTGTATCATGGCAAAGAGTCACTACGGAATCACTACGCTTTAGCTCCTCCTTCACTTTCTCCAGCTGCTTCTGCAACAGCCTGATCAGGGGAATCACCTGACTAATGCTGGCAGTGTCGGAACTGACTTCAAATGTGGAGAGTTCAAATGGCAGGAGAACCTTGCACAATACGGAAATCAGCCTCCACTGTGCTTGAGTCAGGTGCAGCCCCACTCATCTGCCTATGTCGTTGGTGGCTGTGTAGGCTTGAATGGCCTTTTGCTGCTCCTCCATCCTCTGCAGCATATAGAGGGTGGAGTTCCAGCGCATTACCACCTCTTGTTTAAGCTAATAGCAGGGCAGGTTGCGGAGTTTTTGCTGCCGCTCCAGCCTTCGGCAGGCAGTGGCAGAGTGCCAAAAGTGTCCGCAAATTTTGCGGGCCACCGCAAGCATCTCCTGCATGCTCCTGTTATTTCTGATGAAATGCTGAACCACCAAATTTATTGTGTGGGCAAAACATGGCACATGTTGGAAATTGCCCATGTTTAATGCCCGCACAATGTTACTGGCGTTGTCTGACACCACAAATTCCCAGGAGAGTCTAAGGGGTTAAGCCACTGGGAGATGATTTCCCTCAGTTTCTGTAAGAGGTTGTCGGCATTGTGCCTCTTCTTGAAACCGGTGATTCACAGCGTAGCCTGCCTTGGAAGGAGCTGGGGTGCAGGAGATGCTGCTGGTGCTGCTATGGAAGGCGATGCATCTACCCAGTGGGCTGTCACAGTCATATAGTCCTTAGTTTGCCCTGATCCACTGTCCACATGTCCGTAGTTAAGTGTACAGTGGGTAAAAACGCATTTTTCAGGGCACTGAGGTCACATTTTCTGACGTCCCTGTACATCGCGGGTATTGCCTGCCTAGTGAAGTGGAATCTAGACGGGATTTGGTACCGGGGACACAATACCTCCAACCATCTAAATCCCACTCCACTGATGGCAGACACCGGACGCACGTCTAACACCAACATACCTGTCAAGGCTGCAGTTATTGGCTTTGCCATAGGATGACTGTTGTAGTATTTCGTCCTCATGGTAAACGACTGTTGGATGGTCAATTGCTTAGTGAAAGATATAGTAATCTTATGACTTCCCGCTGGGATGATGACCAACTACCAGCAGCAGCACCTGCGGCAGTAGTAGGCGTAGAGCTGCAGGATCCTCCGGAGGAGTCAGTCATGCTGGTGCCATGGCCTGCAGGACTCCCCCCGATCTGGATCAAGGAGGAATTTAAAGACGAGGGAGTTGGTGGTGTGCTTTTCAGGCGCTTGGCTCCAACAGGAGGACCAAGGGATTTAGGTGTCCCTGGACTGCTAGCCACAGTTCCTGAACTAAACACTGAGTTATGAAGGGTCTTCGGGTGATGTATAAGGGAGGATGTCCCTAGGTGGACAAGATCCTTACCCCCTGCTTATTGGAGCTTTACATAAGCTACATATGGCAATACATATGTTGTCCGGATTCGGATAAAAAAAATTCCAGACCGTGGATTTATTGGTCCTCAGCCCAGGCATGACGATGGGCTTTTTCCTCCCATGGACAACAACTGTTTCCCCCCTTGGTGCCTCATTTAAGCAAACCACGTCAGCATCCTCCTTGTCAACTTCCTCCTCAGCGCCAGCTACATCAATATCCTCTTCCTGGTGTACAACAACATCACCTTCATTATTAAAATATGGAACTAGACTGTGGGTGATCCTTCCAGCATATGCAGAGGGCGTACTGCAAATGGTGAAAGGAGCCACCTCTTCACGTACAGTGATGGAAAGGTCCGGCATCACAACCACCGACACCCTTGGACTCTCCTTGGGGATTTGTGATATGTCTTTAGGCGGCAGAGTTGTTTGCTGTTTTTTAGTCGGTGTCAGCTTAACTCTCTTAAATTTACTCTATTGTGGGGGGAGAGGAGGAGGACTTTGATCATCAAGTGAAGCTGAACCACTAGTCATGAACTTAGGCCATAGCCTTAGCCGTTCCTTGCCACTCCGTGTCGTAAATGACTTATTGGCAAGTTTATGTTTCTCTTCCAAAGATTTACATTTATTTTTTCGAATCCGTTTACCAAACTTTGGGTTCGATTTTACATGCCCTCTACTTTACACTGGGCATCGGCCTTGGCACAGTGGCGTAACTAACGCTCAGCAGCCCAAGCCACTGCGGGGGGAGCCAGCAATATGTGGGCGCAGTACCTGTGAATGCAGGAGCTGGAGGCAGGAGGAGAATGCCGGGGGCTGAGTTTTGGCAGCTCAGCAAGGTATGCAAAGTGCTGAGATGATTTGTGGTGCCTGGCTGCAGCAGCCCTGCACCCGTCTGTGACACTCTGACAGCAGTGTGGCCAGCTTCGTACATAACGATCTCCCTCTCCTCCGTCCTGTCCCTGCCACACTTCGCTTGATTTATACAGACTGTGGCAGGCTTTACAATCAACCCAAATCCTCACAGTAAAGCATATTACAGTGAGGCTTTAGATTGATTATAAAGGCTGCCACAGTCAGAGAGTGAGCTGAAAGAAATGACTACAGGAACTTCGCTGTGTCCAGAGTCCGGACACCTGCTCCTGAAGCCTGCCAGGTCTGAACTACTCTGTAATGTCTGTTTAGTGGGGGAACAGGCAGATAAGGGATAACTGTGATGGGAGGGACAGGAGGCATAGGTGTTATGGGTCATAGTAGCGATGATAGAGATGGGGGACAGTAAGTATTATGTATGAAAACAAATATAATTAATGTATGGGGGGGCGCAAAAAAAAATTCTGCAGGGGGGCGCAATATTTCTAGTTACGCCACTGCCTTGGCAGACGATGTTGATGGCATTTCATCGTCTATTTCGTCATGACAAGTGGCAGGAGCTTCAGAACTACGAGAAAGTGGCACTTCATCTTTCCCTATTTTTTTATCCTCCATATTTTGGCTCTCCATTATTTTTGTGAAGTTATGCCACAGGACAGCACCACTGGAGTGCATATATGTCAGTACTAGTAGGTAGGCCCCAGCTGACTGCAGTTATATACTGCGTTAGGTACTGGTAGCCAGTGGCAAAAGCCAACTGGAATTATAAAATACTGCGTTAGGTACTGGTCGCCAGAGACAACAGCCAACTGGAATTATAAAATACTGCGTTAGGTACTGGTCGACAGGGGCAACAGCCAACGTGAATTATAAAATACTGCGTTAGGTACAGGTCGCCAGTGGCAACAGCCAACTGGAATTATAAAATACTGCGTTAGGTACTGGTCGCCAGAGACAACAGCCAACAGGAATTATAAAATACTGTATGAGGTACTGGTCGCCAGGGGCAACAGCCAACTGGAATTCTAAACTGCGTTAGGTACTGGTAGCCAGTGACAACAGCCAACTGGAATTATAAAATACTGCGTTAGGTACTGGTCGCCAGGGGCAACAGCCAACTGGAATTCTATACTGCGTTAGGTACTGGTAGCCACTAGCCAGTGGCAACAGCAAAATGAAATTATATACTGCGATAGGTACTGGTAGCCAGTGATAACAGCCAACTGGAAATATAAAATACTAATCCCTAATTATTATGGTCCCAAAATAACCTTAAGTGTATCAAGGGGCCTTATTTTGGTTCATTCTTTCTGACAAAATCCTTCTTAGATGGGCAAAACCATGTGCACTGCAGGTGGGGCAGATGTAACATGTGCAGAGAGAATTAGATTTGGGTGGGGATTTACTTCAAAGTGAGATCTATATTGCAGTGTACAAATAAAGCAGTCAGTATTTTCCATGCACAGAAACAAAATTACTCACCCAAATATAATTCTCTCTGCACATGTTACATCTGCCCCCCCCTGCAGTGCACATGGTTTTGTCCATCTAAGAAGGATTTTGTCAGAAAGAATGAACCAAAATAAGGCCCAATATTATCTATATTAAACCTCAGTCTAACCAGGCCCACCAGATTCAAGCACACACTCTATAAAAAAAACATGCAGAGCCTCCAGATTTCACCTGGTCAAACATGAAGATCATCAAACCTTTTTGTGTTTCTGTAAATATTAATTTCTGTCTCTTTCCAGATCAGTGCAACATCAACCGTATCTCTTCTAAGTAATAGAATAAGGTTTCCTTCTTTTGTCAGAACTGTTCCCAGTGATAAGGAACAATCTAAGGGGCTGGGTAAGCTCATTCTGCACTTTGGTTGGACTTGGGTCGGTCTGGTGGCTGTGGAAAATGATTATGGCCTACAGGGAATTAAACCAATCAGGGAAGAGATAGCAAAGGCTGGAGCATGTGTGGCCTTCACTGAATACATCCGTTTATCTCAGCCAGACAACAACGCCCCCCACATAGTCAAAGTCATCAAAGAGTCATCGGTTAAGGTTGTTATTATGTTCGCTTCGGAGGCTAATTTGGTTGCTATCATGAATGAGATGTTGAGACGGCAAATCAAAGGGAAGATTTTTGTCTCCAATGGTGGTTGGTCAACGTCTCATTTGTTTGCAGATGGAAGCTTTTATCAGGTTTTATCAGGGTCAATTGGTTTATTTATCAACAACAGGGTGATGCCTGGATTCAGTGGCTACCTCGACAAGGTCCGGCCTTCATTTGTAGACTCATGGGTGAACTTATATTGGGAGAAACTCTTTGGGTGTCAATTTCTCTATCAGAAAAACATAACGTTAGATCCTACATTGAAGGTGTGCACAGGAGAAGAGAGTCTAGACAGCGTCAAGAACAGCCATTTCTATACCAATGGATTAAACTATACACACAGTTTTTATGCTGCTGTCTATGCTTTGGCCAAAGCTTTGGACGACATGACAAGATGCCAACAAAAGGATGGAACACTGTCTTATTTGAGCTGTAAAGACATTTTTAACTTTAAACCATGGCAGGTAATGTTATGTCCAGGTTATTGTCTCAGGAACTAGCTCCTCAAAATGCTAATTTAACTTTAAGAGAATTTACTAAGATATCTCATTTATTTATTGACTAACAATTATTTATAAGTACTCAATGGGTGGGTCTGCGCTCATTACCGAGTTTGCTTGTCTATCAGCTGCTGGTCTCAAAGAGAAATTAAGGGGGGTATTCAAACCCCCAATGCTATTTTTGATGGGGTAAAATAGCGGCAGGCGCCTATTCAATGCTGCCTTTCCTGACAGCATTGAACAAGCATCTCGGCAGAGACTTTAAAACCAGTCGGGCCTGTCCTGCTGAGAAAGGCCATGTATTGTTGAGCTCACGGCCATATCTCGAAGATTCAATGGCCATTTCTCGTGGACACGCCCACTTTTCGGTGCTCGGCAGGTGGGATATTGAATCCCGCCTGCCAAATCTTAGTCGATCTGGCCAAGAACGGACCAGGGTCACGACTGTCGGGACGTCACGACGGTCAGGAAGTCATGACTGTTGGGACGTCACAACTGTCTTGATGTCGCGACTGTCGGGAAGTCGCGACTGTCTGGACGTCACGACAGTTGTGACCAGGGATTGAATATATGGGTACTTGTTTCCTAGCAGGGCGCCCAGATTTCCTATGTACGGTAGCGTAGTGAAATCGCATCACATCGCATGGGCCATTTGAGTGCCTCCCGCAAAATCGCATGCGATCGCATGCAATTTTATAGGGTGCGATCCCATGCCATTATCTATACAGTTGTATGACATACAATGATGTTTATTGAACCCCCCACTATCCACGCCACCCCGAAGCGTGGCGAGCACAGCAAGCCCATTGAGGGGTGGTGGAACGCATCCTCCTGACCTTTTCATATTTACGTCGGCGTGGAGTTGATTTTATATAGTGTGGTGAGGGCAGCGAGCCACCGTGCTCGAAGCGTGGCGAGTGAGCCCCACAGTGGACGCGGAATACATGTAAAGTAATCCACGTCCCCTCGCGGGGGTCTCTGCGCTCGCCGCTCTTCAGGCTCGGTGGCTCGCTTTGTTCGCCACACTATATGAGATCAGCTCCTCGCCGACGTGGATAGTGGGGGTGTGAAAAGGTCGGGAGGACGCGTTCCGCTGCCGCTCGCCACACTTTGGGGGGGTCAGGAAAACCTAATTGTATCTCACACAACTGTATAGCTAATGGCATCGCACCCTATAAAATTGCATGCGATCGCATGCAATTTTGCGGGAGGTGCGATGTGATCCCCCGGGGCCAACACAGCAGTAAATAAATGACATTAAAAAACCGGCACATGCGATCACTAAGCAATTTGCTTAGTGGGCACGCTACTAGGAAACATGTACCCATATATGTTATAATTACTTTTAGGGTGACCGTTGAGGGTTACCATTAATGAAAGAATAAAACAGACAGGCTATGTTGACATTTCAACAAAGTTGACATAAAATCATTGTTGACATATTGAACATTGACATAGTCAGAGTGGACATTATCAACCGATCAGTTTGTTTAATAATAACATTACAACCATGTCAAAATTTTTATGTCAACAATGTGGATGTCTAAAACCACGGCCATATACGCAAAGTACATTATATTGTAAGCAGTTTACATCTGGACAATCATGCAATACTTACTTTGTAAATAATGCAAGAAGATAACAGCGTTTATATGGGTTTGTAAGATTTGGCCATGGTTTAAGCTTGCAATTCCATGCGATGCGATCGAATGCGATTTGATGCGACTTCGTACCTGTTCATAACCCCACTATCCACTATACATGGAGTTGATTCTATAAAGTGTGGCAAGCACAGCGAGCCACCAAGCCCGAAGCGAGCCCCGCGAGGGGACGCGGATTACTTTACATGTATTGCACGTCCCCAGGAGGGGCTCGCTGTGCTCGGCACGGAATACATGTAAAGTAATCCGCGGCCGCTCGCCACGCTTCGGGCTCGGTGACTCGCTGCACACGCTACACTATATAAGATCAACTCCATGCGTAGTGGATAGTGGGGTTATGTAGAGGTACAAAATCGCATCAAATCGCATGTGATCACATCGCATCGCATGTATCGCATTCAATCGCATGTGATATTGCATGCGATATCGCATGCAATATATCTGCTGCCGGAAACTAAACAAGTACCGGCATTTCTTATCTGGCAATTTGACGAAGAGTCTGGCAGGACTTTGGGATCATAAGAAATAAGAGTCCTGACATGTGTCTCACTATAGCAAGGTGAGTACTTATTACTTTATACTGTGCATAAATTTATTGCTATCCAAACTTACTACAATATTAAACATTTGCCCATTAATGTTCTTTGTCCATATCGTTACTGCCAATAATCTCAATAAGGGATCGTATACACCTACATGTTATAGGGAATTTTCTCCTTATATTTTTATTTTGGCCATTACAATTTTAATGCAATGTCTATTTTCTAAACAGAAAAAACATAAACCAATATATACTTTACAGCTCCTACACTATATAAAGAATGTGAGGGTTACACTGAGCAGCGGAAGTGATATTCATTTTGATGAAAATGGAGACATCCCTGCCGTCTACGACATTGTGAACTGGCGGCTGACCCAAGAGGGGACTATGGGACAGGTCAAGGTTGGAAGCTATGACACCGTCAAATCTTCTGGTCAACTGCTCAACATCAACTCAAGTCAGTTGTTGTGGTCTATGGGAGAGAAAGAGGTGGGAAATTGTAAATATTTCCATTTTTATTATAGCTAAGCTATTTAGATATAAGAACTTTAAAAAGTATTTCCATTCGTCTGGCATCCCACACAGCAGCCGGACTTGCACTTTAATACATCCTGCCCATAATCACCAAATCCAATCGAGTTATATGAATGTGTGTAACACCCTTTGGTCTAAAAAATACCCTAAATAATGGCATCTGATGGTTACGTAGAAATTTAAAGCATAAGTTGTAGAGTTAAGTCTTGGTAACATACTGTATAACCAATCAGGCCTTTTTTTAGCCTGAGGAAGCAGTGGTGAAACACGTGTAGCTAGGATAGCTGTTGGAATGGAGTATAGGGAGATTTATCTTGTGTATGGCAGTTAGAAGATTTATCAGGATGAAATATCAATCATTTAAGACTATAGGAAATCAGTGCTGCTTATCACAGTGAATTGACCAATACAGACTGGCAATGGTTAAATTCTCTGTAGACCTCAATGAAATTTGAAATATGAAGAGATGTGACATACACTGAAAGTTCAAAGCTCAAGGAGCTGCATCTAGATTTAATGTTAATCATTTAGTCGCAATTAAAACATATAACCACTGGATGTCAGTGTTGCACCACAAATTGAATACATGGGCTTTCATAACTAAAGCCGGGAATGATCAAATAATGGCCCTTATTCTGATCGGTGCGGCCGGATCCGAATATGCGGCCAGGACCGTGCGTCCAAAACCCCGCCTTCCATACGGATCGCCAACTCCGTCCGAACGCGGTAAGAAGCTGTCCGAACGGACCGCAAGTGTATTTCTCATGAATACACCTCCTCCATCTCAGGGAAACTCCCCCATCATTCGATGGTCGCAGACCATCGAATGCAGGACCGAGTGGCCAGGCAGCTCCTGCAACCTCAGACCACACAGGCATTTCTCCCTGCAAAAGCAGGGATCTGGGCGGGCAGCTGACATCCGGCAATGTCATATGTCCGCCCCCTACACGTGCGTCACGGCCGCATTACCATAAGTACGCCCAGCGTTTTCATGGGAACGCCCATGAAACGCGGGGTGTAAACATATGGTAATGAGCCCAAATAGCCCTTCATGCCCCTCTCCACCCCCTGTTCGTAGTGTACACATTTCATGCGGAATTTGGACGTGCGTTCTGTTCACACATGCGCAGAGACGCCTCTGCACATGCGCAGACACAAAACATCGGCGGGCAGAACGCACGCGGACATTACCGCACCAACCAGAATAAGGGCCAATGTTACATTTGTATCTAGTTTGACTCTAGGCTGCATGCCTGACTTATCAGCACAATAATCCTTCATTTTGAAGTGGAGAAATATACTGTTATATTTAATTCAATACACTGATAGTATTTTAAATCCATTCTTATCCATCCTGAATTTCTGGGCTGCATGCCAGAACTGTCAGTATTGCATTATTTTCAAAGCAAAGAAGGATACTAATACAGTATACCGAACACATTCCTTTGTATTGAAGGAGATACAAATATCAGCACGTTATATTTCCCAACAACTGAATGGCAGGCAATGTATGTAACACTCCTGATTAATCTGTTTCCTTGTCAATAATAACCTCAGACCAACAAAGCTCCAGTAAATAAATTGTTGGATAAGGAAAACAGATAATTTAGTATTAATAGAAAAATATTTTGGGGACAGGACAACGATTTTATTGATTTACCCTAGCCTGGGATAGTCAATCTTTTATCCATTCATCCTGATTACATTACCCCTATATAAATAATAAGCTACGTTCCACAGCCCCCTGTCTATATTTAAAAAGAAATTCACAAATTTTCCAAACTTTTTGCACATTATTATGTATATTTGTATAGCGTTATGTATTATGTATATCTGTATGGCGTTATGTATTATGTATATTTGTATGGCGTTAGGTATTATGCATATTTGTATAGCATTATGTATTATGTATATGTGGTGACCGGTGCTGGAGGAGTAACCGGGTTTCCTACCTTGGTGCTTCAGCGACGGCTCAGGTTCATCCACTTCTCTACTCTCCGGTGGACAGGGGAGGGACGCTTCAATGAAAGGGGACAACGTTCTGCGGTACAACTCAAATTTATTGTAACTCAATTGTAACCTCTGCCCACCGACCCTCACGGCAAAGCAGTAGCCACAGGGGTAAGGCAAGTCATTAGATAGCACGTATTGTAACAATTATTCCTGACAACCAGTATTTATACTAGGCAACAACAAAGGTAACGCGCCGCTACGGCGTCTTATCTACGGAGCCGGCTCGACAGTGCCAATTACACACCAACTAACCCAGGTACCTGTGGGTCCACTAGGACTTGCAGGCCTCACGTGTTCGGAGTACCGTCACGACACTCGGGGTCAAACACCCCCGCTTTAACGTTACTACTGGGTCGACAAGTCGACACGGTACCCCTAACACTGAGGTTTACCTGCAGCACGTACATACATAAATCCAACTTCACATAAACAAGTCACATTGATGAGCATAACAATAGGCGATACCCTGGATAGCTGGTGCACCAGTATAACTCTCTATCTAATAACCAGAGGTGACGTCACCCTAAATATAGCTCAGTCCCAGGCTACCTGTGCACAGGGATTGGGGAGGCGTCAATTCCATGAGTGCTCCAATATATTCAATAACTTGGGTATCCTTTAGGCTGAAGGAATCAGGGGCCAAAGGTTGGTTGCACAGGTGGCGCTGTCTGCCTAACAAACTGAAGCGTCCTGGTAAGGCAGGTCCTTTGGGCCGTGTACCCTATTCCAGGGGCAGCAAACCCTTATGGGATTTATCTTGAAGCGCTGGGGAATTCAATACTGGTGTCCCTTCTGGGGCACTCCCAGACTCCGGATGGTTTATGGCCAGTTGGGGACCTACTACAGGGGTCTCCTCCAACGGGATGGCTTAGATCTGTCCTGGTGGGTAGTTGAGTAATTGGTGGCTGTAGGTAGGGCCTGCAGGGCAGGTGCAGCCTGGGCCTTGGGGATGCTGCTGGCAGGGCCTGCGGGGCAGGTGCAGCCTGGGCCTTGGGGATGCTGCTGGCAGGGCCTGCGGGGCAGGTGCAGCCTGGGCCTTGGGGATGCTGCTGGCAGGGCCTGCGGGGCAGGTGCAGCCTGGGCCTTGGGGAGGCTGCTGGCAGGGCCGGGCTGGGAGTGAGTACCTGTTGGCTGGATACAGTTGCAGGCTCCAGCCTGTCACGAGAGGCCGATCCTGACGCTCCTTCTTCGGCGCGAGGTCTCCTGTTCTCCTCTTCAGACCGGGGGCACACTAGTGCGGGCACCGCAGCTGCGGCGTTGCCGCAATCAGTAGCCCTCCGGCCCCTTGGTCGGCGCCGCTGGCGGGTAATCGCTGCAGGGACTTCTGTGCGTTGGTGTCTCCCTATGCGCCGGCGGCGTGGGAGACCCGACGCGCACACTCTGCCGTGACGTGCGGCAGCTGGCTCCGCGGCTCCCGCTGTCCTGTATCTCCCGCACGCCGGCTATGTCACTCGGCGCCAGCTTCCTCCTCTTCACACCGCTCTCCGGCCGGACCGCTCTTCTCCCCCCACGTGAGTTCCCTTCTTTTTTCCTCCTCCGCCAGCCCTCTTCCTGTCGGCCAGCCAATCCCTGGCCACTCACTCTCCCCTGCCAATCATGTCTGGCGCGAAAGTCTCGGGGGCATGATTAACCCCTGGTGTCCCAGCTTTGAGGCAGTATTTTAAAGGGGCATGTTAAGTTCTGGGGCACCACATTCACCCCTGCTTTTTCGGATGCGTGTCCCCGCGCATCATAACACAACGGATAAGTGTCCTTTTTCACTCAAATTACATTTGCAACGGTAACAATAACAGTGCTTTCAGTTTACCAGTCATACACAACACGTTATAGGCGAATATCTAATCCTGGTACCGCCGGGGAAGTGTACCCCGAGTACTCCTTTCGGAGCGTCTTGGCTCAGACTCGGGGGCCACCTCCACGGCCGCGCGAGGCGTGCGCAATTCAACTGGCGGCCTAGGCTGGGTTTGCCGTGGCATAATGGACCAACCCACCGTCATTAATAGCTCGAGAGGGTCAGTGGGCAGCGGAGGCGAGAGGACCGCTTCACCCTTCGGCTCTTCATCCCCACCATCCTTTGGTGCTTCTTTTAGCTTCTGGTCCTGTCTTAGGCGGAGTCTACGCTGATTTCTATGGGCCGATGCTGGAGGGGCGCCGTCGGACTCCGAGGTCTGGCCACCCGCCACTATCAACATGGATTCGACTGCGCTCGAGTTCAGCCCCCGTTTTGGGTTCACTTCGGTATGTGACCGCTTCCTCCTCATTGGCTCGCTCTGTACTAGAACCCATGAACCCTGTTGGCCACATCCGGACGCTTTCCCGTTACTTCTTCCTACCCCATCTTCTGTTCCTTCGGGGCACACACCACTCCGTTGGGGCGGATCTTTTGGGGGGTAGTACCGTGGATGGCTTCTGTGGCTTGGGTAATTCCAATGGCGCTCTCTTCTTGCGGCATACCGGGTGCCTCTGACTGGAACGCCACCAGGGCCAGTGACGTCGACTGCCCGGAGGCCCTTTCTTCCCCTGATGACGTCGAACTCCACCGGCTCCCCGGCTTCGAGGCTTCTGTAAAAATCTCTCGCATTCTTCTTCGGAATAGCTGTGAAGTGGACGAAGACATCCCTTTCTGTATCAGCACAATTGATAAAACCGTATCCCCGCCGTACATGGAACCAGACCACCCTTCCCTGGTTCTTTACGCGGGCTGAAGGGTAACGATCCGAGGTGGCAGGTGATTCGCTCGCACTTATATAGCATTGTCTGCCATAGCAAGCCTGCCCATCTTCTGGGGCTGGACCTAAGCTTCCCGTGCTCCCCGAGGTTCGGCCCTCGACCTCGGGGTGTTGGGGTTTAAATCTTCGTCCCGGTTGCCGTCTCTCTCTGTGCTTCCGGCCTCCTGGCTTCGGTAGTACGTCGGACGTCCCTGCCCATCAAACCGGTCGGGAGGCTGCCGCCCATACTCTCGGGGCGGTTCCCACCTGCTTCGGGCCGGACTTTGTCTTTCGGTTCTCCATCTTGGTTCTGCATAGCTCGGTGGCGGTGCACTTGCCATCCGACGCATTTCTCTCTGCATCTCCGCCATCCCAACGGCCAGTTCCTCCATTTGTTTCTGGAGCGTCTGCATCGCATCTCTGTCGGGCTGCTGGCCACCTTGCACCGCCAAGCCTTGGGTCCGTTTTGTCCTGTCAGTGGAACTGGCTGTGGCCCCGGTCGAGTTCGCTCCTTCTCTGAAGCCGATCAGTTCTGGATACTCCTCTTCCCTATTTTTAGGGTTACCAATGATAGCGAGGGCCGCCGTCTTGAAGTCCCGGAAGGTCTTGCCAGGTATCTGCGACCTCAGCAGCCGTAATTGGACCTTGACATTTTCTTGGGCCACCCCTTCGACAAATTGAACTGTTAAGGCCTCGTCGGCGTTTCGCACCTCCTCCGGGTCCACTGCTTGGATAGCCTTTAACGTCTCCTGTAGGCTCAGGGCGTAGTCCCGTAGGGACTCATTTGGCTGTTGCTTGCGAGCATACAATTTCATCTTCAGCTCAGGGATGGTCTTCGTTTCAAATGTCGTGAAGATTTTCTTTAGCATGTCTGTCGCACTTTTTCTATCTTCCGTTGACCATGAGGCCACTTCTCTGCGCGCCGATCCAGTCAGCTGCCCCATCAGCATTTCCACCTTCTGCTGTTCGCTAGGCTTATACATCCGGAACGTGGATTCTATGTTGTTCCTGAAGTCCGCAAATGGGGTTTTCTGTAGCTGGTCATCGTCTCCGCTGTAGGTCAGGAGCCACGGGGCTCCGAAATAGTACGGTAGGGTGATGGCCGCGGCCGGTGTCGCATCTTCTGCGTCTTGAACGTCCTGTTCTTGATTCGGTGGGTTTGGCGGCTGTGCCGCCCCTCCGCCTTGTTGCTGCTCCATCTTTCACCGAGCTGTCACTCTCCTGATGCACCCGGATCCTGTTCGTGACGCCAAAAGAGATGTGGTGACCGGTGCTGGAGGAGTAACCGGGTTTCCTACCTTGGTGCTTCAGCGACGGCTCAGGTTCATCCACTTCTCTACTCTCCGGTGGACAGGGGAGGGACGCTTCAATGAAAGGGGACAACGTTCTGCGGTACAACTCAAATTTATTGTAACTCAATTGTAACCTCTGCCCACCGACCCTCACGGCAAAGCAGTAGCCACAGGGGTAAGGCAAGTCATTAGATAGCACGTATTGTAACAATTATTCCTGACAACCAGTATTTATACTAGGCAACAACAAAGGTAACGCGCCGCTACGGCGTCTTATCTACGGAGCCGGCTCGACAGTGCCAATTACACACCAACTAACCCAGGTATCTGTGGGTCCACTAGGACTTGCAGGCCTCACGTGTTCGGAGTACCGTCACGACACTCGGGGTCAAACACCCCCGCTTTAACGTTACTACTGGGTCGACAAGTCGACACGGTACCCCTAACACTGAGGTTTACCTGCAGCACGTACATACATAAATCCAACTTCACATAAACAAGTCACATTGATGAGCATAACAATAGGCGATACCCTGGATAGCTGGTGCACCAGTATAACTCTCTATCTAATAACCAGAGGTGACGTCACCCTAAATATAGCTCAGTCCCGGGCTACCTGTGCACAGGGATTGGGGAGGCGTCAATTCCATGAGTGCTCCAATATATTCAATAACTTGGGTATCCTTTAGGCTGAAGGAATCAGGGGCCAAAGGTTGGTTGCACAGGTGGCGCTGTCTGCCTAACAAACTGAAGCGTCCTGGTAAGGCAGGTCCTTTGGGCCGTGTACCCTATTCCAGGGGCAGCAAACCCTTATGGGATTTATCTTGAAGCGCTGGGGAATTCAATAGTGGTGTCCCTTCTGGGGCACTCCCAGACTCCGGATGGTTTATGGCCAGTTGGGGACCTACTACAGGGGTCTCCTCCAACGGGATGGCTTAGATCTGTCCTGGTGGGTAGTTGAGTAATTGGTGGCTGTAGGTAGGGCCTGCAGGGCAGGTGCAGCCTGGGCCTTGGGGATGCTGCTGGCAGGGCCTGCGGGGCAGGTGCAGCCTGGGCCTTGGGGATGCTGCTGGCAGGGCCTGCGGGGCAGGTGCAGCCTGGGCCTTGGGGATGCTGCTGGCAGGGCCTGCTGGGCAGGTGCAGCCTGGGCCTTGGGGAGGCTGCTGGCAGGGCCGGGCTGGGAGTGAGTACCTGTTGGCTGGATACAGTTGCAGGCTCCAGCCTGTCACGAGAGGCCGATCCTGACGCTCCTTCTTCGGCGCGAGGTCTCCTGTTCTCCTCTTCAGACCGGGGGCACACTAGTGCGGGCACCGCAGCTGCGGCGTTGCCGCAATCAGTAGCCCTCCGGCCCCTTGGTCGGCGCCGCTGGCGGGTAATCGCTGCAGGGACTTCTGTGCGTTGGTGTCTCCCTATGCGCCGGCGGCGTGGGAGACCCGACGCGCACACTCTGCCGTGACGTGCGGCAGCTGGCTCCGCGGCTCCCGCTGTCCTGTATCTCCCGCACGCCGGCTATGTCACTCGGCGCCAGCTTCCTCCTCTTCACACCGCTCTCCGGCCGGACCGCTCTTCTCCCCCCACGTGAGTTCCCTTCTTTTTTCCTCCTCCGCCAGCCCTCTTCCTGTCGGCCAGCCAATCCCTGGCCACTCACTCTCCCCTGCCAATCATGTCTGGCGCGAAAGTCTCGGGGGCATGATTAACCCCTGGTGTCCCAGCTTTGAGGCAGTATTTTAAAGGGGCATGTTAAGTTCTGGGGCACCACATATATTTGTATGGCGTTATGTATTATGTATATTTGTATGGCGTTATGTATTATGTATATCTGTATGGCATTATGAATTATGTATATTTGTATGGCGTTATGTATTATGTATATTTGTATGGCGTTATGTATGATGTATATCTGTATGGCGTTATGTATTATGTATATCTGTATGGCGTTATGTATTATGTATATTTGTATGGCGTTATGTATTATGTATATTTGTATGGCGTTATGTATTATGTATATTTGTATGGCGTGTATGTTTTGATTTTATCCTCTCTTATTTCACCAAAACCATGGCTGATTCCACATCATGCAAATCCAATAAAGATCATAGGATCGTAGCACTTTTATATGTAGGATATAATCTTCTTTCCTTATTGACTAAATACAAACCCTATAGGAGTGCATCCCCCTATCGGGATATGGTCATTTGGTCCACAACAACTAGGTTGACAAGCATTGGGTTGACACCACTAGGTCGACATGCAGCAAGGTCGACATGGGTCTAGGTCGACACGGGTGAAAGTCGTCATGGGTCTAGGTCGACATGGGTTAGGTTGACATGGGTAAGGTCGACAGAGTCATTAGGTTGACACAAGCATTAGGTCAACATGGGCTAGGTCGACAGTCAAAAGGTCGACATGGAGTTTTTCACTGTTTTTTAAAACCGACATGTGCCGACAGGCGGTATTTCATGGCCAATCATCCACTAGGGCATGGTGGGAGAATAAAATATTGTGCTGAGAGTAGCGAGGCACCATGCCTGAAGCATCTCGAGCAAAGCGAGCCATGCGAGGGGACGCGCTGCACTTAAACTGTGTCCATGTTAACAGTGTCGACATTTGGGTAAAAAACAGTGAAAACCCCCATGTCGATTGTTTGACTTTTCCCATGTCGATCTTATGCTTGTGTCGACCTAATGACCCTGTCGACATAACCCATGTTGACCTAAACCCATGTCAACCTTGTCCCATGTCAACCTAGACCCATGTCGACCTTGCTGCATGTCGACCTATACCCATGTCGACATTGCTGCATGTCGACCTAGTGGTGTTGACACAATGCTTGTCAACCCAGTTTTTGTAGACCAAATAATCCACACCCCATCTCTCAACTGCTTTTTCTACGTTTGCGTTTTATGTCTAAGTTGGCTCGGATAGCACCCCCGTTATTACAAACTATACTTTAGCGGCTGTTGTCCCAAAATTAAGGGTATCAACTTTGTTGTGTGCAGATCTCTGGTCTCTTTTCATGTATTTGATCCGTAGGCCTTCCTCCCGGTGGCGGGGAATGCGATCCTGCTGCCCGGGAAGGTCCCGGGCAGCTCAAGTGGGTTCGGATGGCCATACACTGTTGTGAGAAATTGCAGTAGTGTATGGCCAGCTTCAGGGATCCACGAGAGAGCTAAAGTGTAGAGATAAAGTACCAACTAATAATCTAGACATTTCTCCATATTCTCACCAGACCCCTCGCTCAGTCTGCAGTGAGAGCTGTCCCCCCGGTACCAGGACGGCCGCTATAAGAGGACAACCCGTCTGCTGCTTTGAATGTGTTCCCTGTCTACAAGGAGAAATGTCTAATAAAACAGGTGAATAAAAACCTCCTGAGACACACGAGACAGTCCTTAAATAATACATATTTAGAATGTAATCATCATCCATTCTTACGTATGGCCACCTCAGATTCTATGATGCTCTAATATAAATGAAATACTTGAAAGAAATATAAACACCATAAAATAAATATAAAACTTGATTTATTTTTGTGACAAAAAAATTGCCATATAAACACAATTAATAAAAAAAATGAGGGATAAGAACACATGAATGGATAGTCATCACTAGCAATTACAGCTAATGTGGCTAGGACTTTCAGGTCTGTGGGGTGATTAACAGCAGAAGATTCAGCCTAAAACATGACATCAGGGCTAGATTTACCCTGCACTAGAAGACAAGCATTGACAAACTAGTGGCTGGCCAGTGCATTAGAACTTGCACATTGCAAAACTACACTGTGTATTATAGCCACTCAGGGCCGGACTGGCCTGCCGGGGCACAGGAAAACACCCTGTGGGCCCCACTGTCTGCGGCAGCGAACACTCTGCCAGGGAACAGGTTCCAGACTTTGCATTTAACTTCCACTTTATATATACAGGTGGAGCCGCGGTTGTTCATCCCGCCGGCGTGCCAGAGCTTTCCGTTAGCCGAGACAAGCATCTCACATGCATCCCATTCTCGGTGAACGGCGCTTCGATATGCAAAGCTTTGGCGTGCGGGCGGGATGAATAAACCTGGCTCCATCTTCCTGAATAGGATTATGGTGTATTTTCCATAGTGTATTGCTGCTATTAATCTGGTACATTATCATGCAAACGCTAACACTATTTACTGAAAATATTGATCATGAGGCCCAGACAATTAATGCTCTGATGGTTAGCCAAACCTCTTTAGTGGCCTCACGTCCTCCTCAGACTGGCCACACCCCTACATGCACACACCTACCCAGGGGCGTAGCACCAATTTTTGCGCCCCCCCCCCCCTGCTGGATAATTTTGGCGCCCCCTCCTTAAATTTAATGCTGCCTCCCCATTCTTACCCTGCCTCCCCCACCGCGTCTGTATTTGGCCGGGAGTCGGACCGCATATCTACTAATCTGCATTCCGGCGCCTGGCTCCTTGAGTCAAATGCCCATTACAAAATGGCCACCTCCTTACAGCAGACCATTTGTAAGGATGCTAGAGGAGGCTGCCGCTGCCTCCTCTAGCATCTTAAAAAATGGTCTGCTCTAAGGAGGTGACCATTTTGTGATGGACATTTGACTCATAAAGAGCCAGGCACCGGGACGCAGATTAGTAGATATGCGGTCCCAACTCCCGGCCGGATACAGACACGGCGGGGGAGGCAGGGGCCGGGGCACAGTAAGGAGATGGGTGGAGGGCAGTGGCCGGTGCCAGCACCCGGCGCCCACGCAGCCCCCGCTCCCCCAAGCAGCGGGGGCTGCCTTACGCTATCTACACCACTGCACCCACCACTGCATTTCCACAGTTGGCCCTTCTTGCTCTAGTCCAGTGCTGCCAAACTCAAGGCCCTCCAGCTGTTGTGGAACTACACATCCCAGCAAGATACATCAAAAGAATTACAATCATGTGTATGGTAGCGTAATGTAAGAAATGTTTTTTAGAAAAGATATATGCAGAAATCAAACCTTAACCATGTCAAGAAGCAAAAAAGTAAAACATTGTGTGACAAGGAATCACATACACTGGTTAAAGATGAAGTCTAGTTCTTTGTTCTCAGCAGGTAGACAGCAATCCAGGATAACAGATTGGCATTTCTTATATTACAGCATGGCAGTTCTCAGGTTGCAGCAATGGCAGTTCTCACATTAAGGGTACTTCCAGAGAATCCATAATTGTAGATTTTTTTAAATCCAGCAATTTATAGGATACCAAACAGCATGGTTTTACTTGGGGGAAATGTGTCAAACAAACCATATTGACTTTTTTGACTAGGTGACTAAAGTAATAGTAAAAGGAGGGGCCCTAGATTTAGCTTATCTGGACTTTAGTAAGGCTTTGAAATAGTCCCACATCGTAAACTTGAAAGCTTGGGATTGGCTACTAAGATGGTTGAATGGATAAGATCTTGGTTGCAGGACAGAAAACAGAGAGTTGTAGTAAACGGAGTACAGTCACAAGAGGGAACGGTTACAAGTGGAGTACCCCAGGGATCTGTACTTGGACCAGTGCTTTTTAATATCTTTATTGGTGACATTGCAAATAGAATTGAGGGTAAAATGTGTCTTTTTGCAGATGCCACAAAGGTATGCAGCAGGGTAGACACACCAGGAGGGGTAAAACAAATGATTGATGATCCAGGTAGATTAGAGGAATGGTTAAGAGAATGGCAACTACAGTTTAATGCCAAAAAATGCAAAATCATGCACTTGGGTCTCAGAAATCCAAAGGCTAAATATAGTATTAATGGTAATATATTGCAAACTACCGAGGAAGAGAGGGAACTAGGTGTCACTATGTCAGGTGACTTAAAAGCAGGTAGGCAATTTAACAAAGCAATGAAGAAGGCAAGTCAGATGTTTGGTTGTATAGGCAGAGGAAAGAAAGAAAGAAAGAAAGAAAGAAAGAAAGAAAGAAAGAAAGAAAGAAAGAAAGAAAGAAAGAAAGAAAGAAAGAAAGAAAGAAAGAAAGAATATGCCATTAGAACAACCTCATCTAGAGTACTGTGTCCAGTTCTATATAGGTAATTGGAATGACCTAATCTAGAACACGGTGTCCAGTTCTGTATAGGTGAATGGTACAGCCTCATCTAGAGTACTGTGCCCAGTTCTGTATATGTCATTGGTATGACCTCATCTAGAACACGGTGTCCAGTTCTGTACAGGTCATTGGCACAGCCTCATCTAGAATACTAGGTCCAGTTCTGTATATGTCATTGGTATGGACTCATCTAGAGTACTGTGTCCAGTTCTGTATAGGTACTTGGTATGAACTCATCTAGAATACTAGGTCCAGTTCTGTATAGGTGATTGGCACAGCCTCATCTTGAGTACTGTGCCCAGTTCTGTATATGTCATTGGTATGACCTCATCTAGAACACGGTGTCCAGTTTTGTATAGTTCATTGGTACAAACTCACTTAGAATACTGTGTCCAGTTCTGTACAGGTCATTGGTACAGCCGCATCTTGAATACTAGGTCCAGTTTTGTATAGGTCATTGGTATGGACTCATCTAGAATATTGTGTTCAGTTCTGTATAGGTCATTGGTATGAACTCATCTAGAATACTGTGCCCAGTTCTGTACAAGTCATTGGCACAGCCTCATCTTGAATACTAGGCCCAGTTCTGTATAAGTCATTGGTATGAACTCATCTAGAATACTCTGCCCAGTTCTGTACAAGTCATTGGTACAGCCTCATCTTGAATACTAGGTCCTGTTCTGTATAGGTCATTGGTATGAACTCATCTAGTATACTGTGTCCAGTTCTGTACAGGTCATCGGTATGGGCTCATCTAGAATGTTAGGTCCAGTTCTGTATATGTCATTGGTATGGACTCATCTAGAGTACTGTGTCCAGTTCTATATAGGTAATTGGTATGACCTCATCTAGAATACTAGGTCCAGTTCTGTATAGGTGATTGGTACAGCTTCATCTAGAGTACTGTGCCCAGTTCTGTATATGTCATTGGTATGACCTCATCTAGAACATGGTGTCCAGTTTTGTATAGGCAATTGGTATGGCCTCATCTAGTATACTGTGCCCAGTTCTTTATAGGTCATTGGTACAACCTCATCTAGAATACTGTGTTCAGTTCTGTATAGGTCATTGGTACAACCTCATCTAGAATACTGTGTCCAGTTCTGTATAGGTCATTTTACGACCACATCTAGAGTACTGTGTTCAGTTGGTACAACCTTATCTAAAATATTGTGTCTAGTAGGATATAAGGTACTTGTGTAGTTTCACGGCTCCACCACGCGCACATACTGTTAGAAACTTGGCAGCTTGCCAGACTCTGTGCGCTCTAGCTGTTATCCTAGCTGTTCTCAGCATTACGTTACCAGCGTAGCGTGTGCGCGTGCCACTCTAGCTGTTCTCATTGCAGCGCTACGCTATCAGCGTAGCGTAATGTACACGATACAATTGAGACGCTTTAGCGTCTGAATCCCGAGTCCTTGCAAGCCGCTAAGAAGGGGTTTATCTGGATTCAGATGCTAACAGCTGTCAACCTTGTTAATTCCACTATCAACGCCAACCCAAAGCGTGGCGAGCGCAGCGAGCCCCGTGAGGGGCGGCATTACGCGTCCTACGACCTTTTCTTACCCCCACTATCCACGTCGGCGTGGAGTTGAGAATAGAAAGTGTGGCGAGTGCAGCGAGCCACCGAGCCCGAAGCGTGGCGAGCGCAGCGAGCCCCGCGAGGGGACGCGGACACCTGTGAAGCCCGCGAGGGGACGTGTCCCCTCGCAGGCTTCACAGGTGTCCGTGTCCCCTCGCGGGCTTCACAGGTGTCCGCGTGCGCTCGCCACGCTTCGGGCTCGGTGGCTCGCTGCTTGCCACACTTTCTATTCTCAACTCCACGCCGACGTGGATAGTGGGGGTATGAAAAGTCGTAGGACGCGTACCGCAGCCCCTTGTGGGGCTCACTGCGCTCGCCACGCTTCGGGTTGGCGTGGATAGTGGAATTAACAAGGTCGACAGCTGTTATGTTGACTAGTGTCATTGTGAACAGGTTTAGGAGTGTTTTGAACAGTGCACCCCTATGTACCCCTACACCCTACCAAATTCAGACGCATTACTGTCTGAATCCAGATAACCCCCTTCTTAGCGGCTTGCAAGGACTCGAGATTGAGATGCTAAAGCGTCTCTATTGTAGCATGTACATTACGCTACGCTGATAGCGTAGCGCTGCAATGAGAACAGCTAGAGTGGCACGCGCACACGCTACGCTGGTAACGTATCGCTGAGAACAGCTAGGATAACAGCTAGAGCGGCACGCGCACAGTTAAACAGAGACTCTGGCAGGCTGCCAAGTTTCTGGAACAGACTGTGCGCGCAGTGGTGCCGTGACACTACACAAGTACCGGATATAAATACATTAGAGATGCTACAATGAAGGGCAACTAAAGGGTGCATGGCCTACATCACAAAACTTACCCAGAAAGACTAAAAGATCTCAATATGTATAGTTCTGAGCAGAGAAGGGAAAGGGGGAACATAAAAGAGGCTTTCACATACATCAAGGATTTAACATGGACCAGAAGGGAAACATTCTTCGAATGACGAGAAGTATTAGAACATGAGGACATGCACGACATTGTTGGTGGGAGATTCAGGGGAATCTTAGGAAAAATTATTTCACAGAAAGGGAAGTGGACAAGTGGAATAGCCTCCCATTAGAGGTGGTAGAGGCTAAGACAGTAGAGCAATTTAAACATGCTTGGGATAGGCATATTGATATCCTTCCAAAGAAATATATATCAAATAGGGATTGAGGTAACAATGAGACTAGATGGGCTGAATGGTTATTATCTGTTGTCAAATTCTATGTTTATATGTTTCTATAATGAAGTTTGTTAGCTTATTATTCTGAGTGAATAGAGTTACAGTAGATGTTTCTATGAAAATATTTCTTCCTAGAAAATTTGTATTGTCTTTCTCTGTTCCTTACAAAATATATATAAAAAAGCAATACTAATTATAATTATGTTTCAGATTCTACTAATTGCCTAACGTGTCCATGGGACCAATGGCCAAATCTCCCAAAAACTGAATGTCTACAAAAGCCCATAGAGTACCTGAGCTATGAAGAGCCATTAGGAACAGCGTTGGCAGTGACCAGCTTACTGTCCTCAGCCAGTCCTGTTTTTATTTTAATACTATTCATCCACTTTAAGAACACGCCCATAGTGAAAGCTAACAATTATTCCGTAAGCTGCCTTCTGCTGGTGTCCCTGTTTTTATGTTTCCTCTGCTCTTTAGTTTTTATTGGTTATCCCCAACCTGAGACCTGTCTGCTACGCCAAGCTGCATTTGGCCTGGTTTTTACCCTTTGTATCTCTTGTATTTTGGCAAAAACAATCATGGTGGTCCTTGCTTTCATGGCTACCAGACCAGGCAGCAGTCTGAGGAGATGGACCACACCTCAAGTGTCCTACATGATCATTTCTACTTGTTTCCTGTTACAGTTCCTCCTGTGCATCACTTGGCTGAACCTCGCCCCTCCTTTCCAACAGTACAACATTCAATCTAAACCTGGACTCATCATTGTTGAGTGTAATGAGGGCTCACCCATTGCCTTCTGGACCATGTTGGGTTATCTGTTCCTTCTGGCCACCATTAGCTTCATTGTTGCCTTCCTGGCTCGGAGACTCCCTGACAGCTTCAATGAGGCCCAGTATATTACCTTCAGCATGCTAGCCTTCCTCACTGTCTGGGTCTCCTTTATCCCGGCCTCCCTCAGTGCTCAGGGCAAGTACACGGTGGCCATGGAGATATTTGCCATCTTGGCTTCCAGTTGGGCTCTGGTGATCTGTATGTTCCTGCCTAAATGTTTCATCATAGTTTTCAGACCAGACTTGAACTCCAGGGAATATCTCATGAGAAGAAACCAAGATCCAAAATAGATAAAAATATTGGCAACATTTATTTATTGCTGTTATCTGTTAAGCTTTCATGTAATTAAAAATATGCTTTGTATTGTACAATAACTCTTCTGCACTTTAAACAGAATATGTCTAATTACAAAGTGGACTTATAGTAGAAATCCAGTTTGCCTTATCTTGCAGGTAATTTCAGATTATTAATAAACTCATAGTCTTCCAAAATACCATATGGAAATAGTTACATAGAGGTGCATTCAATGCGGGAGGGCGAGCGGCTGTTGGCGAGCTATACGGTGAGCAGCGCCGATAGCTCACCATCCGTATTCAACTCTACCCCGGCACTTGCCATTTCCTCCTCGCCTGTTCCCTGAGGTGAGGTGGAAACAGCGAGTGTAGCCGTCAAATCGGCGAGGCTCCCCTCAAAATGCAGCGATCCTCGCAGTTTATGGGAATCCCCGCTGTCCTCTGATGGCGAGGATTTCCCCGGAACATAGAATAAGGTGAGCGGCCGGCGAAGGGGCTGGATGGCGAGGATGGCTTTTCCCTGCTAAAAAAGCCATCCTCGTCGTACCAACCCCCCTCGCCGCTGCTCACCAAGCGGAATTGAATATACCTGACAATAGTAGTAACATTTAGAAGAAGAACCTCCCCCCATTTCAAATTCATTTGGGTGTGCAACATCATCATATGTGTCTGCTTGGATCTCGGTACATACTGCTAATTGTCCACAGCCATGTGGTAAGTATTACCTTGTAAATGTGTGTTATTAAACATCATTTAAACAGCTTAAACCAGTTTAATACAGCAGAAATAACTTATACATGTTCTAAAAAAACATAATCTATGCATGAGGACTGAAGACTGGACCAATCAGTGTAAGGGGTGCACTCACACACAGCCAATCACAAACAGTTTGCTAGTGTTGGTGAATGTCATCATTTATATTATATTTGTCACTCTTCGTGGCCACTTGGAATTCCCAGATGCATCTTTTTATCTGTTCAAGTCCGTGGGAGAAATTGACTAAGATGGGACTTCTATTTCACATGAGATGTTGCCATGGGCAACCAATCAGAATCTATTTCTTATTTATTGAGCACCCTCTACAAGATAATAGACAGGATCTGATTGGTTGCCCACAGCAACATCCCATGTAAAATAGAACTGTCATCTTAGTAAATGTCCCCCATTATGTGTTTGCATTTGCATGAATACAGCCTTTCTCTACTTGAGCGAAGGGAGGGGGGGGCTCGCCAACAGGGGGGTCTGTGGGGTCTGGAGTCCCCGGCCCTCAAGGAGAAGGGGGCCCGGACCTGGTCCTACAACTATTAACAGCAAACAGTTCCTTACCAGCTGTCCCTGTGGTGTGTCCATCCAGTGGCGTAACTAAGTTTTGGGCGCCCCCCCGCCGTTAGGGGGGGGGGGCGGCCCCCCTGCCAAGCACCCCCAATCCCCCGCCGCCCATGCAAACCCCCCCAAATCCCCTGCAGCCTTACCTATCGCGCTGGTCCCGGCGGCTCCGTTCTTCTTCTGCTGAGGACCACCACAAAATGGCCGCCCCCATACAGCAGACAGTTTCAGAGAACTGTGTGCTATATGGGGGCGGCCATTTTGTGGTGGTCCTCAGCAGAAGAACGGAGCCGCCGGGACCAGCGAGATAGGTAAGTCTGCGGGGGATTGGGGGGGGTGTAACTATAGCACCGCAGCCCCCGGCGCCCCCACATGCACAGCGCCCCCCCCCCCCCCCCGCAGTGGCGGGGGCTGCGGTGCTATAGTTACGCCGCTGTGTCCATCGGCTCTGCTGCAGCCAGACTTTGCTCTGGACTCGGACAGCATTGTCTGCTGGAAGATGTAGTTTTTTTTAAGTGTCTGGCAGCAAGGCACTTAAAAAAAACTACATATCCCAGCAGCCCCTGCTGTCCGGGACCAGAGTAGTCCAGACTAATGGATGCCTGAAGCAGTTCTTAGTGAGAGCAGCTGCTCAGGAGGTGTCAGAGTGGTGCTTGGAGATCATGGTGCACTGCCTGTGCGGATGAGGGAAGTAGGAGGACCCAGACAGCAAGTCACAGGGATCCAAAGGAAACAGGGCAGCAAGGATCTCCATGTCAGCCCCCACCACAGTGAGTACTTGTATTATGTAGTCTTATTTAGGATGACCTCTCTGTTGCTCCCCTCTCTCTCTTTCCCAATTTCTCCTTTCCCCCTCTCTCTTCTGTTTCTCACTCTGTCACACACTCACCAATTTCCCCTATTCATTCTCTCTCTCACCCTCCCTCTTCCATTTCCACCTATTCCCTTCTCTCTCTCACACACACATACCTCCCAACTTTATCAATATCAGAATAGGGACACTCAAGGGCGTGGCATATGTAAATGAGGGCACAGCTTATCCAAATTAGGCTGCGCCCCCGTTTTTGGCCGTGAATAGACACTGTGCGCATGCCCACAGCGTCTATTCTGTCAGATTCTGTCAGATTCTGTCAGATTCTGTCAGATTGGGGGAACTCCCAACTGTGCCCCCCCCCTGCAGCGGGACACTGCCGGCCGCCGGAGGGACGCGGGATCATTTCTGATGGCAGCCCTGGGTGAGTGACTGGCACCAATGTAATTATAAAACATTAGTTTGCAGCCAAAGAGAAAAATACTAATAAAAATAAAAATACTAACAACCGCACCCAAATTTCTATAACAATAATTAATTTATCTGGTTCTAAATAGATTATTTTGAATCTACAATATCATTTTGTATCTTTGTTGGGCAATCCTCATTAATGAGCAATTTGTAAATAAGAGAATGTCTGTTCCTTAATGGTGCAGGAACAAAGTCGCCTGTTCCCCAGACCAAGGCTTAAAGATCTGTAATGGGTTTTGTGGATGGATCCCTCCCTTCTATCTCACATCCGCACCCCAGGAACCCTTTTCTGGCTTTTACAAAATTCCAAAAGCTCACAGCAGAGAAACCTCAAATATCTTCCCGAGGTTTTAAAATACACAGGCCATAAACCTCGTACAAACACAGTTATAACTTTACCAGTGCTTCTATCACAACCCCCCCCCCCCCATCCTTTGTTTCGACCTGTGTTACGGAACATCTGCAGCCCCTGACAAAACACAGAAGACAAAGGGTCAGCATTGGCCATTTGGTTTCCTAACCTGTGATCTACTGAAAATGTCAAGAACCACCTTGTTTCTGTCCCATGGCTTTTTTCTTAGAAATCCATTTCAATGGGCCACGATCAGTGATCAACCTGAATTTTCTTCCCAACGAATAGTTCCTGAGAGTTTCTAATGTACATTTTATTGTCAATTCTTCTTTCTTGACAGTGTCATCATTTCTTCATTTACATTTTTATTTCTCCTTAAGTTAATAAGATGTCACTCTTGGTTCTGGGATGGGACCCCATTTATTCCTACATCAGATGGATCAATCTGCACCTCAAATTCCCTTTAAAAATCAGGAATCATGGGAATTCTATCCATCATCATTTAAAAGGTGGCCAATTCTATATGTAACCTACATTGTAAATGGTAATATTTTTTTTATTGGAAAACTATTCTAGTGCAGAAAAAAATATATTTTCTTTGGTATTCTTAGTTAACATCGTTTGTCAATGCCCTTTGGTTACATCTATTGCATTCAAGTACCTTGCTGTTACTAATATTTCATTAAGTTCATCCACCCGAGGCATTGAGGAGGCTTCGGACTTCGACACATTATTTAACTCAGAGAAATCCTTGCAGAAGCGCGAACTCCTATCCAGCTGTGGAATAAGCACAATGGGACATGACCACTCCCTATATGACTGTTCACTTACACCAAACCCCCCCCTAAAATGTCAAACACTGAGTCCTGCTAAGGTTCTGGCATTCTGTAGGGCTTTAAGTTAACCTCCACCCCTGGATCAGTGATTATGTCTTATTTAATAAGTGTTGTTTGACCCAGTATGTCTGAAAACAAAACTCTGTTTCTTATGCAAAATGATTTAGCCTCCTGCTGTTGGAGAGTTGCATAGTTTTAGCCATTATTACTTTGGGACCCAAAAGCACTGGATTCACTGGAAGGACTGGGGTGGATGACATAACTCCTCTATCCTTTCAATGTGTTATAAGACTTAAATGGTAGATCTGTTCTGACTTTCTTTTTTCTCTCCATACACACTAGATCAGTGGTCTCCAACCTTTTTTGGGGCGTGAGCTTCTCGCGGCAAAATAATCCACCCGAAGAGCTACTAAAATAAAAAAATAAAAAATAAATCTGCCTAATTACCAAATAATGGGGCAGATGTATTAAGCTTTAGCAAGAGATAAATCCAAGGGTGATAAGGAGAGATAAACAACCAGCCAATCACCTGCTAAATGCCATGTTACAGGCTGTGTTTGAAAAAAGTCAGTAAGGAGCTGATTGGCTGGACGTTTATCTCTTCTTATCACCCTTGCATTTATCTCTTGTTAAGGCTTAATACATCTGCACCAGTGCCCTTTACACATTATGCCACACACTGTAATGCCCCTGACACATTATGCCACATACCACAATGCCCCAGACACAATATGCCACACACTGCAATGTACATTATGCCGCATACATACCTGGAGGCAGAGGAGAAGGGACATCTGCACATGCTGAAGGCACGCGCCTGAAATTAGGGGGCATGACCTACTATCGTGGAACTCGCAAGGCTACATCCCCCATTTTTTCCACTATGGGGCATGGCCAGTGCTCTGAGAGCTGCTGGCCATGGCCCCCTCCTCTCTGAGTAGACATTGTGCCATATATACGGGATGCGGTCAAAATCCCGGCGGTCGGTATCCCGGCGGTCGAAATACAGACGCCGGAAACCCGAACGCTGCAATGCCGGCACTTTGTCCCTCTATGGGTGTCCACGACACCCATAGAGGGAGAATAAAATAGTGTGCCAAGTGTAACGAGGCACCGGGACTGCTGCGCGACGAGCGCAGTGCGCCCACAAGGGGGGGCAATCCACGCCCCCCCCCCCCTTGTTGGCATTGCGGCGGTCGGGACTCCGGCAGCGGTATTTCAACCGTCGGGATTCCGACCGCCGGGATTTCATACTGATCCCATATATACACATGCCATCAGTTACACAATGCCCACAATACCCACAGTTATGCCATAAACACAATGCCCCCCCAGCAGTGCCAGATAATTCTAAAATAAATACTCTGGTGGTACTGTGTGCACGCGCGCCCAAAAATTGGTGTAGCCACATGTGGTGCGGCCAATGAAAATGGGGGTGTGATATACCTACGCCCCAAATAGTGCAGTGCCAGATATACATATGCCCAAATAGTGCCAGATACACATATGCCCCCACAATGCCAGGTATGCCACCACAGTGCCAGACACAGGTATGCACCCACGGTGCCAGATATTCCCCCACAGTGCCAAGTATGCCCCAATAGTGCCAGGTATTCCCCCACTGGGCCAGTACTCACCGTTGTTGCTCCTGCCAGATGTCCCCCTGCTGGCTGGTTGGCCTGGTTGTGTGCTCCTGCCCTGGCTAGAGGAAGTTTCCCTGCCTAACACACTTCCAATAACCTGCTAGTGGTCTAGCTCACCATCTCTAGCCCAGATTTGAGCTCAAGTGTTCGGTAGGCCCAACCCCAGGCCAAGGTCCCTTGCCCACTAAGCTCCATGGAGCTCAAGGAAAACACTCAGCTTGTTAGACTTTTACCTTAATATACAATTAAAATACATTTGTGTTACACTCTACACTTCATACTGAGCCTGAGCAGAGTACAGACTCCTGAATCCCACAACACATATTACTATACTAGGTGATTCATCGCGCCCTACGGGCGCTCTTCACACCGTCGGAAGGGGCTGCGCCCCCTTAATTTGTGAACGTTTGTATATGAGAAATATGGTTAGAATTGTATGAAAGATGCCCTGTATTGCAACTTAGGTGTCCGCGAATCGCGGGAGGGGGGGTCGTGGAGGGTGCCGCGAATTGCAGGAGGGGGGGTCGCGGGGGGTGCCGCGAATTGCAGGAGGGGGGGTTTGGGGGGGTGGATGCTGCGAATCGCGAGAGGGGAGGGATTGCAGAGAATCGCGGGAGGGGGGTCGCGGGGTGGGTTGCCGCAAATCGCGGGAGGGGGGTTACGGGGGCGGGGGTTGCGGCGAATCATGGTAGGGGGGGTCGCGGGGGGTGTGCCGTGAATCACGGGAGGGGGGGTCACGGGGTGGGGTGCCGAGAATCGCGGGGGGGTGTGTGTGTGCCGTGAATCGCGGGAGTGGGGGTTGCGGGGGGGGTGGAGGGGGTGTGACGCAAATCGCCACAAGAAAAAATCAACACAGAAAGGTCAACACATGTAAATGTTGACATAAGTGTGGCACTTCATTGGTGTCCATGTCGATACATGAGAATGAATATGAAAATATTCAAAAAATGAAAAAAAAACCTTCAAAAACTCATGTCAACCTTTTTCATTGTCGACCATAGCCATGTCAGTGTTTTCCATGTGCAATTTAATTCTGGAGCTGCCGCGAATCGCAGGGGGGTGCCGCGAATTGCGGGAGGGGGGGTCGCAGGGGTGGGTGCCGCGAATCGCGGGAGGGGGGGTTACGGGGCAGGGGTTGCGGCGAATCATGGGAGGGGGGGTCGCGGGGGGTGTGCCGTGAATCACGGGAGGGGGGGTCACGGGGTGGGGTGCCGAGAATCGCGGGGGAGGTGTGTGTGTGCCGTGAATCGCGGGAGTGGGGGTTGTGGGGGGGGGGTGACGCAAATCGCCACAAGAAAAAATCAACACAGAAAGGTCAACACATGTAAATGTTGACATAAGTGTGGCACTTCATTGGTGTCCATGTTGACACATGAGAATGAATATGAAAATATTCAAAAAATGAAAAAAAAAACTTCAAAAACTCATGTCAACCTTTTTCATTGTCGACCATAGCCATGTCAGTGTTTTCCATGTGCAATTTAATTCTGGAGCTGCCGCGAATCACGGGGGGTGCCGCGAATTGCGGGAGGGGGGGGTCGCGGGGTTAGGTGCCGCGAAACGCGGGAGGGCGGGGTTCACAGGGGTTCCGGTGAGGGGTTGCCGCGAATTGCGGGAGGTGGAGGGTCACGGGGGGTGCCGCGAATCGCGGGATGGGGGGTTGCGGGGGGGTGTGACGCGAATCGCCACAAGAAAAAATCAACACAGAAAGGTCAACACATGTAAATGTTGACATAAGTGTGCCACTTCATTGGTGTCCATGTTGACACAAGACAATGAATATGAAAACATTCAAAAAATGAAATAAATCTTCAAAAACTCATGTCAACCTTTTTCATTGTCGACCATAGCCGTGCCAGTGTTTTGCATGTGCCATTTAATCCTGGGGCTGCCGCGAATCGCGGGGGGTGCCGCGATTTGCGGGAGGGGGGTGTTGCGGGGGGTGGGTGCCGCGAATCGCGGGAGAGCGGGGTTCATGGGGGTTCCGGTGGGGGGTTGCCGCGAATTGCGGGAGGGGGGGGTCGCGGGGGGTGCCGCGAATCGCCGGAGGGGGGGTTGCCGGAGGTGTGACGCGAATCGCCACAAGAAAAAAATCAACACAGAAAGGTCAACACATGTAAATGTTGACATAAGTGTGGCACTTCATTGGTGTCCATGTCGACACATGAGAATGAATATGAAAATATTCAAAAAATGACAAAAAAACTTAAAAAACTCATGTCAACCTTTTTCATTGTCGACCATAGCCATGTCAGTGTTTTCCATGTGCAATTTAATTCTGGAGCTGCCGCGAATCACGGGCGGGTGCCGCGAATTGCGGGAGGGGGGGGTCACGGGGGTGTGTGCCGCGAATCGCGGGAGGGCGGGGTTCACAGGGGTTCCGGTGGGGGGTTGCCGCGAATTGCGGGAGGTGGGGGGTCACGGGGGGTGCCGCGAATCGCGGGAGGGGGGGTTGCGGGGGGGTGTGACGCGAATCGCCACAAGAAAAAAATCAACACAGAAAGGTCAACACATGTAAATGTTGACATAAGTGTGCCACTTCATTGGTGTCCATGTCGACACATGACAATGAATATGAAAAAATTAAAAAAAATTAAAAATAAATCTTTAAAAACTCATGTCGACCTTTTTCATTGTCGACCATAGCCATGTCAGTGTTTTGCATGTGCCATTTAATCCTGGGGCTGCTGCGAATTGCGGGGGGGGGGGTGCCGCGAATCGCGGGAGGGGGGTCGCAGGGGTGGTGCTGCAAATCGTGCAAGGGGGGGTCGCGGGGGGGTTCTTTTTGCCGCGAATCGCGGGAGGGAGGTCGCGGGGGGGTGTTTTTTCAGCGAATCGGGGGGGGGGGGGGTCACGGGGGAGGGTTTGCCGCGATTCGCGGGAGGGGGGGGTCGCGGGGTGGTGGTTATGCCGTGAATTGCGGGAGGGGTCGTGGGGGGGTTCTTTTTGCAGCGAATCACGGGAGGGGGGGTCGCGGGGGTGTTTTTGCTGCGAATCGCGGTAGGGGGGGTCGCGGGGGAGCGGGTGTTTTTGCCGCGAATCGCGGAAGGGGGGTGGGGGCGCGGGGGGGGGAGGTTTTGCCGCAAATCGCGGGAGGGGGGCGCTCACCTGGTGGCTGTGGAGTAGCAGTGCTGGGCAACATGGGAAGGCTGTGGGTGTCTGCAGGGCCGGTGCTAGGGTGTTTGGCGCCCTCCTGCAAACTATAAATTTGCGCCCTCCCAAACTACACCACATCGGTAGCACAATCTTAATAGACACAATAGACACCACAGTTCCCCTTCACTACACAATAATGCCTTTTACACATATGCCTACAGTAGTAGTGTCCCTTATACACAAAAAAAATCCAAGTTGTATTGTCGCTTATGTACATAATACCCACAGTAGTAGTGTCGCTTATACACATAATGCCTCAATAGTAGCACAAATTATACACATTATAATGCCTGCAATAGCAGCGTCCCTTACACACATAATGCCCACAGTAGTAGCGCCCCTTATAAACATAATGATGCCTGCAGTAGTAGCACCTAATACCCCTACTAGTAGCTCCCGTTATGCACATAAAGCTTGCAGTAGTAGTTCCTCTTACACATAATGCCCACAGTTGCACCACTTATACACAGAATGCCAGCAGTGACGCATACACATATACTGCACCCAGTAGCAATGCAGCTTACACTCATAATGGCTGCATAAGTTGAGTCCCTTACACATAATGCCCACACCAGTAGCACCCCTTATACACATAATTCCCATAGTAGTGGTGCCCCTTATAAACATAATGCTCTCAGTAGTAGCACCCCTTTTACACATAATGGGCCTGATTCTGGTTCATTAGCAAAAGAAAACTCTCTACAATGGACAATACCATGGGGGTCATTCTGGTTGATTCGCAAGACTGCAAATTCGGCGAATGCAGGGCTGCCCGCAACCCCTCACAGTGTGTGTTCCCATGCACAGGCTGCGAATGGGTGTTTAACATAACATCCATTTGCATGCAGCGGGGAACACCCACATCTTTCGATGGTCGCCAACCTCCGAAAGATGTGGAAGGTGCACGCTTATAAAAGTGACTTTGATGTCACTTACATATGCGTGGGATGGAAATGGGCAGGCAGCTGGCATTCGGTGATGTCAGCTGCCCGCGCCCTCGCACGTGTGTCAAGGCCTCATTAGCATGAGAACGCCCAGCGTTCTCATGGGAATGCCCATGAAATGCTCCTGAAACATATGCTAATGGGGCTGCCTGGTGCCCCCCCCCCCCCCCCCCCCCGCTGGCTGTCCTGGGTGTTTGCACCATGCTTCTGAACATGTACAGAAATGCGTCTGCACATGCGCAGATGCACACCATTGGTCTTCATGTACCCACGGGGGATTCAAATCAATGTGAATAACCCCGCCATGTGCACTGCAGGTGGGGCAGATGAAACATGTGCAGAGAGTTAGATTTGGGTGGGGTTTGTACTTCAGACTGATATCTATATTGCAGCCAGTATTTACCCTGCACAGAAACGAAATAACTCACCCAAATCTAACTCTATCTGCACATGTAACATCTGCCCCACCTGCAGTGCAGCATGGTTTTGTCCATTAAATAGAGAATTTGCTTTTGCGAATGAACCAGAATCAGACCCAATATCCACAGGAGAAGCACTGCTTACCCACAATGCCCCCAGTAGCAGCAGTGCCACTAACACACATAATGCCCACAGTAGCAGCACCATTTAAACACATAATTCCTGCCATAGCGGCAGTGTTTAAACGCATAATGCCCATAGTAGCAGCACCGTTTACACACATAATGCCATAATAGCAGCACCATAATGTCTGTAGTAGCAGCGCCGCATACACAAATAATGCTCTCAGTAGCAACACCGTTTACACGCATAATGCCCTCAGAAGCAGGGCAATTAACAGAGTTTGCCCGCATAATGCCCTAAGTAGCAGCTCCCTTTACACACATTATGCCCATAGTAGCCTATTCTATACGCACAGGGGAGCGATTTTTAAAGACTCTGCATAAGTAATTATGCGCGAGCAAAGCCCCAGTGTGCGAGTGGGCACGGCAAACTGATTATTCGCCGGCCACTCACACACGGCAGTGCGGGCGGGGGCCGTGGGCCATCGTCGTGCCCATGGGAACGCCCAGCATTTCATGGGCGTTCCCATGGAAATTCAAACATGACACGGGTGCAGTGGGCGGGCAGCAGATGTCAGTCAATGTCAGCTGCCCACCCACGGCGCTTGCAGATGTAAGACACCAGAGAGGTGTCTTACAGCTTTGAGCACTTGCAAAATCAATCGATGGTCGTCGACCATTGAATGATTTTGACCCCGCACACAAGGCTGTGAATGGATGTTTATGCTAAACATCCATTCACATGCATGCGTGGAAATCAGTGTGCGAGGTAGGGCAGACGTTCGTGCGGGTGCAGGACGGCGTTTAGAGAACCTGCAAAGCTGCATATTTCGCAGCTTTGTGGGTCCAACCAGAATCAGGCCCAATGTTCCCAGTAGCTGCACCACTTCTACAAACAATGTCCCACACTACAACATACACACACACAACATACACACACAACACACACTCATTATCTCGCTGATTGTCTCCACTTACTTAATGAAGCTTTGCTGCCACTGTAGTCTGTGACACACAGGAAACACTCTCCTGTGTAGCTCCGCCCATTTTCCACGTAGCTCCGCCCCTTTTTCGGGAGCCGCGGCGCTGACTTTCACTTTCTATTTCGTTGAAAATAACTAGTGGAAGGGTTTCCTAGCTGCCGGCGCTGCTGCCCTGCCTGTCCTATGCTTTGACAGGCAGCAGTAGCCGGCAAGAACAACTGAAGCAGGGCAGAAATCAGCGGGGATGCAGTCAGGGGAAGAGCGCCTCTTTAGCCTGGCGCCTCCCTGCTTTGCATCCTTCACTGAGTGGGTAGCGCCGGCCCTGGGTGTCTGGCACTGTCTGTGGGCTCACTGGGCTGGTTCTCTGTCACATACCTCCCAACATGACCCTCTCCAGGAGGGACACAATGCTCTGTTTCTAGACTTCCCCTTAATGTATGATTGCCATCACCTGTTTTAAACAGGTTAATTTCTCAGAAAGGTGTTCAGCACAGATGAAGGCAATCACACATTGGCCCTTATTCTGGTTGGTGCGGTCGAGCCGCATATGCGGCTCCGACCGCACCAGACGAATCCCCGCCTACAAGACGGATCGGCACGGCCGTCCGTACACGGACGGCTGCCGATCCGCATGAAAATGGCGGGGCGTACGCCTCCACCATGTTGGGAGCTGCCCCCTGCATTCGATGGTCGATGACCATCGAAGGCAGGGCCGCACGCTCCCCCCGCTCACGCAAGCTTAGAGCACACGGACAATCGTCCGTGTGAAAGCTTGTATTGGGGCGGGCAGCTGACATCCGGCGATGTCAGCTTTCCGCCCCCATCACTGGCGTCATAGCCTCATTACCATGCATACGCCCCGCG
Organism: Crinia signifera; assembly: GCF_055691185.1. Taxonomy (NCBI): domain Eukaryota; kingdom Metazoa; phylum Chordata; class Amphibia; order Anura; family Myobatrachidae; genus Crinia; species Crinia signifera. The sequence continues at coordinate 318,458,214 of NC_139220.1, read as the reverse complement.
TTTGCATGGGAACGCCCATGAAACGCTGGGCGTATACATAGGGTAATGAGGCTATTAAGCCCCTCACACCCCTATACGCCCCCTTTGCGGCGTCTAAATTTTTTACTCGGCGAATTCCCCTGCACATGCGCAGAGTGACCTCTGCGCATGTGCAGAGTGTAAACATCGGCGGTACGGCCGCACGCGGGCCGTACCGCTCAGATCAAAATAAGGGCCATTAAGAGGAAAGTCCAGGAACAGAGCGTTATAGACACAGACACCCACTTTGAGTGACAGATGTAGCCAAATATATAGGAGATTTAATACATTAAATTTAAAGCCTTTTGTGCCCAATGCTGATCACTGGGCACCTTTAGCTCTGCAGCTTAGGAAAGCCATCCTGGCTGCAGGGGCTCCTTAACTCTCTGCACTGGGAGCCAGCTATCCCAATCTCCCAGCATGCAGGCAGTCAGCCTGGTTGCCTTGCCACAGACTCTGGAGTGATCCCAGACCTAGTTTGTGTCTCCTCTCTCTTCCAGTCACTGCAGCCACCTCCTGCCCTCGGAGTACCAGGGGTTCACTCCTGCAGCCTGGCTGCAGCCACCAGCAGGGATCCGAGGCTGCTGGACACCCAAATCCTAGCTGAGCTCTCTGACCCGGCACTGCATACTGGGCCCAGCACTGCTTACTGGGAGCCAGAGGGTCTGGACTTCCATCCACAGGGCCCCATTGACTCCCGCTCCTTGACCTCCAGAGGGTTCCTTCACTGATGGGTGGTCCTGGGCTGCAGTGCCGCACATGTTAGCCTGTGCTGCCTGGGCTCTGCCGCAGAGTTAAGTGGCTCTATCCCAGGAACCCTGCAAACACCTGCAATGGGGACAGGATGACTCCCGCCCAACTTGTACTGCAGCAAGTGATGGTGCCACTGCTGCTGCTGCTGGACTGTGAGATCTGTGCTCAGAATGGGCGGCTGGCATCACATGACATCAGTGCCCACACCGGTAACTGTATCTGCGTAATATAACCGGTCTGTTGTGTGAGTAATGATACATCCCGATAACTGTATCTGCGTAATATAACCGGTCTGCTGTGCGAATACTGATACACCCCGATAACTGTATCTGTGTAATATAACCGGTCTACTGTGCGAATAATGATACACCCCGATAACTGTATCTGCGTAATATAACCGGTCTGCTGTGCGAATACTGATACACCCCGATAACTGTATCTGCGTAATATAACCGGTCTGCTGTGCGAATACTGATACACCCCGATAACTGTATCTGCGTAATATAACCGGTCTGCTGTGCGAATACTGATACACCCCGATAACTGTATCTGTGTAATATAACTGGTCTGTTGTGCGAATAATGATACATCCCGGTAACTGTATCTGCGTTATAACCGGTCTGTTATGTGAATAATGATACATCCCGATAACTGTATCTGCGTAATATAACCGGTCTGTTGTGTGAATAATGATACATCCCGATAACTGTATCTGCGTAATATAACCGGTCTGCTGTGCGAATAATGATACATCCCGGTAACTGTATCTGCGTAATATAACCGGTCTGCTGTGCGAATAATGATACATCCCGGTAACTGTATCTGCGTAATATAACCGGTCTGCTGTGCGAATAATGATACACCCCGATAACTGTATCTGCGTAATATAACCGGTCGGCTGTGTGAATAATGATACATCCCGATAACTGTATCTGGGTAATATAACCGGTCTGCTGTGTGAATAATGATACATCCCGATAACTGTATCTGCGTAATATAACCGGTCTGCTGTGCGAATAATGATACACCCCGATAACTGTATCTGCGTAATATAACCGGTCGGCTGTGTGAATAATGATACACCCCGATAACTGTATCTGCGTAATATAACCGGTCGGCTGTGTGAATAATGATACACCCCGATAACTGTATCTGCGTAATATAACCGGTCGGCTGTGTGAATAATGATACACCCCGATAACTGTATCTGCGTAATATAACCGGTCTGCTGTGCGAATAATGATACACCCCGATAACTGTATCTGCGTAATATAACCGGTCGGCTGTGTGAATAATGATACATCCCGATAACTGTATCTGGGTAATATAACCGGTCTGCTGTGCGAATAATGATACATCCCGATAACTGTATCTGGGTAATATAACCGGTCTGCTGTGCGAATAATGATACACCCGATAACTGTATCTGCGTAATATAACCGGTCGGCTGTGTGAATAATGATACATCCCGATAACTGTATCTGGGTAATATAACCGGTCTGCTGTGCGAATAATGATACATCCCGATAACTGTATCTGGGTAATATAACCGGTCTGCTGTGCGAATAATGATACACCCGATAACTGTATCTGCGTAATATAACCGGTCTGCTGTGTGAATAACGATACACCCCGATAACTGTGTCTGCGTAATATAACCGGTCTGCTGTGCGAATAATGATACACCTCGATAACTGTATCTGCGTAATATAACCGGTCTGCTGTGCGAATAATGATACACCCCGGTAACTGTATCTGTGTAATATAACCTGTCTGTTGTGTGAATAATGATACACCCCGATAACTGTATCTGTGTAATATAACCGGTCTGCTGTACGAATAATGATACACCCCGATAAATGTATCTGCGTGATATAACCGGTCTGTTGTGTGAATAATGATACATCCCGGTAACTGTATCTGTGTAATATAACCGGTCTGCTGTGCGAATAATGATACATCCCGGTAACTGTATCTGCGGAATATAACCGGTCTGCTGTACGAATAATGATACACCCCGATAAATGTATCTGTGTAATATAACCGGTCTGTTGTGCGAATAATGATACACCCCGATAAATGTATCTGCGTAATATAACCGATCTGTTGTGTGAATAATGATACATCCCGGTAACTGTATCTGTGTAATATAACCGGTCTGCTGTGTGAATAACGATACACCCCGATAACTGTATCTGCGTAATATAACCGGTCTGCTGTGTGAATAACGATACACCCCTATAACTGTATCTGTGTAATATAACCGGTCTGCTGTGCGAATAATGATACACCCCGATAACTGTATCTGCGTAATATAACCGGTCTGCTGTGCGAATAATGATACACTCCGATAACTGTATCTGCGTAATATAACCGGTCTGCTGTGAGAATAACGATACACCCCGATAACTGTATCTGCGTAATATAACCGGTCGGCTGTGTGAATAATGATACATCCCGATAACTGTATCTGGGTAATATAACCGGTCTGCTGTGTGAATAATGATACATCCCGATAACTGTATCTGCGTAATATAACCGGTCTGCTGTGCGAATAATGATACACCCCGATAACTGTATCTGCGTAATATAACCGGTCGGCTGTGTGAATAATGATACACCCGATAACTGTATCTGCGTAATATAACCGGTCGGCTGTGTGAATAATGATACACCCCGATAACTGTATCTGCGTAATATAACCGGTCGGCTGTGTGAATAATGATACACCCCGATAACTGTATCTGCGTAATATAACCGGTCTGCTGTGCGAATAATGATACACCCCGATAACTGTATCTGCGTAATATAACCGGTCGGCTGTGCGAATAATGATACATCCCGATAACTGTATCTGGGTAATATAACCGGTCTGCTGTGCGAATAATGATACACCCGATAACTGTATCTGCGTAATATAACCGGTCGGCTGTGTGAATAATGATACATCCCGATAACTGTATCTGGGTAATATAACCGGTCTGCTGTGCGAATAATGATACATCCCGATAACTGTATCTGGGTAATATAACCGGTCTGCTGTGCGAATAATGATACACCCGATAACTGTATCTGCGTAATATAACCGGTCTGCTGTGTGAATAACGATACACCCCGATAACTGTGTCTGCGTAATATAACCGGTCTGCTGTGCGAATAATGATACACCTCGATAACTGTATCTGCGTAATATAACCGGTCTGCTGTGCGAATAATGATACACCCCGGTAACTGTATCTGTGTAATATAACCTGTCTGTTGTGTGAATAATGATACACCCCGATAACTGTATCTGCGTAATATAACCGGTCTGCTGTACGAATAATGATACACCCCGATAAATGTATCTGCGTAATATAACCGGTCTGTTGTGTGAATAATGATACATCCCGGTAACTGTATCTGTGTAATATAACCGGTCTGCTGTGCGAATAATGATACATCCCGGTAACTGTATCTGCGGAATATAACCGGTCTGCTGTACGAATAATGATACACCCCGATAAATGTATCTGTGTAATATAACCGGTCTGTTGTGCGAATAATGATACACCCCGATAAATGTATCTGCGTAATATAACCGATCTGTTGTGTGAATAATGATACATCCCGGTAACTGTATCTGTGTAATATAACCGGTCTGCTGTGTGAATAACGATACACCCCGATAACTGTATCTGCGTAATATAACCGGTCTGCTGTGTGAATAACGATACACCCCAATAACTGTATCTGTGTAATATAACCGGTCTGCTGTGCGAATAATGATACACCCCGATAACTGTATCTGCGTAATATAACCGGTCTGCTGTGCGAATAATGATACACTCCGATAACTGTATCTGCGTAATATAACCGGTCTGCTGTGAGAATAACGATACACCCCGGTCATCTATTAACAAGTATAAGAAATTGACCATGTAACTGAATTACTGTAAAATGAAGCTGCTGTTAGCGTACTACATTATGGTGAGTACACAGCTGTATCCTGTACGTACAGTAATGACATTCCAATTACCGCACAGCTGGGAGATCACAGCTGCACAATTATCTGTGTGATACATTACTAGGAAATCATTTCATCTCTAATACAGGTAACGTCCGCTGAGAATATATGCAAGACAATTATAAGAAAATGGTGTAATTATAAATCACCCGTCATTTACTGTTACCGTCATTTATGTTCAGTTATAGATCATATGGAGATAATGCCGAACTGACAACAAACACAAGAAGCAACTGACTGTATAAAAAGAATCGCAAGGTGTCATCATAGGAGACTATCGGTGTACTGTGAGTATGATGCATCTGTGCCCTCACCTCTAGCTTATACTGACACCCATCACACAACACTGCCACTATACCTCTATACACATCACTGCCACTGAACCTCTATACACATCACTGCCACTATACCTCCATACACATAACTGCCACTGTACCTCTATACACATCACTGCCACTATACCTCCATACACATCACTGCCACTATACCTCCATACACATCACTGCCACTATACCTCTATACAGATCACTGCCACTATACCTCTATACACATCACTGCCACTATAACTCCATACACATCATTGCCACTATACCTCCATAACACATCATTGCCACTATATCTCCATACACATCACTGCCACTATACCTCTATACAGATCACTGCCACTATACCTCTATACACATCACTGCCACTATACCTCCATACACATCACTGCCACTATACCTCCATACACATCACTGCCACTATACCTCCATACACATCACTGCCACTATACCTCAATACACATCACTGCCACTATACCTCTATACAGATCACTGCCACTATACCTCTATACACATCACTGCCACTATACCTCCATACACATCACTGCCACTATACCTCCATACACATCACTGCCACTATACCTCCATACACATCACTGCCACTATACCTCTATACACATCACTGCCACTATACCTCCATACACATCACTGCCACTATACCTCTATACACATCACTGCCACTATACCACTATGCATATCACTGCAACTGTACCTCCATACACATCACTGCCACTATACCACTATGCATAACTATACACACCACTGCCACTATACCTCTATACAGATCACTGCCACTATACCTCTATACACATCACTGCCGCTATACCTCTATACACATCACTGCCACTATACCTTCATACACATCACTGCCGCTATACCTCTATACACATCACTGCCGCTATACCTCTATACACATCACTGCCACTATACCTCTATACACGTCACTGCCACTATACCTCTATACACATCACTGCTGCTATACCTCTATACACATCACTGCCACTATACCTCTATACACATCACTGCCGCTATACCTCCATACACATCACTGCCACTATAACACCATACACATCACTGCCACTATACCACTATGCATAACTATACACAACACTGCCACTATACCTCTATACACATCACTGCCACTATACCGCTATACACATCACTGCCACTATACCTCCATACACATAACTAACATTATACCTCCATACACATCACTGCCGCTATACTTCTATACACATCACTGCCGCTATACCTCTATACACACTGTCCCTGCACCTCCATCCTACACCCTCATCTGTACACATTACTGTCACTGTACCTCCATCCCACACCTCATCTATACACATCACTGTCACTGCACCTCCATCCTACACCCTCATATATACACATCACTGTCACTGCACGTCCATCCTACACCCTCAGCTGTACACATCACTGTCACTGCACCTCCATCCTACACCCTCATCTATACACATCACTGTCACTGCACCTCCATCCTACACCCTCATCTATACACATCACAGTCACTGCACCTACATCCTACACCCTCATCTATACACATCACTGTCACTGCACCTCCACCCTACACCATCATCTATACACATCACTCTCACTGCACCTCCATCCTACACCCTCATCTATACACATCACTGTACCTCCAACCTACACCTCATCTATACACATTACTGTCACTGTACCTCCATCCTACACCCTCATCTATACACATCACTGTCACTGTACTTCCATCCTACACCCTCATCTGTACACATCACTGTCAATGTACCGCCATCCTACACACTCATCTATACACATCACTGTCACTGCACCTCCATCCTACACCCTCATCTGTACACATCACTGTCACTGCACCTCCATCCTACACACTCATCTATACACATCATTGTCACTGCACCTCCATCCTACACCTTCATCTATACACATCACTGTCACTGCACCTCTATCCTACACGCTCATCTGTACACATTACTATCACTGCACCTCTATCCTACACCATCATCCATACACTTCACTGTCACTGCACCTCCATCCTACACCCTCATCTATACACATCACTGTCACTGCACCTCTATCCTACACCCTCATCTGTACACATTACTGTCACTGCACCTCTATCCTACACCATCATCCATACACATCACTGTCACTGCACCTCCATCCTACACCCTCATCTATACACATCACTGTCACTGCACCTCCATCCTACACCCTCATCTATACACATCACTGCACTTCCATCCTACACCCTCATCTATACACATCACTGTCACTGCACCTCTATCCTACACCCTCATCTGTACACATTACTGTCACTGCACCTCCATCCTACACCATCATCCATACACATCACTGTCACTGCACCTCCATCCTACACCCTCATCTGTACACATTACTGTCACTGCACCTCTATCCTACACCATCATCTATACACATCACTGTCACTGCACTTTCATCCTACACCCTCATCTGTACACATCACTGTCACTGCACCTCTATCCTACACCCTCATCTATACACATCACTGTCACTGCACCTCCATCCTACACCCTCATCTATACACATCCCTGTCACTGTACCTCCATCCTACACCCTCATCTATACACATCACTGTCACTGCACCTCCACCCTACACCCTCATCTATACACACCACTGTCACTGCACCTCCATCCTACACCCTCATCTATACACATCCCTGTCAGTGGACCTCAATCCTACAGCCTCATCTATACACATCACTGTCACTGTACCTCCATCCTACACACTCATCTATACACATCACTGTCACTGCATCTCCATCCTACACCCTCATCTATACACATCACTGTCACTGCACCTCCATCCTACACCCTCATCTATACACATCACTGTCACTGCACCTCTATCCTACACCCATATCTATACACATCCCTGTCAGTGGACCTCAATCCTACAGCCTCATCTATACACATCCCTGTCACTGCTCCTTCATTCTACACCCTCATTTCTATACATCCCTGTAACTGTACCTCCATCCTACGCCCTCATCTCTACAAATCCTTGTCACTGCACCTCCACACTACACCCTCATCTATAAACATAATGGTAACTGCACCTCCATCCTACACCCTTAACTATACACATCCCTGTCACTGCACCTCAATCCTACACCTCATCTATAGGCATTACTGTCACTGCACCTCCATCCTACACCCTCATCTATACACCTCACTGTCACTGCATTTCCATACTGTACCCTTATCTATACACATCACTGTCACTGCACCTCCATCCTACACCTATTCAATACACCTCACTTTCACTGCACCTCCATCCTACACCCTCATCTATACACATCACTGTCACGGCACCTTCATCCTACACCTCATCTTTACACATCCCTGTCACTGCACCACCGTTGTACACCCTCATCTATACACCTCACTTTCACTGCACCTCCATTCTACACCCTCATCTATACACATCACTGTCACTGCACCTCCATCCTACACACTCATCTGTACACATCACTGTCACTGCACCTCCATCCTACACCCTCATCTATACACATCACTGTCCTTGCACTTCCATCCAACACCCTCATCTATACACATCACCAGGGCTATTTTTGTGCAGGCTCCAGCAGGAACTGTGGCCCTTATTCTAGTTCACTCTTTCAGACAAAATATTTCTTAGATGGACAAAACCATGTGCACTGCAGGTGAGGCAGGTGTTACTTGTGCAGAGATAATTAGATTTGGGTGGGGTTTTACACCTGCCTCACCTGCAGTGCACATGGTTTTGTCCATCTAAGAAATATTTTGTCTGAAAGAGTGAACTAGAATAAGGGCCTCAGTTCCTGCTGGAGCCTGCACAAAAATAGCCCTGCACATCACTGTCACTGCACCTCCATCCCACAACCTTATCTATGCACATTACTGTTACTGCACCTCCATCCTACACCCTCATCTTTACACCTCATTTTCACTACACCTCCATCCTACACCCTCATCTATACACATCACTGTCACTGCACCTCCATCCTACACCCTCATCTATACACATCACTGTCCTTGCACTTCCATCCAACACCCTCATCTATACACATCACTGTCACTGCATCTCCATCCTACACCCTCATCTATACACATCACTGTCACTGCACCTTCATCCTAGACCCTCATCTATACACATCACTGTCAGTGGACCTCAATCCTACACCCTCATCTATACACATCACTGTCACTGCACCTTTATCCTAGACCCTCATCTATACACATCACTGTCACTGCACCTCCATCCTACACCCTCATCTATCCACATCACTGTCACTGCACCTCCATCCTACACCTCATCTATACACATCACTGTCACTGCACCTCGATCATACACCTCATCTATACACATCCATGTCAGGGGACCTCAATCCTACACCCTCATCTATACACATCCCTGTCAGTGGACCTTAATCCTGCACCCTCATCTATAGACATCACTGTCACTGCACCTTCTTCCTAGATCCTCATCTATACACATCCCTGTCAGTGGACCTCAATCCTACACCCTCATCTATACACATCACTGTCACTGCACCTTCATCCTACACCCTCATCTATACACATCACTGTCACTGCGCCTCTATCCTACATCCTCATCTATACACATCCCTGTCAGTGGACCTCAATCCTACACCCTCATCTATACACATCACTGTCACTGCACCACCATCGTACACCCTCATCTGTACACATCACTGTCACTGCACCTCCATCCTACACCCTCATCTATAAACAACCCTGTCACTGCACCACCATCGTACACCATCATCTATACACATCCCTACACCCTCATCTATACACATCCCTGTCAGTGGACGTCAATCCTACACCCTCATCTATACACATCACTGTCACTGCACCTTCTTTCTAGACCCTCATCTATACACATCACTGTCACTGCACCTCCATCCTGCACCCTTATCTATACACATCACTGTCACTGCTCCTTTATCCTAGACCCTCATCTATACACATCACTGTCACTGCACCTCCATCCTACACCCTCATCTATACACATCACTGTCACCGCACCTCCATCCTACACCCTCATCTATACACATCCCTGTCACTGCACCTCAATCCTACACCCTCATCTATACACATCCTTGTCACTGCACCACCATCGTACACCCTCATCTATACACATCCCTACACCCTCATCTAGACACATCCCTGTCAGTGGACCTCAAATCCTACACCCTCATCTATACACATCACTGTCACTGCACGTCCATCCTACACCCTCAGCTGTACACATCACTGTCACTGCACCTCCATCCTACACCCTCATCTATACACATCACTATCACTACACCTCCATCCTACACCCTCATCTATACACATCACTGTCACTGCACCTCCATCCTACACCCTCATCTATACACATCACTGCCACTGCACCTCCACCCAACACCATCATCTATACACATCACTCTCACTGCACCTCCATCCTACACTGTCATCTATACACATCACTGTACCTCCAACCTACACCTCATCTATACACATTACTGTCACTGTACCTCCATCCTACACCCTCATCTATACACATCACTGTCACTGTACTTCCATCCTACACCTTCATCTGTACACATCACTGTCAATGTACCGCCATCCTACACACTCATCTATACACATCACTGTCACTGCAACTCCATCCTACACCCTCATCTGTACACATCACTGTCACTGCACCTCCATCCTACACACTCATCTGTACACATCATTGTCACTGCACCTCCATCCTACACCTTCATCTATACACATCACTGTCACTGCACCTCTATCCTACACGCTCATCTGTACACATTACTATCACTGCACCTCTATCCTACACCATCATCCATACACATCACTGTCACTGCACCTCCATCCTACACCCTCATCTATACACATCACTGTCACTGCACCTCTATCCTACACCCTCATCTGTACACATTACTGTCACTGCACCTCTATCCTACACCATCATCCATACACATCACTGTCACTGCACCTCCATCCTACACCCTCATCTATACACATCACTGTCACTGCACCTCCATCCTACACCCTCATCTATACACATCACTGCACCTCCCTCCTACACCCTCATCTATACACATCACTGTCACTGCACCTCTATCCTACACCCTCATCTGTACACATTACTGTCACTGCACCTCCATCCTACACCATCATCCATACACATCACTGTCACTGCACCTCCATCCTACACCCTCATCTGTACACATTACTGTCACTGCACCTCTATCCTACACCATCATCTATACACATCACTATCACTACACCTCCATCCTACACCCTCATCTATACACATCACTCTCACTGCACCTCCATCCTACACTGTCATCTATACACATCACTGTACCTCCAACCTACACCTCATCTATACACATTACTGTCACTGTACCTCCATCCTACACCCTCATCTATACACATCACTGTCACTGTACTTCCATCCTACACCCTCATCTGTACACATCACTGTCACTGCACCTCCATCCTACACCCTCATCTATACACATCACTATCACTGCACCTCCATCCTACAGCCTCATCTATACACATCACTGTCACTGCACCTCCATCCTACACCCTCATCTGTACACATCACTGTCAATGTACCGCCATCCTACACCCTCATCTATACACATCACTGTCACTGCACCTCCATCCTACAGCCTCATCTATACACATCACTGTCACTGCACCTCCATCCTACACCCTCATCTGTACACATCACTGTCAATGTACCGCCATCCTACACACTCATCTATACACATCACTGTCACTGCAACTCCATCCTACACCCTCATCTGTACACATCACTGTCACTGCACCTCCATCCTACACACTCATCTGTACACATCATTGTCACTGCACCTCTATCCTACATGCTCATCTGTACACATCACTGTCACTGTACCTCCATCCTACATCCTCATCTATACACATCACTATCACTGCACCTCTATCCTACACCATCATCCATACACATCACTGTCACTGCACCTCCATCCTACACCCTCATCTATACACATCACTGTCACTGCACCTCTATCCTACACCCTCATCTGTACACATTACTGTCACTGCACCTCTATCCTACACCGTCATCCATACACATCACTGTCACTGCACCTCCATCCTACACCCTCATCTATACACATCACTGTAACTGCACCTCCATCCTACACCCTCATCTATACACATCACTGCACCTCCCTCCTACACCCTCATCTATACACATCACTGTCACTGCACCTCTATCCTACACCCTCATCTGTACACATTACTGTCACTGCACCTCCATCCTACACCATCATCCATACACATCACTGTCACTGCACCTCCATCCTACACCCTCATCTGTACACATTACTGTCACTGCACCTCTATCCTACACCATCATCTATACACATCACTGTCACTGCACTTTCATCCTACACCCCTATCTATACACATCCCTGTCAGTGGACCTCAATCCTACAGCCTCATCTATACACATCACTGTCACTGTACCTCCATCCTACACACTCATCTATACACATCACTGTCACTGCATCTCCATCCTACACCCTCATCTATACACATCACTGTCACTGCACCTCCATCCTACACCCTCATCTATACACATCACTGTCACTGCACCTCTATCCTACACCCATATCTATACACATCCCTGTCAGTGGACCTCAATCCTACAGCCTCATCTATACACATCACTGTCACTGTACCTCCATCCTACACACTCATCTATACACATCACTGTCACTGCATCTCCATCCTACACCCTCATCTATACACATTACTGTCACTGCACCTCCATCCTACACCTCATCTATACACATCACTGTCACTGCACCTCCATCCTAAACCTCATCTATACACATCACTGTCACTGTACCTTCATCCTGGACCCTCAGCTATACACATCCCTGTCACTGCTCCTTCATTCTACACCCTCATTTCTATACATCCCTGTAACTGTACCTCCATCCTACGCCCTCATATCTACAAATCCTTGTCACTGCACCTCCACACTACACCCTCATCTATAAACATAATGGTAACTGGACCTCAATCCTACACCCTTAACTATACACATCCCTGTCACTGCACCTCAATCCTACAACTCATCTATAAGCATTACTGTCACTGCACCTCCATCCTACACCCTCATCTATACACCTCACTGTCACTGCATTTCCATACTGTACCCTTATCTATACACATCACTGTCACTGCACCTCCATCCTACACCTATTCAATACACCTCACTTTCACTGCACCTCCATCCTACACCCTCATCTATACACATCACTGTCACGGCACCTTCATCCTACACCTCATCTTTACACATCCCTGTCACTGCACCACCGTTGTACACCCTCATCTATACACCTCACTTTCACTGCACCTCCATTCTACACCCTCATCTATACACATCACTGTCACTGCACCTCCATCCTACACACTCATCTGTACACATCACTGTCACTGCACCTCCATCCTACACCCTCATCTATACACATCACTGTCCTTGCACTTCCATCCAACACCCTCATCTATACACATCACTGTCACTGCACCTCCATCCCACAACCTTATCTATGCACATTACTGTTACTGCACCTCCATCCTACACCCTCATCTTTACACCTCATTTTCACTACACCTCCATCCTACACCCTCATCTATACACATCACTGTCACTGCACCTCCATCCTACACCCTCATCTATACACATCACTGTCCTTGCACTTCCATCCAACACCCTCATCTATACACATCACTGTCACTGCACCTCCATCCCACACCCTTATCTATGCACATCACTGTTACTGCACCTCCATCCTACATCCTCATCTATACACATCACTGTCACTGCACCTCCATCCTACACCATCATCTATACACATCACTGTCACTGCACCTCCATCCTACACCATCATCTATATACATCACTGTCACTGCGCCTCTATCCTACACCCATATCTATACACATCCCTGTCAGTGGACCTCAATCCTACACCCTCATCTATACACATCACTGTCACTGCACCTTCATCCTGGACCCTCATCTATACACATCACTGTCACTGCACCTCCATCCTACACCTCATCTATACACATCCCTGTCTCTGCACCACCATCGTACACCCTCATCTATACACATCCCTGTCAGTGGACCTCAATTCTACACCCTCATCTATACACATCCCTGTCAGTGGACCTCAATCCTACACCCTCATCTATACACATCACTGTCACTGTACCTTCATCCTACATCCTCATCTATACACATCACTGTCACTGCACCTTCATCCTAGACCCTCATCTATACACATCACTGTCAGTGAACCTCAATCCTACACCCTCATCTATACACATCACTGTCACTGCACCTTTATCCTAGACCCTCATCTATACACATCACTGTCACTGCACCTCCATCCTACACCCTCATCTATCCACATCACTGTCACTGCACCTCCATCCTACACCTCATCTATACACATCACTGTCACTGCACCTCCATCATACACCTCATCTATACACATCCATGTCAGGGGACCTCAATCCTACACCCTCATCTATACACATCCCTGTCAATGGACCTTAATCCTACACCCTCATCTATAGACATCACTGTCACTGCACCTTCTTCCTAGATCCTCATCTATACACATCCCTGTCAGTGGACCTCAATCCTACACCCTCATCTATACACAGCACTGTCACTGCACCTTCATCCTACACCCTCATCTATACACATCACTGTCACTGCGCCTCTATCCTACATCCTCATCTATACACATCCCTGTCACTGCACCACCATCGTACACCCTCATCTGTACACATCACTGTCACTGCACCTCCATCCTACACCCTCATCTATACACAACCCTGTCACTGCACCACCATCGTACACCCTCATCTATACACATCCCTACACCCTCATCTATACACATCCCTGTCAGTGGACGTCAATCCTACACCCTCATCTATACACATCACTGTCACTGCACCTTCTTTCTAGACCCTCATCTATACACATCACTGTCACTGCACCTCCATCCTGCACCCTCATCTATACACATCACTGTCACTGCTCCTTTATCCTAGACCCTCATCTATACACATCACTGTCACTGCACCTCCATCCTACACCCTCATCTATACACATCACTGCACCTTCATCCTACACCCTCATCTATACACATCCTTGTCACTGCTCCTTTATCCTAAAACCCTCATCTATACACATCACTGTCACTGCACCTCCATCCTACACCCTCATCTATACACATCACTGTCACCGCACCTCCATCCTACACCCTCATCTATACACATCCCTGTCACTGCACCTCAATCCTACACTCTCATCTATACACATCCTTGTCACTGCACCACCATCGTACACCCTCATCTATACACATCCCTACACCCTCATCTATACACATCCCTGTCAGTGGACCTCAAATCCTACACCCTCATCTATACACATCACTGTCACTGCACCTTCTTTCTAGACCCTCATCTATACACATCACTGTCACTGCACCTCCATCCTGCACCCTCATCTATACACATCACTGTCACTGCTCCTTTATCCTAGACCCTCATCTATACACATCACTGTCACTGCACCTCCATCGTACACCCTCATCTATACACATCACTGCACCTCCATCCTACACCCTCATCTATACACATCCTTGTCACTGCACCACCATCGTACACCCTCATCTATACACATCCCTACACCCTCATCTATACACATCCCTGTCAGTGGACCTCAAATCCTACACCCTCATCTATACACATCACTGTCACTGCACCTTCTTTCTAGACCCTCATCTATACACATCACTGTCACTGCACCTCCATCCTGCACCCTCATCTATACACATCACTGTCACTGCTCCTTTATCCTAGACCCTCATCTGTACACATAACTGTCACTGCACCTCCGTCCTACACCCTCATCTGTACAGATCACTGTCACTGCACCTCCATCCTTCACCCTCCTCTATACACATCACTGTCACTGCACCTCCATCCTACATCCTCATCTATACACATCACTGTTACTGCACCTCCATCCTACACCCTCATCTATACACATCACTGTACCTACACCCTACACCCTCATCTATACACGTCACTGTCACTGCACCTCCATCCTACACCTCATCTATACACATCACTGTCACTGCACCTCCATCCTACACCCTCCTCTATACACATCACTGTAACGCACCTCCATCCCACACCCTTATCTATACACATAACTGTCACGCACCTCCATCCCACACCCTCATCTATACACATCACTGTCACTGCACCTCCATCCCACACCCTCATCTATACACATAACTGTCACGCACCTCTATCCCACACCCCCATCTATACACATCACTGTCACTGCACCTCCATCCTACACCCTCATCTATACACATCACTGTACCTACACCCTACACCCTCATCTATACACATCACTGTCACTGCACCTCCATCCTACACCTCATCTATACACATCACTGTCACTGCACCTCCATCCTACACCCTCATCTATACACATCACTGTCACTGCACCTCCATCCTAAACCCTCATCTATACACATAACTGTCACACACCTCCATCCTACACCCTCATCTATACACATCTCTTTCAGTAAATGTTCAAATATTCTCTGTAAAGAGCAGCGGAATATGTGTGTTCTATATAAGAAACTATTTATAAATAATTAAATAAATAAATGTGGAAATCGTGTTGCATTCTGTATTATATGACAGTCGCTGTGATGCTCTCTGTATTGTATTGCAGTGACTGTGATGCTACATATTTTATATGGCAGTCACGGAGATGATCTCTGCATTATATGGCAGTCACGTTGATTATTTCTGTATTATATGGCAGTCACTGTGATGCTTTCTGTATTATATGACAGTCACTGTGATGCTTTCTGTATTATATGGCAGTCACTGTGATGCTTTCTGTATTATATGGCAGTCACTGTGATGCTTTCTGTATTATATGGCAGTCACTGTGATGCCCTCTGTATTACATGGCAGTCACTTTGATGCCCTCTGTATTATATGGCATTCACTGTGATGCTTTCTGTATTATATGGCAGTAACAGTGTTGCTATCCTTATTAAATGGTAGTAACTGTGATGCTTTCTGTATTATATGGCAGTCACTGTGATGCTTTCTGTATTATATGGCAGTCACTGTGATGCCCTCTGTATTACATGGCAGTCACTTTGATGCCCTCTGTATTATATGGCATTCACTGTGATGCTTTCTGTATTATATGGCAGTAACAGTGTTGCTATCCTTATTAAATGGTAGTAACTGTGATGCTTTCTGTATTATATGGCAGTCACTGTGATGCTCCCTTTATTATATGGTAGTAACTGTGATGCTTTCTGTACTATATGGCAGTAACGGTGATGCTTTCTGTAATATATGGCAGTAACTGTGATGCTATCCTTATTATATGGTAGTAACTGTGATGCTTTCTGTACTATATGTCAGTAACTTTGATGCTTTCTGTACTATACAGATGGAGCCAGCCAGCCCCCACCAGTGGCCGGCTCTCACCAGGGGCGCACGCGCACGAGGTGCTCGCATGCGCCCCATTGCTACGGAGCTGGCTCTGCTGCCCGGCGCTTTCCCCGGTTCCCCTCACCACCCCGCTGCCCCCCCTACCCCGCTGCCGCCCCCCCCCCCTATCCCAGCCCGTCTCCCTCTAGTGGAGACATGCTGGTGATCCCCGGCCAAAGAAGAGAGGCGCTCCATCTGTATGTCAGTAACTGTATCATATGACAGTCACTGTGATGCTTTCTGTATTATATGGCAGTCACTCTGATGCTCTCTGCATTATATGGCAGTCACTGTGATGCTTTCAGTACTATATGGCAGTCACTGTGATGCTCTCCGTATTATATGGCAGTCACTGTGATGCTTTCTGTACTATATGGCAGTTATTGTGAAGCTTTTTATATTATATTGCATTCACTGTGATGCTCTCTGTATTATATGGCAGTCACTGTGATGCCTTCGGTATTATATTGCAGTAACTGTGATGCCTTTGGTACTATATGGCAGTCACTGTGATGCTTTCAGTACGATATGGCAGTTACTGTGATGCTCTCCGTATTATATGGCAGTCACTGTGATGCTTTCTGTATTATATGGCAGTTATTGTGAAGCTTTTTATATTATATTGCAGTCACTGTGATGATTTCTGTATTATATGATAAGTATTGTAAGTCTCTCTGTGATGTTCTCTGCATTGCACCTTTGGCCATCTTGATGCTCTCTGTATTACTTTGCACTTGCTGTGATGCTTTCTGTATTACATTGTGGCCACTGTAATGGTCTCTGTATTGTATAGCAGTTATTGGGATGCTCTGTGGTGAGGGAGAGTGTAATACAGACAAGGGCCAGATGCACTAAGCTTCAAATGTGGTAAAAAGGAGAGTGATAAACCGCCAACCAATCATCTCCCATCTGACACTTTTTAAAACACAGTCTGTGACATGGCAGGTAGAAGCTGATTGGCTGGCTGTTTATCACTCTCCATTTGATCACTTTTGAAGCTTAGTGCATCTGGCCCAATGATTCCTACAGTTAAGTGTTGCACACTAGGGGGTACATTTACCTGAGTTTTTAGATGTGATAAATGTTGCCCATCGGATTGGTTGCTATGGCAACATATGTCACTTCAGAGCCACAATATAAATGCAGCAAGAGCTGGCATCCTACTGTAATGGGTTTTGCAATCTTCAGCCATGCCTATCATATACTCTCCTCCATACACACCTTAATCTGACTACATTACATTATTTAATCCATAAACTATTCATTTTCTTTGAAAGACTTTCCTTGGCCTTTGCCACCTGCCTTGGTAGTGACGCATTAATGGCTGTTTCTTGACATTTCAGGCTTCTTCTCGGGTCATTATAAAGTATGACCAGCTATCTAGTCATCTGGACCCTTCTGTTGTTCTACCTGATTCCAGATATCTGTTCGGTGGATCAGAGATGCAGCCTCCCAGGTGTGTCCGAGCTTGAGGGTATAACACAACCTGGGAATATCACAATAGGAGTTGTATTACCGATACACGTGGACAAGATTTACCAACAAATCTCTTTTGATAAGAGGCCTCCAAGGACCAAGTGTACACTGTAAGTGAGGCATGATATGATTGAACTGCTTAATAACTGGTTGGACATGGCAGTATACCAGAGGCGGATTTAGACCTCATGGGGCCCTAGGCCAAGACACCAGTGTGGGGCCCTTCTCCATGAAACAATCCTAATCACTATATGTTTACTGCTGATTGCAGCCGGCGTCAATAGAGAACGTTGGACCATGATAAATGCTCAGCTGCATGAACATAAGCATTGTGTACACATCTGATTCAGGCTGTAATGCTGCCCATACACTTATGCAATCAGATGCGATGGGACACCGCATCTGATTGCATCAAGTGGTGCCCAGTGCAGCACCCGATGACGCATGCCAGACATTGGGTGCTGGAAGTGGCTGTGTGGAGCGCTGGTGGGGAGCGGGGTACATACCTGGCTGGGGACCAGAGTGGTGGAGCTGTCAGGGGGCGGGACTCAGCAGGACTTTGAAACACTGGACGGCCCTCTAATTGGCCCGAGGCCGCTGACACTGAGAGCTTTCTCAGCCAATCAGCGGCCTCACATTCAGGTGGCTGCTGATTGGCTGAGAGAGCTCTCTCTCAGCAGCCTCAGCCAATCAGAGGGCCATCCAGTGCTTCAAAGTCATATGCTGCCACTGCTGAGTCCCGCCACCTGACAGCTCCGGTCCCCAGCCAGGTATGTACCCCGCTCCCCGCCAGCACTCCTGTCCTGCTCCTCCACCACTGCCAGCTCCTCCGACGCTGCCACCGCCAGCTCCGATCCCCACTCCAGTCCCCACGCTGATTGCATTTGAGCAATCGCATGTGGTTAAAAACCCCCGGGCAACCTCTCCCCCCCATGAATCAGTTTGCCGGGAGGACCCCCAGGCAGCCTCCCCCCTCCCCCCCATGAATCAGTTTGCCAGGAGGACCCCCGGGCAGCCTCCCCTTCCCCCCTGAAGCACTCACCGCTCCGCTGTTGGGTGCAGGAGCCGGCTATCTGCAGCTCTCTACAGCCATACAGACGCTGGAGGTGGGGACACGGGGAGGGGGAAAAGCCAGCCCCACAACCCCACGGCCCGGATCCTACCAGGGCAGCGCAGCGCAGGGAAGGGAATAATCATGCTGGGGGCAGGGGGTCCCTGCAGTGTATGTTAGATCAGTGGCGGGGGTCCCTGCAGTGGATGGGAACTAGTAGTTCCCATCCACTGCAGGGACCCCGCCACTGATCTAACATACACTGCAGGGACCCCCAGCGCGATTATTCCCTTCCCTGTGCTGCCCAGGGGCGGGGGGGGAATACCGTTTCGGACCCATGGAGACACCAAAAAAAAAAACAGTTTGAAACGGGTAGGACCCTGCTTTTTTACCGTTTCCAAAAACCGTTTTTTGGGGAAATGGTAAAATCACTCTGCACCTTTTTTAGTGCGGTCTGAAAGGGGCATGAGTGACTCAATGAAGTCTGGGCATGCTCACTGAAGAGGAATTGCTTCTAGGCTGCACAGACAGCAGCCCATAGAACCACTGTAGCTCTAGTGATGTGCACAGAATGTCTTCCGGTTGGAAGCTCTTGCTGTCATTGCTCCATGTACTGGCAGACCAAGAGGGGGAGGAGTTTCCAGCTATGTGTATGATGAGCAGTAGCAGCTTCCAATAGGAAGCTACCACATGCAGGGTTGGGCTGTTGCTGTGTCTGCCCTGCTGCTTCATGGTGACTGGTGAGAGGAGGTTACCAGGGTGTCAGGGACACAGACAGCCAGCACCAGAGCTCTGGAGGTAGCCTGCATCACTGGAGCTCTGGTGCTGTCTGTCTGTGTGTTGTGATTTTAACTGGAGGTCCGGCAGTCCTATAGCAGGACTGGTCGGAATATATTCTACCATGTCTAATTGTTTCCCTATCTCTGTTTTGAAGGTTCAGCTTGGACTACTATCACTTGTTTCAGACTCTTGTATTTGCTGTAGAGGAGATCAACCGGAATCCTAATATTCTGTCCAACATCACTTTAGGGTTCCAGGTGTACGACACATGCAGCGTGCCTCATTATGAGTTACATGGAGCTTTGCAGTTTCTGTCGGAATCCAGCACAGCCATACCCAACTACCGCTGCCATACCTCGCCATCCTTCGCTGCGGTTATTGGCTCCATATTCTCCTCAAACTCAATCACTTTGGCCAATGTTTTGGGGGTCCTCAGATACCCTCAGGTATGCAGACAAGGATTGTTTGTCAATGTAACATTACCGGGAGAAGTGAAAATGGAAATAAGTAAATAAATGTAAAAAAATAAAAAAAATGTTTTACATCAAATATTTTAAGTTAAACTTAGCTTTGTTTCTAGGCCTTAGAACTAAGTAATATCTTTGTACAATATATTTGTTATTAAATCTTTTTTTAACAAGGTGAAGTTATTACATTTTTAGCGTAACTTTCAAAATTTCACTTATTATTTATTAACAGTTATTTATATAGAGCACGCAAATTCTGCAGCGCAATTACAGAGATTATTTGTACATTCACATCAGTCCCTGCCTCAGTGGAGCTTACCATCTATAATCTCTACCACATGTACACGCACACACACACACACATTATAGGGTTAATTGGTTGGGAGCCAGTTAGCCTACCAGTATATTTTTGGATTGTGGGGGCACGCAAACAAGGGGAGAATATACAAACTCCATACAGTTAGGGCCATGGTGGGAATCGAACCCATGACCTTAGTGCTGTGAGGCGGTAATGCTAACCATTACACCGCCTGTGCTGCCCACTTTCTGGGCCTGGTTCAGAGGTGCTCCCAGCTGTGAATCCATTCGGCACCAGACTTGCAAAAATATGCTAATGATTTAGCCGCCATTTTGTGTGCAGTGACTGCCAACTGCCGTCATCTAGCATCCGCCTCTTACACATGTAAACAGACACCGGGCCATTGGTTGGACCATCAGACGTCTGAGCAACCAAACCCTTTGCAGCTCACCTTAGATAGTCCTAACAGTCTTGGACCTGATCACTAGAGGAGGAAGTGTGGGGCCCCCAGCAGTGAGAACCACCAGGGGTTTCCCCTGTGACCCCATTGGCCAGTCCAGCCCTGCACTTTATCTATGTAACACTATCTACAAGTTGTGTTAATTTAGAATGAATTCTTTCTGGAAATGTCTTCTGTTAATACCTTACTGTAATTTGTCTAAAAATCTGTAGGTGAATATTATGTATAAATTGACAAAATTGAATTTCATTAACCTTCTCAATGGGAAATGCAGGAAGAGAGATTGCAGCTTTTTGGAGTGTAGACAACAGATAGCTTACAGTGCTGAGACCCAGGACTTTAATGACTACACCTGGAGGAGGGAGATCTGATTGTCAAACATTGGCTGTCACCATTTTGGACATAATGGGATCTACCATATGCCACAATAGAAGAGGACGACTTGTTTCAGGCTGCTGGTATGCCGCTTACCCCTCCGGCCAGACCCAACGCTCATTTCTACCCTTCTACTCTTAAAACCGGTTTCAATAATCAATATATTTATATTCTGAGACTACAAGCTCTGAACTGTACTCATAATGTGTAAAAGAATGAACTAATATATTGTATTATGAATTTTATACTGTATTAGCTATTTCATTTTAGCTTATTGTTTTTGTAGATTTTCTTTTTTACCAAACTTTACGATGCTGAGTCAAACGTATTATACATTTCTAGTCCTTTTCCTACAAAATATTGGTCTGTATTATGAATAAATAAAGATGGATGGATAAATAGATAGATAGATAGATAGATAGATAGATAGATAGATTATATGGTAGCTAATGCATGACTGCTAAATTGTCTTTACGATTTATGTGCAGGTGATATGAGAAATACCAGATCATTAAAAATAAACTCACATTTATTTATTTTCAGATCAGTCCATTATCAAGTGTATCTCTCTTGAATAACAGAGTAATGTTTCCCACCTTCTTTCGGACAGTTGCCAGTGACATGGCACAGTCTATGGAACTAGCTAAGCTTATTCTGCATTTTGGTTGGACCTGGGTCGGTCTGTTGGCTGCAAACAATGACTATGGTCAACAGGGCATTCAACCAATAAGTCAAGAGATAATCAAAGCTGGAGCATGTGTGGCCTTTACAGAATACATTATTTTAGGTCAATCAGACCGCAATGCTCCCCATATAGTCAAGGTCATTAAGGAGTCAACCGTTAAGGTCATAGTTGTCTTCTCCCTTGATGTTGACCTGGTTCCAGTTATGAATGAGATGTTGGTACAGAATGTGGAAGGGAAGGTTTTCATCGCCAACGCAGGCTGGTCCAAGACTACCTTGTTCTTAATGGGAAAATATTTTCAGGCTCTATCTGGAACTGTTGGTTTAGGCACCAGCTATCAGGTGATTCCAGGATTTAGTGGCTTTCTTAAAAAGACCCATCCTTTCACATCTTTGGGTCAAAACTGGGTGAAGTTATTTTGGGAGAGGGTGTTCAGTTGCAAATTCTATGAGAATAACAGTACAAGTGCACTGGGGAGCGCGGTTAAAGAGTGCACAGGAAATGAAACTATAGAGAATATTATGAACAGTAACTCCTTTGCCTCCAGCTTAAAGTACACCAACAATTTCTATGCTGCCGTCAATGTCGTGGCCAAAGCTTTGGAAGACCTGAAACAGTGCAAGGTGGGAGATGGTTCCGTTTCTTTAAAGAAGTGCACCAACATTTCGAATTTCAACCCATGGCAGGTAATTTCATTGTGAAGACTTAAAATTAAATGAGAATAAGCACAAATCACCAGGTTAAGACAATTTGGCAAGGGTGGCACTCCATTTTCGTCCAATGGTGTCATCTTATGCCTAAACAAAATGAATGGTGGTGAACTGCATAAAGAAATGTGAAACAAAGTGGTTAAAGGTGTAGAGGCCTGCCAGTGCTAAAAGTAGATTATAAAATAATATCATGCAATGCTTATCTTTGTAGCGCTTAAGGTGTGTGCACACGGTGAGAATTTGGCAGGAGATTTTGACTAGATAGTCAAAATCTTCTAGAAGGTTAGCCAAAATCTCCCTATTTTTCTCCTGCTTAGTCAATATTGTCTAGCATAGATTGCTTAGCATAGATTGATTGTGCAGGCAAGGCAATGTAAAAAAAAATAAGAAAAATTAATTGTCAACCTATTGCTTGTGTCAACCTTTTGTCAATATCAACCTAGTGCTACCATACCTTTTGGTGTCGGCCTTGACTTACACAGGTTCTCTGGCTGGCTTAATTCAAACCTTCATGTAACCTTATTTTATTCAGCAACAGAATAAATGAAATGTGTAAAATAATGGCAACGTTCAACATAAATACACAGAAAATAGCAAACTGGCCTCATGGCCCTCAGTTGTCTCCTGGCACTCGGTGGGCTCCAGGCACACTGAGCTCTGACTGTGGTCCCACCTGGACTGACTGACCTCTCCAGCCCCAGCTGGGTTCAGTCTGCACAGGGCTGGAGAGCCCTGAATGCAAACCAACCCGGGATTTTTATCAGTGGAAGTGGTGACCAGGTAAAAATCCCAGGTCTAGTGACCAAAGCAGGGTTTTTAGTGGGTTAAACCCAGGTAAAAAGCCATAGAAACAGCTCTTAACCAGGTTTTTTGACCCTGATAATTGTGCAAGCGACTCCATCTGCCTGCCCATCTGCCACTGACAGCTAGCCCCCCTGCCGGTGCCCACCAACCCGTCGCTGACCAGCCTGCCTGCCATTAAAGCCCCCACCCCCTGCTGGTGCCCCCCCACCCATCACAGACCAGCCCACCCCTCCTGCTGCTGACCTCCTGCCAGTGCCACCACCCCCTGCTGCCCTACTTTCCTGGGTTTCCTATTTCAGTCTAAATGGGATCAATCCGAGATAAACCCAGGAAAACAGGGCTGGGGTATAGGGGACCATCAAAAGGGATCCACCAAAATCCCATGTCAAAATCCGTTGTGCGACCTGGGATTTTGGTGGAAAAACAGTATTGGTGTGGTCAGACAACCCTTTTGTCCTCTGTTTGGTCAGAAACCTCCAACCCTACACTGAATTACCTGTTTATCAGTGCTGTCTTTGGTGATCTTTTTGGTAGCAACTGATACTGATCATCATATATAATAACAAGTGGAATGTTTTATATCAGTATATTAAACAAAACATTTTGTCTCCAGCTCCTATATTATATCAAGAATGTTAGGGCTACACTGAACACCGGGAAACAAATTTACTTTGATGAAACTGGAGCTACACCAGCTGTATACGACATAGTGAACTGGCAGATGAGTGCTGAAGGTTCCATGCAAAGTGTTAAAGTCGGAAGTTTTGACACCGCAACCTCGTTTGGTCAAGCTCTGAACATTAATTCAAGCTTGTTGCTCTGGGCGATGGGAGATAAACAGGTGAGACTTCCAGTTGAGCTTCAATGGGTTGGGAGATAAACAGGTGAGATTTCCAGTAAAGCTTTGCTATGTTTAGCTTAGCATAATACTAATTCATCAAGATTGGTGAAGCAACATACTGTAGTGGGGTTTGTACAGTATATGGCCAATGAGTATTGGATATGAGTTTTATGGTTTGGTCTAGATTGGTTGACATTTTGCCTCCTGCCAATTTTGTCTTTTGCTGCTCAGTTGACCAGCAAACATGAAAAACAGTTTTTTGAGATTTACCAACAGTCCATTTCCAGGTTGGTTAGTAATGACAATGTGAGTTAGTAATGACAATACCTGAGCACCAGCTGGGGGGGGGAGGGGCTGGTAAACATGACAGTTAGTAATGACTACACCTGTGCACCAGCTAGGTGGTCTGGGAAAAGAGACAGTTAGTAATGATTGCACCTGTGCTCCAGCTAGCTGGCCTAGTAACGTGAACTGTTAGCAGTTTTCGAGGACCGGTTTGGTCAGAAGTGGTCTATAGTGATTCTAGATGACAATGTAATGTATGTAACCTGTACATGCATTGTGATTCTCTGCCTATATGCACCCAGGTCCCTAGGTCAGTCTGCAGTGAGAGCTGCACCCCTGGATTCAGGAAGTCCGCTATACCAGGAAAACCCGCCTGCTGCTTCCAATGTGTCCAGTGTCTACAAGGAGAAATCTCCAACCAGACAGGTGAGCCAGTGCACTGGGATTCAGCCAGACTGAGATATTAAACAATAAGGGATAGAGGTTTGGTAGTGACAGTGGATAGAGAGTGGGAGGTCTTCTGCTTGTGGACAACCATCCGGTAGTGGAGCTTCACATGTGATCATCACCCTCATTACCATTTTTAAGGACAGCAACACTCAAGTAGGGTCGGATGTATGGAAGAAAGATGCATTTGGCATGGTACGCTGGCTCATATGCACATAAGCTTGTGTGGCACTCGGCGGGTGTGGCATAGGCGCCACATCTCCACCATACAGAGCCAACATTACAGCCAGACTACAGAGTGTGAAGAGTATGGTGAGTTCAAGGACGGGTTAG
Organism: Crinia signifera; assembly: GCF_055691185.1. Lineage (NCBI taxonomy): Eukaryota > Metazoa > Chordata > Amphibia > Anura > Myobatrachidae > Crinia > Crinia signifera. The sequence continues at coordinate 318,431,430 of NC_139220.1, read as the reverse complement.
GAATGCTGACGGACAACTGGTAGGGGGTTGTCTCACAATATACTGGCCCTGGAAGGGGGTTAATTTACATACATATAGAATACACATGCGGACAGAGCTGCAGACAGTTCTGCCGGACCCTGGTACTTAGAGGGGGGGTGGCCAACTGAGGAAGTTGGGGCCAAGCATCCTCCTTACTCTCAGATGGAAAAATATACTATTTGCGAGGTTTGGAGAGCGGCAGGGTGGACATGAGAAAAGTGTACCAGCCACCCCCACCCCTGCCCCACCACCACCACTCCCCTGGGAACCTATGGTGGCCCTCCTTGGGGCTTGTAATGCAACAGTGGGGATTTATCTTCACTGATGTTTGGAGGCCTGTGCCACTGGGGAACTATTACCGATAGGAGGATGCGGGTTATGCCACCGTGCACTATTGCCACTGAGGGTTGGAGATCATTTCACAATGGGAGCCGGGACATAGGGAGCAAGACACCACTTAGTCATAGCATGTGCAATTAAATAGTAAAATACATGTTTACAAATATTAAATACAGTAAAAGGTAATATAATCCTTGGCGCAAAATGAGGGCTGCACTTAACCAAACTGAGAGTTACCTTCCCAGTCAAGAATATACAATTGTAAATGGATAGGCAGGAAAAAGCGCCCAATAGTTAGGTACAAAAATAATGGTGTGATCTTACTATTTAGGTAAGAAAAGCCTCTTGTAGTCCCAAATGTATAGTTCAACAACGTCCAGAATAGTTGATTCTTGTTCTTTTCTCCACCAGGGACATGAAAAAAAAAATGCAAAAACATACAATGTGTAGTTTCGTTTATACAATAAGTGGATATGGGGGTCCCCCAAGGGAATATCAATCCTTAATGGAATTCTTCCTTCTCCCACCAGTGTTTGTTCGGATCAAAAATGTACAGGATCACCACGTGTCACCCACAATGTACTATTCTTACATGTATGCTTACATGTAGAAAACACCGTCTAAGCATAGGATAATGATCCAAAAGATGTAATTTATTAATAAAAAAAGGAGGTATCTTTCATAAAACATGCGTTACAACAAAAAATAAAACAGAAACCTTGACTACACCCACCGACACTTTCACTGGGAACCCAGATGTAATTGGAGGCCTCAGGATGCTCACCAGATTCAGTGGTCAGTTGGTAGACCTATCTGAGTAAAAAAGTTAACAGCACTGCACCAACGCGTTTCGACTCTGGGATCTTTTTCAAGGTGGTGCTGTTACCTTCCATAGTAAGGGTTTATATACCCCTTGATGTTGCCTCCCACTTAGGGTGGATCTGGGGGTGGCGTCAAATGGGGAACAAGTAATATATCTAAAACTCATTAAAAACATATTTGATAACGTGGTACATATATACAGTAAACTTCACCTTCTATATGGTCACACTTTGAAAGATATATATATGTTAAAATGACGGATAAACCTTAATGGGCCGGAAATGAGACCCGGAAGTCCATATAAGGGAATGGCACCCTGCATGCTGGATGATATAAGCGGACGGGGTATGGTATAATAATTCGATTTCTAAATGCTGGATAAGGGCCTCGCTCAGTCCGGGGGGGGTTGTGCCTAAGACACTAGGTTGCTGTCTATTGACGCTGGAAATGCGGCATTTCGTATGGTGGCCCGCGCAGTGGAACGCACGGCCATGTTCTCCAACCCTCCCGGAAGTTGGTTTCCTTACTTCCGGCTAACAATACCGGATGGACAGCACTGAATGTTTGGCTGTCACGATGAAACGCACGGCCATTAAATAACTTATTCCGGTTAGTGATGCCGGATATACTGGATTGAAGTGTGGAGGCTCGTGCGGTGGAACGCACAATATTATACTGCCCTATTATTACACATGGAATGCATCAACCCTGTTGATCCGAACAAACACTGGTGGGAGAAGGAAGAATTCCATTAAGGATTGATATTCCCTTGGGGGACCCTCATATCCACTTATTGTATAAACGAAACTACACATTGTATGTTTTTGCATTTTTTTTTTTTCATGTCCCTGGTGGAGAAAAGTACAAGAATCAACTATTCTGGACGTTGTTGAACTATACATTTGGGACTACAAGAGGCTTGTCTTACCTAAATAGATCACACCATTATTTTTGTACCTAACTATTGGGCGCTTTTTCCTGCCTATCCATTTACAAAATGTTTACAAATATGTTTGAATCTTAACTTTTAACAAAAATATGATAAAAATAACCAGTAAGCTGGGTCAAACAGTAATATAAAGCAACCTGAGCATGCATCATGTGTGGGAATGGATTTATTGAAAACGTATTAACATAGAGAGGGGAAAACTTACTAACATGCAAGTTCTAATTGGACATGGGACGTTGCTATGGGCAAACAATCAGATAAAATCGATTATTTTCTAGAAGGTGCTAAATAAATAAGTAGATCTGATTGGTTCCCCATAGCAACATCCCAAGTGAAATAGAACTCCCATCTCAGAAACTTTCACCCAGAGGGCAATATTCTATTGATGCCGGATCCATTTTGCCGGAATGGATCCGGCATCCATTATTCAATTCATTGGCCAAATCCGGATGTCAGATTTGGCCGATGATTGACACTCACCCGGCCGGCGGGGAATGACGGGAGAAGGCGAGAACCGAATAGGCAGCCTTGATGGAGCAGGGTGAGCTGCTCTCACCCGGCTCGGCGGCTGGAATGTACGGGAGGGTGCTCGAGGGTGTGGGCGGCGGCGTGAGGGTGCAGGCTGCGGCGGACAGGAGGACGGCACCGTGTAAGCTGCTGCTGCCCACCCTGCACTATCCTCCCTGCCTCAATCCGGCATTTTGTTATGCCGGATTAAGGCATGACGGAAACACAGCAGTTTTTGGCTGTTTTTTTCATCAAAAGCAGGTGAATTAGCGGCTCTTCCGTCAATCTACCTGCTTTTCAGCGTGTCGAAACTTTTCGACAGGCTGAAAAAAAAAAAGCTAAGATTGAATAGATCGGAACCCCTTCCGATGTATTCATGTCGAAAAAATGTCGTCTTTTCGGCAAGACGGCAGTTTCGACACTGATTGAATATACCGCAATGTGTCTAAATAGACAGTCAATAGGTCCAACCCCAAAAGGTCAACATACAATAGATGGAAAGGGTTATAAGCTCGACAGGGTCAAAAGGTCTACATGGAAAAGGTCGACATTAAAATGGTCAACAGGGTCAAAAGAGTTTTTGTGTCTATGTCGACAACTGTCGACATGGACCTCCAATTAGTTTAACGCATACCCTCGCATTGCTCGATACGCTTTTGTGTTCAATTGAGATAATACTTTTTATATATTCTAATAATTACTACCCATTATTCGTTATCAATATTAAAAAAAACCAGTATAAGTGCTTTTGAGAAGAACGTAGTTATAGTACTTTTGTGTTCTAGATTCCATTGATTGTTTTAAGTGTCCATGGAACCTGTGGCCAAATGCCCAGAGAACACGTTGTCTTCCTAGGGCCACAGAGTTCCTCTCCTATGAAGATGTATTGGGAACCAGTCTGGCAGCTGTCAGTATTGTATCTTCCTTCACACCGTGTTTTATACTGAAACTTTTCAGTCGTCACAAGCAATCGCCTATAGTCAAAGCTAATAATTATTCTCTCAGCTGTCTTCTCCTGGCTTCTCTGTTCTTCTGTTTCCTCTGCTCATTGGTCTTCATAGGTTATCCTCAGCCTAAGAAGTGTCTCCTGCGTCAAGCCTCATTTGGCCTGGTTTTCACAATTTGTGTTTCATGTATCTTGGCCAAGACTATCATGGTGGTCTTTGCTTTCATGGCCACCAGACCGGGCAGCAGCCTGAGGAGATGGACGACACCTCAAGTGTCCTACTTGATAATATTTGCTTGTTTTCTGTTACAGTTTCTTTTATGTCTCACTTGGCTGTCACTCGCCCCTCCTTTCCCACAGTATAACACTGAGACCAAACCAGGACTCATCATTGTTGAGTGCAATGAGGGCTCTGCCATTGCCTTCTGGTCCATGCTGGGTTACCTGTTCCTTCTGGCCACTATTAGCTTCATTGTTGCCTTCCTGGCTCGGAGACTTCCTGACAGCTTCAATGAGGCCCAGGTGATTACGTTCAGCATGCTGGCCTTCCTCAGTGTCTGGGTCTCCTTTATTCCGGCCTCCCTCAGTTCTCAAGGTAAATACACGGTGGCCATGGAGATATTTGCCATCATGGCCTCAAGTTGGGCTCTGGTGATCTGTATGTTTCTGCCTAAATGTTTTATTATAGTGTACAGACCAGAGATGAACACTAAAGAATATCTTATGAAGAAAAGCAGAGATCAAGATAAAACCAACACAATGTAGACATAAAGTGTAAAGGATCACTCTTAAAGTTTGTAACGGAATAATAAAGCATTCAAAAATGTCATATTGGTGTATATTTATCAGTTCTTGCCTTAATCCGACAGGGTAAATACAATTTGACATTAGCAAAGTCATCTAAAAATTAAATGGACATACTGTGTTATTGTAGTTTATTTGTACAGGTGGTTGAAAGATAAAATATACCAGTATACTGTATTCAAGTCACCGTTCTAAAAATAAAACACAGAAATAAATTAATCTGATGCTTTTTGAGTTCTAAAACATACATATACAATACATTATTGAATGTCCTTCATCAGAGTAATGTCAAACACCACTGGCTGTGGAGAGGTGAGTACTTGCATGGTTCACTTGTCCACCTCTCTGGGTTCAGGGGTGGTTTGACATGCAATCTGCTTGAGCTGTGAATTATTTTGATGAAGTTGTATGGTGTTCTCTTCCATGATGCATCCAATGTCTTCATGGTTTGCCAACTGGTTAAGGTTACAAGCCATCAAAGACCAAATGGTTTCTTCCCTGGATGCTATTTCTTGAGCATCTTGTGTTTTCTGAAATGTCACTTTCAAGACATAGTATATGCCAGGCACAGATAACAAAATAATACAATCACTGAAGGCTTCTCTAGATTTAACTGGTTTAGGGTTATGGAACCTTTCCTGCTTACATTAAAATTGTGGAGTTGACATGGAAGAACTTGTGGCTCACTTGGTTGCTTATCCGACTCTTCAGCTATACTAGTCAGACTGCGTGGAGTGGATTGTGGTTGTATGAAAAGGTAGAAGGACGCGTTCCACCGACCCTCGTGGGGCCCGCTGTGCTCGCCACACTTCGGGATGGTGTGCATACTGGGGGTTACATATCATGGGTACCTCGCGGTACCCATCACATCTCATGCCATGGGTGCTTGTACAATTAAAAATCGCATTGCATCGCATCCCATTTGCTGGCATGCGATGCTATGTGATATTTAATTGGACAAGCATCGCATCGCACGCATCGCACACCACTAAATAAGGTACACAATGCCATGCGATGGGCGCCGTGCTAGGAAACAAGTACCTTTTTTTTATTATTTAGAGCGTCGGACATATGATGACTAAGTCTATGACCCCCCTGTTATTTTAATGAATGTGCAGGATGACCAAGTTGCCAGTTGTTGGAACAGATGGTCACCAACCAGTTCAGGTTGACCTTGGTACCAGAAGGATTTTTTCCCCATACATATGGCCCTTGACACAAAAAAGGTTCCCCACCCCTGCAATAGAACAATGTAACCATGCATGGGATAGACATAAGGACCTTACACAGAAATAAGGATCAAATAGGGTATGAAGTAATAATATTGTAATAATATTGTTAAGAGGTGGCAGACCAGATGGGCAAAATTAGCTAAATAAACTAGAAGAGTGGTCAAAAAATTGGAATATGAGGTTCAGTGTTGATAAAGGCAAAGTTAGGGGCCATTTGTAAAAATTTATCTTACAAATCCTGCTGCAGCCGTCCCGCACTCCTGCGGCTGCCGCTGAATAGGACTGAAAATCAACAGCAGCTGGAGACTAAGAGAAATCTCGCGAGAACTACCGACATCTCGCAAGAATTCCCCTGTACTTGACTCCCGGCAAGGCCGCCGGGCGGGCCAATCAGACCGGCTACAGGGGCCGCATACGGCGTCCGGGCCTGAGGTTCCCCACCCCTGTTCTACTGTCTTAGATTCTACCACCTCTGATGGGAGGCTATTCCCCTTGTCCACTACCCTTTCTGTGAGGTAATGTTTCCTCAGATTTCCCCAGTCCTTGTGTTCTAATTCTTTTCTTCCTATGATGAATGTTTCCCTCCTGGACAGTGTTAAAACCCCTGAAATATACTGTATGTGAAAGCCTCTGTCATGTCCACCCTGCCTGCATGTACAGATGAGTGTGTGTGTCTTTAACGATATTGAGGGCACACACTAGATCATATGCATGATATTGTTAACAATATTGGTATCTTACATATCGTTAACGATATATCGTCTAGTGCAGGCAATTCCAAAGTCAGGCTGGGGGGGGGCAATTGCGGCCCGTGCTGTCATTTCAAGCGGCCCGCAGCCTTCAGCTGGAAGCAGGCAGAGCATCAGATGTAGGAAGCACAGCACCAGACACTAAAGGTGGGGCCCAAGTGAGCACGCCTTTGCCTGCAGTGAGGAGGTGCCGGCCACCACAGTCAGATGTGTTAGGCGTCCTACCCCTGCTGCTGCAATCGTATATCACCCTACTCCACAATCACAGTGACAGCAGTGTTTGGAGAGGGGGGGGCAGCAATGGGGAAGCTTGCTCCCGTAACATGCAGAGCGGAGGAGGGCAGCAGCTGAAGCCCAAGCATCTCCTGTTTTTGCAGTGCCTGCTTTGCCTCTCCTTCCTCTGGCTCACACAAGGGGCTGGGAAACATACAGAGAAGGGAGGGGGCAGAGTGGGGGACATACAGTGAATGGAGGCAGTGATGGCCATTCAGAGAAGGGGGAGCAGGGGCAGGCTTGGGGTCATACAGTGAATGGGAGTCATACAGTGAAGGAGGGTCAGGCTTGGGGACATACAATGAATGGAGGCACTGATGGACATTAAGAGAAGGGGGGCAGGCTGGGGGACAGAGTGAATAGGTGCAGAGTGGGGAACATACAGTGAATGGGGGGCATACAGTGAAGGAGGGGCAGGCTGGGGGACATACAGTAAATGGGGGCAGAGTGGGGGACCATTCTGATGTGATTAATGATTCAAAGAATGTCAGGCTGAATGGTCGGCCCCCACACATTTACACTTCACCAAATCTGGCCCTCGTCGCAAAAAGTTTGGACACCCCTGGACTAGTGTGCACCCAGCTTGGGGTGTGTCAGAAACATACACAAATCTATCTCATCACATATTCTACAATCGATGTGGGAAAAAAAGCATGTATTCACAGAAGGAAACTCTGGGCTCCTTATCGCTGGGCTGCTAATTGTCGGAGCCCATGATCAGGTATACACCACCCTGCCAGAGTGACATCCCGCCCCGTGCAAATCCATTCGAAATCAGTCATCATTGAATGATTTCCACAGTGTGTGCAGTCCAGGACTTACTCGGTGGCTACAATAGAAACAGGCTGTTTGGGGTCGGAGGTTAATGTCACATGACTTCCCCTCAAACACCTGGACACACCTGCTTTTTCTTTGACATTCCCAGAAAACGGCCGGTTAGCACTTCCCAAATGCCGGCTTCCTGTCAATCACCTAGGGAATGGTAGCAGGTTTTTATCGCACATGTGTACCAAGGACCATACACATGTGCAACCTATCGATTATTGGCCAACCTGCAAATTCACAGTCAAGCGATGGGGTGTGAATTGCTGTAGGCCCCCTGTTAAAGTGGAGACAATACACGGATCATATTCATCTCTGCCAGTAAATCCCATAGAACAGAGAGTATCAGACTCATCCAGATAGAATGAAACTGAATAATGAAGAATATATCTCTGCTTCTGCACCTAATGACTGAGGTCCCATTAAATGGGTGGGTCAGTAGCAATTGCCTATAATGGTGCTTCTCATAGTCATCGTATAGTATGAGACTCCAGCAAGATTTAATGGTTCCAACCCTTCTGCAAAAAAAGAGGTGCCAGCACTAGCACTCATACACTTGGCTGATAACAGCACTATTGGGTTAACAGAGGCCACTAGTTGTGCCTGATGGTAACATTTAAATTACTGAGGTACTAATTAGCTCACCATGGATATCCTTAAATCCTAGACCATAATGGGGGAGTGTGGTAAACTCTGCTCTACAATGGTGTTCTATGCAGCTAAACTAAGCAGCCCTAGTCAAACCATGAAAAGCAGAATGTGACCAAAGTTATACACCAGTGGCTAAGCTTAGATCCCACTCCTGCTGGGAGAAAACCTTCTTCCTTTGCATTAAATCATTTACAAATTCATATTTTTGATGACTGGTTATACTGTATTACTTCCAATCAAACAGGGACTAAAAACTTCTTGAGATCAAGTATTAACTTTGGGACACGGCTCTTCTTAGAATTTTTTATACTTTTTTATACTTAAAGACTGTGAGTGTTAGGACTCTGAGGGGATTCCAGACAAGAGGTTACCGGAAAGGACAGGCCACGATCCCAACCCTAACTCTGTTAATCCCTCCAGAGGTTATAGGCACCTGCATAGCTAAGGCATCAAGAGGGAAACTAACTAAAACCCGTAGAAATGGGAAATGGGAAACAAAGCAAAATGTGGCATGTCCTCCACAAATAGGGATCTGCAGCAGACCAACGTACAATTAAACCTCGTGACCCCTGCGTAGATCAATAACAAAACGGTAGTGCGGTGGAAAATAGGGGTACAATCTTCCACCGAACTACCATGAATGCAACAATGCAAGAAGATGTTATACGTAGAAATAATACTTCTCAGCTAAACTTATGAGTGCAGAAGAGCAGGAAGGTGTTAAACGTTATGGGGGAAATTTACTAAAGGAAATTTGTAAAAAATAGGTGTATTTGTATCCAGAAATACACTTATTTTTGACATTTACTATCCCGAAAATACGGCAATTCGTATTCGTATTGATGTGCAATCAATACGAATACGAATTGCCGTATTTTCAGGATAGTAAATGTCAAAAATAAGTGTATTTCTGGATACAAATACACCTATTTTTTTACAAATTTCCTTTAGTAAATTTCCCCCAATATGTCCCAGCTGACCACATAGATGCAAAAATGCATGAAGGTGTTAATAATATACAAAACAACCCATGTAGAGCTGGATGACACAAACATGAGAGAAAATATAACTCCACACAGATATATGCTAGCAATGGACTTCAGAAAAACTGCAGGAGATAGAAAAAGCACTTATCTCTGTCCTTGCAGAATCTGGGAACAAGCAGAGAACTCCAAGGCCACCAGACACAGGCTGGATATGGGAAGCTGAATAAACAGCAGATGACAGGCAAACAGACTAGGACAGGCTGCACTAAGAATCACTGGCACCTTGGTGAAAAGCAGCATGGGAGATAATGGAAACACTCCCAATCAGAATAGCCAAGGCTGACAAGCTTCCTTAATGAGGAGACTTACTACAGGTGAACAGCCTGACATACAAGGCCCAGAGCTAGGGTCTAATTATACAGCAGCTTTGCCTCACATTGCGGACACAGGCTGCATTTACACAGACCCGCCGGATGTGGCTCGTTACAGTGAGTAGGAATCTCCCCCACCTCTGTACACCAATGTGCCAGCATGCTAAAAAAAGATTAGATTTTGTTCTGATGATGTTTTGGGATATTTTTATTTTCTGCTTATGACTAAACAGATAAGGGTCTTGATAAGGGTTGTGTGCTCTACATTCACTTCAGCTATTTCTGATGGTCAAGGGTTATTTTCATGTAACGTAGGTAAGGATAGCTATGGTCACTTAGTCCCCAAACCCAAAGGCCTGCCAAACGCAGGATAGGAACATCAGTTAGATAAAGATGAACACCTGGGTCCCACTGTCCAATACGACAGCGCAAGTATGTCCATTAATAAATGTTCTTGGCAGTGGAGCCTTCCCTATTAAGCATTCGGGCAAAGAATTTCCACCACAGGAACTCCCCATGAGATATTTCTAGTGGGCTTCTGCTGTGTTCATTGGCCTCCCTTGAACATTTCCTGATGACCCAGAAACTCTACCTATCCTTGGAGAAACATGGTCTCCTCCACTATTCCAGCTCAAATTAAAGTTTGATGTGCTATGCCCTGGTCACCAGCGTTGGAAACATTATTTTTTATTTATCTCCTTATGGTTTTTCTTTACAATAATAATGTCTTTGCTTAAAACCTCCCATGGTGCAAAACCACCCATCCGATGTCATATCTAAGGCTATCAACCTCCAAGGACACAGGTCGTGTGATTTGATTTAGTGTACATGCATTTAGGGTTTAGCATTTACAGACATAAAGAAGCAGAAGTTAGTTAGAAGAAAAAACCCATACAAGGGCTTGCATATAGACTTTTATCAAGCCAATGAGTAGTAGCGAAAAACAAATATTATACCTATTTCAATGGGCTCTGCATCCAACCTTATCTCCCTGTATATAAAATATAGTTTAATACAATAATGTTTATAAAATAATTCACCAAAAATGATATATTTTCTCTACTACCTAACTATTGTCTTTCCTTCCTCATCATATATTCTCTGGAGTTCATGTCGGTCCGTAAAACTATGATGAAACATTTAGGCAGGAACATACAGACCACCAGAGCCCAACTGGAAGCCAAGATGGCAAATATCTCCATGGCCACCGTGTACTTGCCCTGAGCACTGAGGGAAGCCGGGATAAAGGAGACCCAGACACTGAGGAAGGCCAGCATGCTGAACGTAATAAACTGGGCCTCATTGAATCTGTCAGGAAGTCTCCGAGCCAGGAAGGCAACAATTAAACTAATGGTGGCCAGAAGGAACAGGTAACCCACCATGGTCCAGAAGGCAATGGGTGATCCCTCATTACACTCAACAATGACAAGTCCAGGTTTGATTTCAGTGTTATATTGCGGGAATGGAGAAGCTAAGGACAACCAAGTGATGCACAAGATAAGCTGTAACAGGAAGCAGGTAATAATAATCATGTAGGACACTTGGGGGCGCATCCATCTCCTCAGATTGCTGCCTGGTCTAGTGGCCATAAAAGCAAACACCACCAGGATAGTCTTAGCCAAGATACTTGAGATGCACAAAGTGAAGGCCAGACCAAATAGTACCTGACGCAGGAGACATGTCTGGTGGTGGGGGTAACCTATAAATACTAAAGAGCACAGGAAGCAGAGACACATGGACATCAGCAGAAGACAACTTAGAGAGTAATTATTGGCTTTCACTATAGGAGTCTGTCTGTGCCGGATGAAAAGAGTCCAAATGAGAGCAGGAATTAGTGAGGACATTATGCTGATTGCGGCTAAAGTTCCTCCCAATGTATCTTCATAGGAAAGAAACTCCATGGATTTTGGAAGACATCTGGATCTCTGAGGATTTGGCCACTGATCCCAAGGACACCTGATGCAATTAATAGAATCTGCAAAACACCAAATATATGGTAATGTTACATGACTACATGTCATTAATGTCTTGTGTGATGTTGAAAATACACATTTCAAATTAATTTAGTGTTGATTTCCTACATCTACTAAACTAAGCAAAATGTATGCAAATTTTGACCAATTTGTTTCTTTTATTTATTATTTTAATATATTTAGTAACATGTATTTACAATTTTATGATAGAATAACTTGAGAGGGACATTACTGCACAGTCTCCAATATGGCTTCTCTGGGGATGATGTCTTACATCAAGATGGCTGCCACGAATACTAGTATGCAAGTTGTACCCAAACGGTGCTGTGGCACCCTGAGATGCCTTGGGACAATTGCAGGAGTGCCCTGGGTTGCTTATCCAGGACCAATTCCAATTATTTATGAGAATTGAACCACAAAAAACACAATGGGTGGAATGTAATGACACCCAAGTTCGGAAGCAGACTTTTTTTAAAGGGGCAATCACTTGTAAGTGATTGCCCCTTTAAAAAATTTCTGAGTTCAGTCGGCATCCCGTACTGTCATCAAACTGCATTTTTTATATTTTTTTTCTGAATTCATCAATAAGAAGCTCTTGGCTGCTGGGTGCCATGAAAACAATTGTGATACTCTAAGTTGTCATTATTCAAAAAGGTTTGGGAACCACTATGCATTTATATCGCCATCTTCTTATAGCCAGTGACATAGTGGTAGATGGACATCTCCTCCTTAACTCCAAGAGACCTCAGACCATTTGCCCTGTGATACTGAGACAGTCACTGGCTGGTAAGCTGTCAGAAGCCCGCTCCACATCATGCCCTCAACAATCTATATATTTAAGCCACTGGACTGTTCATTGGGTCAACTGCAAATTACACTGGAGTGTGCAATGCATGTTACAGGGAGCAAATTTACCTGTCTGGTTAGATATTTCTCCTTGTAGACATTGGACACAATCATAGCAGCAGACGGGGTGCCCTGATCTAGCGGCCTTCCTGTATCCTGGAGGACAACTCTCACTGCAGGCCGAGCGAGGGACCTGGGAATTACGGAAATGTATATAATATTTTATGTATAAAATGTTCTGCACATATCTAGTGCCAACACAAACAGTTATCACTAGGGATGTCTACTTGTATCTGAAGGGTTATGTGTAGCGTTTTTACTGGCCTGCCCATACAGTATTAGACTTTTGTGATAGCTGAAGATTCCATACAGACGATAATGCACCTTTATGTAAGTTATTAACCCAGTTATATTTATATAGCGCCCTTTCTCCAACAGGACTCAAGGCCCTTAGACATCAAAACAATGCACATAACACATAGGATTTGGGTAGAACAGCAATAGACAAATCACACAGACATAAAAGAAAGCATAGAGAGCACAGTAGGCACAATGTAGTGTTGGCACAGGAATTTTGGATAATAACTTTCACGAGTTGTGTATTCCACCCTAATAAGGTACCAGGTGAAGCAGCCATCTTGGGTGCACTGTGTAGGACAGGGGTGGCCAAACCAGTCCTCGAGATCTACCAACGGTCCACATTTCCCACATCACCTAGCTGCTGCACAGCTGCAGTCAATACTAACTGTCACATTTTCAAACCTGCTGCATTCATTCCTACTATAGATCCACAGGTTGCCTGGAAAACATGCACCTTTGGTAGGACAGGTTTGGCCACCCCTGGTGAAGGATTACCCTGGGTGGAATAGCTTACCTCTAGAAGAAATGACACAAAGTGAAGTGATTACTGTGTAGAGTAGAGTCCCAATAAGACAGGTCCATGTATTTATCATCCCACCCACAAGTGTAGCAGGTGAGGCAGCCATGTTGGGAGCAATACAAAGGTTATACTGTGGGAGGTGAGCCATAAAAGGACCCATAAAAGGACTCAATCAGATATGGGAAAGTAGACACTTTGTGTAGTTACAGTAGTATGATATACAGTTTAATGGAACATCCATGTGAAGCACATCCTGCTTGCAGGGGAACCATCGGAGGTAAACAGCTTGGGTGCACTGCGTAGGTCACTGCTGGCAGGGTGTGCACTCTGTGGAGGCATACTCTGCTGGGGGGGATGGCATGATAAAACACCTTCTCAGGGGACCACAAAAGTATAGTAAAAAATCGCGGGCATCGCGGGTACATAAAAACCAGGTGCGACGCGATGCCCGCGATTTTCCCATAGGGATCAATGTTAAAACTGTGATTGGACGCGATTTTACTGTTAAATGCCTCAATGCCCGCGATTTGGCCATAGGAAACAATGTTAAATTGGCCACAGAGCCCTAATAGTGCCCTTGAACTGTGAAATGGCCCCCACAATTGTTAACGCCACCCCACGATCAACGTATACCCGAAGCGTGGCGAGCGCAGCGAGCCCGCGAGGGGCGTCGGTACGCGTCCTCCGACCTTTTCATACCCCCACTATCCACGTCGGCGTGGAGTTGAGAATAGAATAGTGTGGCGAGCGCAGCGCGCCACCGAGCCCGAAGCGTGGCGAGCGCAGCGAGCCCCGCGAGGGGACGCGGATACCTTCACAGGTAAACGCGTCCCTTCGCGGGCTTCACAGGTGTCCGCGTCGCCATGGACACCTGGGAAGCCCGCTCGCCACACTATTCTATTCTCAACTCCACGCCGACGTGGATAGTGGGGGTATGAAAAGGTCGGAGGACGCGTACCGCCGCCCCTCGCGGGCTCGCTGCGCTCGCCACGCTTCGGGTTGACGTTGATCGTGGGGTGGCGTTAACAATTGTCGGGGCCATTTCAGACTTCACGGTGACTATTTGGGCTCTGTGGCCCATTTAACATTGTTTCCTATATAAAAATCGCGGGCATTGAGGCATTGAACACTAAAATCGTGTCCAATCTCACTTTTAACATTGATCCCTATGGGAAATCACGGCCATCGCGGGCATCGCATCGCACCCGTTTTTTAGTGCATTCGATGGTCGCAATGGTCGCGATGGGCGCCGTTCTAGGTAAAGAGTACCCTTTATATTTTGATATATTGGGATTTTTTTGTGTATACTCGAATTGTAACATCTTAAATATTTTTTAAACATCTTGGGCTGTAGAACACATTTTGGTCAGTATGGCTAATCTGATCTTTAATAATTTCACTCAGAGAACTATACACCTGTACAGAGGGACAGGAGCAATGTTCCCTCTAATTTTATGAAACCTGTGTGCGGCAAAAGATTTTGGCTGTGCAACTTTGTAAGGAAATTTAAATTTTTGTGCATCACTTATATATAACTGGAAAATGACGCTCAGCATTTATGTTAACTTTACTTAAAAAATATATTAAACATTTAAAACACAGCACACAATGTAGTTAATGGGTGAAACACACATTAATTGAGTCCACAACTGCAAAAAGGGACCACTGCTGCTCTGTTGTAATGTCTGTGCGCACGCTCGTCAAGTTGTGTGCGCGCGCACGCGCGCACAGCTTAGAGGGAACACTGGACAGGAGTGTCATCTGGAGCCTCACCTGCTGATCCCCTGTAGGCCACCTCAGAAGACTTGAGTTGATGGTCATTGCTTCATCAGGAAGAGCTGCAGTATTATAACTGCCAACGTTAATTATCTTTAGAGTCCCTTCTGGTCTTGGCTGCCAATTCACTATACTATAGACAGCGGGTGGGTCTCCGTTCTTATCAAAGTAAATTGGTTTTCCATTACTTAGTGTAAGCTTGACCTTCCTCACGTAGTGTGTGAGCTGTAAAAAAGTAGAAAATATGATGTATGTAGAAGAAGGTCACATTACTTCATTTTACAGTCAATATGGCTCTTGTTCCATAGGTTATAAATAAAATGGACTAGATCAGAATTAGAAATCCACATATAACTCCACTGGCCCCTACACCTCGACTCCATTGTCATTTCCATACATACTCCCAAACCTGCCCTCTCAGATCAGCCAATGATCATTGCCTTTCCTCCTCTCTGGTCACTACATCTCCACTCCATCGTCATCAACATACACACTCCCAACCCTGCCCTTTCGGATCAGCTAATGACCATTGATTTTCCTCCTCTTTAATCACTACATCTCCACTCCATCGTCATCTCCATACATAATCCAAACCCTGCCCTTTCGGATCAGCCAATGACCCTTGCCTTTCCTCCCAGTGGCGTAACAATAATTTACGCGCCCCTTCCCCCGTCTGGAAAGTTTCCACCCCCCCTGGGAAATTCCGTGACCCCCCGAGCCTTACCTCTCCTTGATGGTCTGTGCCTGGCCGGGCCGGGAGTCAGGGCACTGACCTGCCGCTGCATCTGCTGTAGCCGGGACCGCAGATTTTGGTCCGGTGATCATCCTGACTGTCTCTCCTGAAGGTTTACTAACCTGGTCCGGCGCTCCTCCTGGCTGTCTTTCCTTATGAAAAATATCCCTTACAAAATTGCTGCCCCCTTAATGTAGACAGTTTTTGAGGATGCTAGAGGAGGCTTCGGCCTCCTCTAGCATCCTCAAAAACTGTCTGCGTTAAGGGGGCGGCCATTTTGTGGGGGATATTTTTCATAAGGAAAGTCAGCCAGGAGGAGCGCCGGACCAGGTTAGTAAACCTTCAGGTCCACTCCCAACTCCCAGCCACAAGCACCATAGCAATAGCTCCCTGAGACCCCCGGCGCCGGGCGCCCACATTTGGTCAGAACCTCTCTGCTGTTGCAGGGTCTGTGGCGCTATTGTTACGCCACTGTTTCCTCCTCTATAATCACTACATCTCCACTCCATCATCATCATCTCGATACGTACTCCCAACCCTGCCCTCTCGGATCAGCCAATGACCATTGCCTTTCCTCCTCTCATGTATTGGGTCAACCACTAAAGGTTAGGTTGACACGTGAAATAGGTTGACATAGGTAAGATCGACACGGGTTTCGAAGGGCGACACAAGCATTAGGTCGACAATGGCTAGGTCAACAGTCAAAAGCTTGACATGAGTTATTCACATTTTTTTTTGCCGACAGGTGGTATTTCATGCCCTACCATCTACTAGGGCGTGTAGGGAGAATAGAATAGTGTGCTCAAAGCAAGGGGCTGCAGTACACTTTGATGGTGTCCATATTGACTATGTCGACATGCAGGACAAAAAACGCAAAACGGTCATGTCAGTTTTGTAAAAATGCCATTTTGACCTATTTCCCGTGTCCACCTAAGCCATGACGACCTTCTACGGGTGGACCCAATGATCCATACCCCTTATTACTACCTGTATACATGACTTCTCTCATGCTGCCCCTTCTCCACTGGAATGATCTCCCTCAATCTGTCTCATTAACCCCCAGCCTGCACAGCTTCAAACTCAGCTGTTCATAAAAGCATACCAGTATTATTAATAATTCATACATACTGATGTAAAATTAACATTCAAATACTTAAATTTAATTAAATTAACCATCTATAAAAAGAAACAACAAGAAAAACCAAATGGGAATTACGGTATCCTTCTAGCTGCCATCTAATTATAAATCTAATATCGAAAAGCGAAAATTTGCCCTTCTGTCCTTCGGTCTTTCTATACAAATCCACAGGATACAAGGGAAGATCGCAAAATTTTATATACGGGGTATTAAAAACGGCCAAAGCAACTAAAAAAATTCCAAATCAAAATGAATTACTGTAATTTTTTTATTAATTAAAAAACACAATTAAATATACTGTATAAAAATAAATGAACGTATGCGTATGTATGTTCCAGCATAACTCTCAAAACACATAAGACCTACAATCTGGTGAAATAAATATTGTGGGGGTAAGACGCCCCTATCACCCCCCTTGGGGTCCTGGGGGCCCAAAAACGGGTCTGGCCACTACATAAAGTGGGTCAGGGAAGCAAGGTATGAAAAAGTTGCATAACATAGACGGTGTAGAGGACATTGTTTCAGATTAGGTTCACGCCCATTTAGACCCCCAATCCTGATGCCGCCTGGGACCCATAAATGGGTCCGGCCATTACACAAAGTGGGTCAAGAAAGCAACATGAACAACAGAGTTGCATATCATAGAGGGGGAAGAGGACATTGGTTGGATCCAGATTAGTTTAACAGCCACTAATACTTGCAATCTCGACCCCACCGGGGTCCTGGAGGCCCAAAAAGTGGTTTGGCCACTACCCAAAGTGTTTCATGGATGCAATATATGGCAGAGGTGCATAACATAAAGGGGGTAGAGGACATGGGGTTTAAGAAAAAAAAATCATTGCTCAGATGTGGGAGGCCACCACAGATAGGTGTATGCCAATCACACCATGGGCATGGCGAGCGGTTATGCTTAAAACAGAAGGATAAAGTGCAAGTAATACTAATTGTACAACCAAACCCGAGCAACGTCAGGTACCCCAGCTAGTATCTAAAAAAATATCAGCAGATGGCAGAAGATACAGTAACAAAAAAATTATCAGTAGGATGGGTCAAGATGCAATCAGCCAATCAGATGCAGATGTTGACCATCATCATCATCTCATATTTAGTAACAAGAATCCATAACACGCTAAAGGTCTCGACCCAGGTATCTCTGCCCCATTATACGGCATTGGCACACTGCAGTAGGAGATTCATTTTATGCCTCTCTGCAGATCCTGTGGGCCTGTTTGAATAGTTGGGCTTGGAGCTACAACTCCATCAGCCCCTATGTTAATCCGGTCCTGACTGTGTGTTGTAATGTGAATAAGGGGAACTACTATTTGGTATAGTGTGAAGTCATAGTTCAAACAATTGATGAGATAGATGAGTAAGATGCTTTGCATGGTAGGTTACCTGCCATGGTTTGAAATTCCAAATGTCTGCACAAGTCCCATTAGAAAAGGGGCCCTTGCCTGTGTTGCAGCTTTTCATATCATCCAAAGCTTTGGCTAAAACATTTACAGTTGAATATGTCGTATAAGAAAATCTTAAACTGTTGATGTAGGTGGAGCTGTTCTGGACATCATCTAAGGTTTCATTTCCTGTGCATATTTTTTCTGAGTTTGTTATAGAACCAGTAAGGTTCCTACCATAAAGAAATGTGCAATTGAAGACTTCTTGCCAAAACAAGTTCACCCAGGTCTCCCCAGCAGACTGAGAAGGACGTATCTTACTGAGGAACTGACTTAATCCAGGGACCACGTTATCGTTAGCGGACAAGCCGAGAGTTCCAGATAAGATCGGGAAATTATTTCTTACTGATAATAAGATAGACTTGGACCAACCGGCATTTCCAATAAACATCCTCCCCGTGATGTTCTGTTTCAACATTTCATTCAATAGATGGACAAAATCAATGTCAACAGAGAAGACAATGACCACCTTAGCAGTTGACTCCTTGATAACCCTCACTATATGTGGAGCATTGCGATCGGGTTGACCTAGACGAATATATTCAGTAAAAGCTACACATGCCCCAGCCTTAATTATCTCTTGTTTTATTGGCTGGATTCCCAGAAGACCATAATTACTGTCTGTAGCCACAAGACCGATCCAGGTCAAACCAAAGCTCAACACAAGCTGTGCCAGTGCCATGGACTGGAATTTATCACTTGGATATGTCCTGAAGAAAGACGGAAACATTTTCTGGTTACTCAGAAGAGAAACACTTGAATATGGGCTGATCTGAAAGTAGAAAACCAAATAAGAAAAAGAGATATAGATAGACTATATGACTGTATATCTACACATCCTAGTAATGGAACTATTGATCCACCTCTCATGAATTAATATACCCGCAACTTAGAAAGAACAAGTAATACCATATGGTCTATACATAATTACTAGTAAGTCCTCTCGAAGCAAAAGCTTCCAAAGCTAGTCTGCTACCTTCTGTGATTGTACATGTGTAAGAAAGAGGCGTATGGTGAAATTTAATAGGAAGAGAGATTCAGAAATTGAGAGATTTGGTATGAATTCTCCAGTTTTTTTAAAGCGGCAATCATTTACACTGCAAAATCAAACTGGTTTTGCGGTGTAAATGATTGCCGCTTTAAAAAAACCTGGAGATTTCTTACCAAATCTCTCACTTTCTGAATCTCTCATCCTATTAAATTTCCCCCGTAGTTTCACTCTCTACCAGCAGACGTCAGTGTTTCGGAGACTCACGGACACTAAACATATATATATAGATGATTATGTATTAGAGATACAATCAGTTGTTTTATATATGTATATTATTTATATATTCTTTTACTAGAATATTCTTTTTGGGAGAATAAATGTATATATTTTATTAATTAATTATTAATCTGAGTGTTGATTTTTCCAGTCAAACCCACCTGTTTTCATTGATTAGCGCAGTGTTTATCCCATAAATCAACAATGCATTATGTAAGTTACCTGGATGTTCTTTCTATTATAAACAGCTTCACAGAACCCTGGAGTTATATCATTAAGACATAATAATGAGAAACTCCTTTTAGCCCACACACAAGCCGCCCTTAATAGACTCAGGCAAAAGTTCTATCACCTAGGTAATAGATCAGGTAAAATGCTCGCCCGTAAGCTGCGTGTCCAACAAGCTAGAAATAGAATCCAATGTATTAAGTCACCCTCCAACTCAAAGATTTCCAACCCATCTGCAATATCTAACCAATTCGCCTCCTTCTATTCCCAGCTCTACAATCTCTTGACGGATACTACCACAGCTCAACCTACCCTCACAACCATCAACTCCTTCTTAGCCGATCTGAACCTACCCTCCATTACTGATTAACAGCTAGAAAGCCTAATTGCCCCATGGAACACAGCTGAAATTTATGATACCATTAAATCCCTCCCCAAAAATAAGGCACCTGGTCCTGATGGCTTCATTAATGACTTCTACGCTACCTTCCAAGACCTTCTAGTTCCCACACTCCTTAAAGTCTACAGCGAGATAACTTCCAGAGGCACTATCCCCAGTGAAATGCTAGAAGCCCAAATAGTCACTATACCCAAACCTGGAAAAGACCCTTCTCTCTGCCAAAACTACCACCCAATCTCCTTATTGAATGGGGATGTTAAAATTTATGCTAAACTCATCGCCTCCCGTTTAAATGCCCTTCTCCCCTCATTGATCCTCCCAGATCAAGTGGGATTTGTCCCTTGGAGACAAGCATCAGATAACACCCGTAGGGTTTTTGATCTCGTTGATTCCCTTTCAAATGACCAGGGTCTTCTTTTGCTATCTTTGGACACGGAGAAGGCCTTCGATCGCCTCAACTGGACTTACATGTGTGAGGTCTTGATGAGGTTTGGCCTGCGAGATCAGATACTCTCCTCTGTACTTGCTCTCTACAGTTGCCCATCTGCTCGTGTTTGTAGTAATGGCTTTCTATCCAACCCCTTCCCAATCCACAATGGGACTCGTCAGGGCTGCCCCCTCTCCCCCCTTATTTTTGTGCTAGCAATAGAACCATTAGCAGCTAAGATTCGTGCGGAACCGTGATTCACGGGACTTTCGTTTGGTTCAGCTCCCCACAAGCTCTGCATGTTTGCGGATATGTCCTTTTGCTGGTATATAAACCGATTGAATCCCTTCCCCATCTACATAATATTTTAAATGCATATTCCTCAGTGTCATATTATAAATTGAATACATCCAAGACTGATGCCCTTCCCATTAACTTAGACCATTCTATTAATACATTACGCTCCTTTTACTCCCCTCACTCCTAAACTCGATTCTATCCCTATCCAAATCCTGGATCAACTACGACAAATCCTGGCTGGGCCGGATAGCTGCTTTCAAGATGTCACTACTTCCCAAACTGATGTTCCACTTCCGCACAATTCCCTATACCTTTCCAAAAAAATATCTTAATAAAGCTAACTCTATCATGACGACATATGTATGGGCGTCTTGGCCCCCTAGGTTAGCTCGCACCAAAATGTGTTTTCCTAAGATGAGGGGAGGCCTAAACTTGCACAACCTGGCATTATACCAGGAGGCGGACCTCCTGGCTCAACTTAAGCCTCTCTTCGCCCAAACTGATGCTGGGGGTTGGACGGGATTGGAGCAGTTGGCCTGCCCTAAGTTTCCTTTAAGAGACCTATTCTGGCTACCCCCTCATCTACGCCCTAAACCCTTAAACCTACTCCCCTCCACCCATACTTCACTAGCTGTTTGGGACAGATTGACCCACACCCTCACCAGCAAATTTCACAACCTGCCCTTAATTTCCCTACATACCGTGGCTGCTATCATTCCCAATTTTAACCCGACTAAGGGGAATTAACTCACTTGGCAACTTATTGAATGGCCCAGTCCTTAGCTCATTACCAGAGTTACGGCAACGTTTTTCACTCCCCGACACAGATAGGCTACAATACTATCAAATCAACCACTGGTGGAATAGCCTCTCTATCACTTCTGTAGTACTGACACCCAACTTGGAGAGTATGGTCAATAGGCTTCTCGGAATGGAACACAGGGGTGAGATCTCTTTCTGGTATAAAACCCTATTAGATCTGATACCATCCGCTAAGTTCAAAGTTCAAACCCACTGGGAAGCTGATATTGGACAAGTGCTGCAAGAGCCCCAGTGGAAGAAAATCTTTACCTCCTCATATACAATGTCTAGGTGTTTAAACCATTCTGAGATGCATATTAAACTACTACACAGATTATATCTCACACCGGATAGACTACATACGATATGGCCCTCCAGTTCTAAATTCTGCTGGCGCCTCTGCGGTGAAGTCGACCATCAGTTCCACATTTTCTGGTCCTGCCCTAATATCACTTCATTTTGGAAAGCTATCTTTGAACTTATAAACAAAGTTCTATCCCTATCCCTCTTTCCATGGCCCCTCGTGGCTCTCCTAAACTGTTTCCCTAACTCAGATCCCTCTCATCTTCATTACGTTCTAGGCCATATCTGCATTGCAGCCCGTGCTGCCCTTGCACAGTGTTGGAAACAAGCAGCACCCCCCCCCCCTCTTATCTCAAAGTTGTGCATAAAATTCACTTGCACTTCTTAATGGAGACAGACTGCCCTCCCAATCACCTCTCTACGCAAACCTCCCCAGCCCGTTGGGACCCCTGGAGGATGTTCGCCCTCTTATATATAAAGTTTGAGCGACCCCTCCCCAGACCCAATCCCCGAGGACTTACTTACTATTTCTATACCTCCTTTAAATATATATATATATATATATATGGAGAGAGTGTTGTTTGAAAGCGCTGATTATAAGGATAATACCAACTGAGATCAGACCAAGTCCAAGATCTTAGTAAGCCCCAAGTCCAAATTAATGAACTTCTGCTCCTCTTCTCGTGAAACCACGAATACCCAGGGTCCAAAAGGGCAAAGACAAATCTAGAACAGGGTGTGGCTTGTGACGCTCGACCAGATCTACACGCTGTCTCCCGTGGTTCCAAGCCGGCGCCGGTCCCTCCGTGACTCTCTGCTTCCAGCAGCGCAATCCAGCGCTTGTCAGACGCATTGACTTGGAGCCTTCTAGACGCCTGCGGTTAGACGTGTGAGCAGCTTTGCCAGTGTGTGTGTTTATTCACGCCATGTGGTAACCAGCCCACAGTGTTATTTTACTCGGTAAAATGTGTATGGGATTAAGTGTTATGCCATATTAAGCTGTTTTAAGACTATGTTACTGTTTTGGTGACCGCCCTCCCCCCCTTCTTCCTTTTTGTTCCCCCCTCCCCTGTTTTGTTTTGTACAATGAGAAAAATGTTCAATAAAAATTATTGAAGTTAAAAAAAAAGACATAATAATGAAAGATTATAATTTAACATTTTGGGACCAAGTTGGATACAACCCAATACATAGTAAAGTTTCAGATTTTGGTGAATGGACCAATAAAACTATCAAATATTAAAGCTAAGCGTGGTGTCCTGTGTGGATACTATAATATCCGCCCATAATATCACTGATAAATCCTTCAAGAGTCCTAGACATGGAGGCCAGAAGGTTGGTAACATTCTTCTTACCTGTGGGTACCTGAAAGTCCCCAGAACATTAGCCACAATGATTGAGTTTGCTGAAGCTGTGGATCCAATAACGGCAGCGAAAGCTGGTCTAGAATTACACCGATTGCTGGAGGTGACTGTGGTGAACTCAGTGAGGAACTGGAATGCTCCTTGTAGTTCATAGTTTGATGCACTACATGTATCATACATCTGGAACCCTAACGTTACGTTTGGGAGAATATCGGGATCACTGTTGATCTCTTCAATGCTGTGCATCAGGGTCTGAATTTGTAGGTAGAATTCCAAGCTGAACCTGTAGGACAGACAGAGGTTACATAAAGATATCTTCTTTGTGCCTTATGGTAATAGAAGTGATCATAGTACTGAAAGAAAACGTTATTTTTGAGATGTGGGATCCGGACTTTGGATCAACATGAATTAGAACGGCAGTCAATATTGGTATATGGGACAACAGGTCAACCCAAGGCAAAGGTTGACAGGTCAACCCAAGGAAAAGGATGACAAGAACTCATGTTGACCTTTTCTTGCTTGCCTCAGCCTTTACCCCATGTCTACCTTATGCATTTTGACCTTTTGGGGTGTTGTCTTAATTACTGTTGACCATTTATTTCCCTTTCTGATCCTTGATGACATCATCAGGAACTGCTTAAAATATTCGTAAATTTGGGGATCGTCAGAAAATATGCAGAGTGAAATAATAAATTTGTCACATTCAAGTTCAATTTACTTCAAATTTGGGTCGCCCAATGATTGTAGTTTTTGTCATTATTGCTTAAAATACTTCAGATTACTCTATTACCCCATTTTCTGCTGGCGTAATAACCCAGGTTATTGCCCACTTTTCCAGGGTCACGGCTCAGCGTAAATGGACCTAATGAAAAATAATCGGGGGCCAGTGTCAGACCCGGGAATGAACTGGGTAAGAGTGTAGTGTAAATGGGTGGCGGGGAGGAGGGGGGTCATTCAATCTGGATCTCATAAGAAGCCTATAGAGAGCCAGATTGCCAGTGGTTGGAGATGAGGTCATCACCAAGCTAACACCCCCCCCCCACTAACCTGGTGTGGACTCGGTTTCAATACACTATGAAAATGTGACCAACAAGAGAGACCAAGGCCGTGTTATCCATAAGGCTGACTAGGCTGAAGTATAAGGGCTTCGCCGGGAGTAGTGGCCAGGAGTAGGGGGACAATCAATTTATTTACCTGAACCCTAGGGCTACAATGGTTCGCACTTTTGGACCAATAGCGCACTAGCGCTATTTCCAATTAGAACAATTGCTCTGTTAGAATAGAGCAGACATTATTTTACCTGGGTATCGATGTACATGTGAGTACTGAAAGTGTAAATGAGGACTATAGATTGTAGTGGCGGAGGTGGCCCCGAAATGCCTAAAAGTCTAGGGGCCGGGGGGAATAGGTTAACCCTTTGAGTGGCAAGTGGATTTGTCAAAATAGGTGTGAAAATTGCCAAGCAAACCCTTTTACTCATCATAATGACCGGTAATGTCACCTTTATATAGGATATAAAAGCTTTTTATAGAGAACATTTTTATTTGAATTTATATAACAAATGTGAGCGACGCTGGCATTTTTAGGGAGCCGATGATTGGAGGACGATCGCACGTTCCACAGTGGTTGCAGGGTGATTGGCACCCTGCGGGAGCTTGGAAGCGCACCTCTGGTGTTTTCTGAGAGTGACATAGAAAACACAGGAATTCCCTGGGCATTGGGAGGTCACTGACATCACCAGCGGCCTCCTTCTCCCCACCGCCATCGCAGCACCGGGTGAGTCCTGGCTTATGCTGCGAGCAGGAGAAAAAATACATTTGATGGTGAACGATTTTTCCCCGATGTGCTCAGCTGTGGGAAAGGGCAGGGTGGGGCGGCAGCTACCTGCACACTGGGCTCCGAGCACTCGCTGAATAGAGGAAAGGGCAAGGTGGGGCGACAGCTACCTGCTCGCTGGGCTCCGAGCACTTGCTGAATAGAGAGAAGGGCAGGGTGGGGCGGCAGCTACCTGCACACTGGGCTCCGAGCACTTGCTGAATAGAGAGAAGGGCAGGGTGGGGCGGCAGCTACCTGCACACTGGGCTCCGAGCACTCGCTGAATAGAGGAAAGGGCAAGGTGGGGCGACAGCTACCTGCTCGCTGGGCTCCGAGCACTTGCTGAATAGAGAGAAGGGCAGGGTGGGGCGGCAGCTACCTGCACACTGGGCTCCGAGCACTTGCTGAATAGAGAGAAGGGCAGGGTGGGGCGGCAGCTACCTGCACACTGGGCTCCGAGCACTCGCTGAATAGAGGAAAGGGCAAGGTGGGGCGACAGCTACCTGCTCGCTGGGCTCCGAGCACTTGCTGAATAGAGAGAAGGGCAGGGTGGGGCGGCAGCTACCTGCACACTGGGCTCCGAGCACTTGCTGAATAGAGAGAAGGGCAGGGTGGGGCGGCAGCTACCTGCACACTGGGCTCCGAGCACTCGCTGAATAGAGGAAAGGGCAGGGTGGGGCGACAGCTACCTGCTCGCTGGGCTCCGAGCACTCGCTGAATAGAGAGAAGGGCTGAATTGGGCCCTATGTCAAATGTGTTCTCGTACACATCCCCACGCATGTTAGTGAGGGGATGTCAGCAGCGCTGGCAGGGCATGGCGGGGGGCGCGAGCGTTCAGCGGGTGACGCGGACCAGTTCTCTATGCTACGAGTATACGCAGCCTAGTGAACAGGTCTGAATAAGGCCCAATATCTGATCTGCATTTATCACATTAAAAATGCTTTAGCAATTACAAAGGGTTGGGATCGTTTGGTGTACAGCCTGTTGGTCGACAAGCGTTTGGTCAACACCGTTAGATCGACATGGGGAAAGGTCGACATGGTTCTAGGTCAACATGAGGTACGGTCAACATGGATCTAGGTCATGGGACAAAGAAAAAAGGAGGAGTATAGAGTAGCGCTAATGACAGAAAATTAATAAAATGATAGTTTAATTAATTAAATAATTAGCCTAATTAACCCAGCTGCTAACTAGTAGGACACATGGAGAAATGTAAAGATATAGACAAGAAAGAAAGCGCTCAGGTTTTAGGCAAAGACCATAGCCAGTTCAACTTTTTTTCACAAACATGCAATACACTGGCGTAACTATAGCACCGCAGGCCCCGCCACCGTGGGGGGGGGGGGGCGCTGTGCATATGGGGGCGCTGGGGGCTGCGGTGCTATAGTTACACCTCCCCAAAATCCCCCGCAGGCTTACCTATTTCGCTGGTCCCGGCGGCTCCGTTCTTCTGCTGAGTACCACCACAAAATGGCCGCCCCCATATAGCACACAGTTCTCTGAAACTGTCTGCTGTATGGGGGCGGCCATTTTGTGGTGGTCCTCAGCAGAAGAACGGAGCAGCCGGGACCAACGTGAAAGGTAAGGCTGCGGGGGATTGGGGGGGTTTGAATGGGTGGCGGTGGGCGCCCCCCCCCCTAACGGCGTGGGGGGTGCCCAAAACGTAGCTACGCTGCTGATGCAATATTTATATAAAACACAATAAAAGAACAATACATCAGTATACATATAACAATAATAATCCACATAAGGTACCGGCTGACACCACCAGAAAATAAAATCAAAAATATATAATTTAAAAAGTTTTTAGTGCATCAAGTTTGCTTTAAGGTTAGTACCAACTTGAAAAAAAGTATTTTAGTTATCCAGACAATTGGGAGGGTAACTAGTGAGAATGCAGCCAATCTGTTAGTTGGATTAGTAAGCAACAGTCCAGCAACTTAGGTATTAAGCAACCATATTGCCAGTGATGGGAGTGTGCCCCGGCGATAAATCGCCGGGTGCGCGCTCCCGTTTTCAGCCCCCTTCTAATCGCTGGTCGCAGGAGCTTGCTCCTGCGACCAGCTTATTACCACTGTGGCACCGCCGGCAGAGGTTCCCTTTCATCAGCGACCATCTCTGGTCGCTGATGAAAAGGAGACACTGAGCAATATATCTCCCCCATGTGTACTGGGCTTTAGAATAAAGTCAGTGATAGAGCATACTGATAATTATCAAATCCCCAGTAGCTGGTTTAATAGCATACTGGTCTAGGGAAAGAGGGTGCACCCACATATAGGATCCCCAATCCTGATTTCCAGATCGCTGTAGTTCAGCCAATGTTACACTTAGAGGTGCGGTATGAAGTTCAGAGGAGAGGCCGGCCGGCTATCCTTATCAGCAAGAAAGCGAGAAACATTGCAATATTTCCATTGTAGCTGGATTCACGTCCACCTCTAATTCAAACACTGAATGTACAGTATGTCAGTATTATGCTGAGATTTACTTACATTGTACACGAGGTCTTGGGTGGTCTCACACTGAATGTAAGTTTTTGGTAAATTCTGTCAATATGAATTCCTAATAAGACTCCGATCATTATATCGCCGGGGTGCGTCATCCCGTCCAGCACCGACACAGGCGGAAGACTGCATCGCTGGTCCATGGAGGAAACATATAAAATGCAGCAGAGGATGACATTTACACACACGGTATATGTAAGGTCCATGGTCTGTGAGATAGCCTGCAGGTCATCTGTAAGGAGAACACACATCACGCATCATATTCTGTTCTATAATATTCAGAACGATACATCACCTGCACTGGATTACCAACAGGAGTGAATCCTAGATGTAGATCACAACAGTAGATCCCAATACTGAACTTCATTCCCACTCACACTTGGACCGTGACCTCTGTGCCCTCACCGAGCCGTTCACTGCCCATTACGGCACACGGATAGGAAGCAGGAGCAGAACTGGGTAATAGTTAGTACTTAACTAGGGTCCTCTGAAAGTGACCCACCACTCAGACTACAACAGATCCTGTAATCATTCCAAATATTCACATCAGAGACATGATCTGTGATTACGGTACCGATATATAAAATCAATCACGGATAGACGCACATGATCGATACGGTATCCCATTTGTGACGATCGATTATCAAAACAATGTCGCAAATTATTGTTTTTAATCACCAATTTGTCTTAATTGTCTAAATGTATGTCACTAATACAAGAACGGCCTTGTCAACAAGTGAATAATTAATTAATTAATTCATTAATGATTGATTCAACCACAAATTGGAAATCACAAATCACACTGGCTGGCACATTGTTAATATACGCACACAATTGTTGTTGTGCCTTTTCATGTTTGAATGTACTACTGGATATGGCGCTCGGTCACAGTTTTAACAGACACTTATAAAATGAATAGGTTTTAATCAAAACAACAATCTTTTGAAAGAAGTTCCCCAACAAAAAGAGTTATCTTTGTCTCCTTTTTTTTTTCCTTTAACCCTTTGAGTTCCGACATCTCTGAGAGATGCGTAAAATATCATCTAAAAAAAAAATTATATAAAAGTTATATAAATTCAAATAATACATTTTTTTTTTTTTTAAATAAATAAATAAATAATAATATATCCTATATACTGTAAGGCAAACATTACAGGTCATTATGATGGATACAAATGTTTGCTTGGCACTTTTCACACCTATTTTGACAAATTCCCTTGGCACTTAAATGGTTAAACACTGTAACTCATGACTTATTATCATATTTATAATAAAAGTATAAATGAGTTATGTCGGTTTAACTTATCCGCTGAGATCAGATCCATAGGATCAAGTCTGTGAGAAATCTTCCCTTGCCTCTCTGTTGAAAATCTGTTGATGGAATTAAGGGGTGTACAAATGGGACCCAGTCTCGGCGCTTTGGACTGAGCCCCATATGTAATCAAGATGTTGTTAGCCTTCAGAGATTAGACGGCAAACAACAGTATATCCTTCTTTCTCCAGCTGTGGCCAAATACACTGTCTATTTCACCGGGAGATAGGGACACTGCCGGCCGCGCATCGCTAACGCCCCCTTAGACTCATATGGATGGTATACAACCAGTGGCAACTCCGGTTTCTGCACATTCCCTGGTAAGTATACGTGTGTTTTGCACTATTGATTTTGACTATATATTCAAACTCGCTTAGCACATAGTGTAAATTTGCAACGTACTATGCAGCATCCGATCGGGATTGGCGGTACCGTAGCATCGGAACGGAATATATAAATTGACTGTATTGCACAGTAGAAGAAGTTGAAGGATGGAGGTGCAGTGACAGTGATGTGTATAGATGAGGGTGTAGGATGGAGGTGCAGTGACAGTGATGTGTATAGATGAGGGTGTAGGATGGAGGTGCAGTGACAGTGATGTGTATAGATGAGGGTGTAGGATGGAGGTGCAGTGACAGTGATGTGTATAGATGAGGGTGTAGGATGGAGGTGCAGTGACAGTGATGTGTATAGATGAGGTGTAGGATGGAGGTGCAGTGACAGTGATGTGTATATATGTGGGTGTAGGATGGAGGTACAGTGACAGTGATGTGTATAGATGAGAGTGTAGGATGGAGGTGCAGTGACAGTGATGTGTATAGATGAGGGTGTAAGATGGAGATGCAGTGACAGTGATGTGTACAGATGACGGTGTAGGATGGAGGTGCAGTGACAGTGATGTGTATAGATGAGGGTGTAGGATGGAGGTGCAGTGATAGTGATGTGTATAGGTGAGGGTGTAGGATGGAGGTGCAGTGACAATGATGTATATAGATGAGGGTGTAGGATGGAGGTGCAGTGACAGTGATGTGTATAGATGAGGGTGTAGGATGGAGGAGCAGTGACAGTGATGTGTATAGATGAGGGTGTAGGATGGAGGTGCAGTGACAGTGATGTGTACAGATGAGGGTGTAGGATGGAGGTGCAGTGACAGTGATGTGTATAGATGAGGGTGTAGGATGGAGGTGCAGTGACAGTGATGTGTATAGATGAGGGTGTAGGATGTAGGTGCAGTGACAGTGATGTGTATTGATGAGGGTGTAGGATGGACGTGCAGTGACAGTGATGTGTATAGATGAGGGTGTAGGATAGAGGTGCAGTGACAGTGATGTTTATAGATGAGGGTGTAGGATGGAGGTGCAGTGACAGTGATGTGTATAGATGAGGGTGTAGGATGGAGGTGCAGTGACAGTGATGTGTATAGATGAGGGTGTAGGATGAAACTGCAGTGACAGGGATGTGTATAGATGAGGGTGTAGGATGGAGGTGCAGTGACAGTGATGTGTATAGATGACGGTGTATGATCCAGGTGCAGTGACAGTGATGTGTATAGATTAGGGTGTAGGATGGAGGTGCAGTGACAGTGATGTGTATGTATGAGGGTGTAGGATAGAGGTGCAGTGACAGTGATGTGTATAGATGAGGGTGTAGGATAGAGGTGCAGTGACAGTGATGTGTATAGATGGGGGTGTAGGATGGAGGTGCAGTGACAGTGATGTGTATAGATGAGGGTGCAGGATGGAGGTGCAGTGACAGTAATGTGTATAGATGAGGTGTAGGTTGGAGGTACAGTGATGTGTATAGATGATAGTGTAGGATGGAGGTGCAGTAAGAGTGATGTGTATAGATGAGGGTGTAGGATGTAGGTGCAGTGACTGTGATGTGTATAGATGAGGGTGTAGGATGGATGTGCAGTGAAAGTGATGTGTATAGTTGAGGGTGTAGGATGGAGGTGCAGTGATAGTGATGTGTATAGGTGAGGGTGTAGGATGGAGGTGCAGTGACAGTGATGTATATAGATGAGGGTGTAGGATGGAGGTGCAGTGACAGTGATGTGTATAGATGAGGGTGTAGGATGGAGGAGCAGTGACAGTGATGTGTATAGATGAGGGTGTAGGATGGAGGTGCAGTGACAGTGATGTGTACAGATGAGGGTGTAGGATGGAGGTGCAGTGACAGTGACGTGTATAGATGAGGGTGTAGGATGGAGGTGCAGTGACAGTGATGTGTATAGATGAGGGTGTAGGATGTAGGTGCAGTGACAGTGATGTGTATTGATGAGGGTGTAGGATGGACGTGCAGTGACAGTGATGTGTATAGATGAGGGTGTAGGATAGAGGTGCAGTGACAGTGATGTGTATAGATGAGGGTGTAGGATGGAGGTGCAGTGACAGTGATGTGTATAGATGAGGGTGTAGGATGGAGGTGCATTGACAGTGATGTGTATAGATGAGGGTGTAGGATGGAGCTGCAGTGACAGGGATGTGTATAGATGAGGGTGTAGGATGGAGGTGCAGTGACAGTGATGTGTATAGATGACGGTGTATGATCCAGGTGCAGTGACAGTGATGTGTATAGATGAGGGTGTAGGATGGAGGTGCAGTGACAGTGATGTGTATATATGAGGGTGTAGGATAGAGGTGCAGTGACAGTGATGTGTATAGATGAGTGTGTAGGATAGAGGTGCAGTGACAGTGATGTGTATAGCTGAGGGTGTAGGATAGAGGTACAGTGACAGTGATGGGTATAGATGAGGGTGTAGGATGGAGCTGCAGTGACAGGGATGTATATAGATGAGGGTGTAGGATGGAGGTACAGTGACAGTGATGTGTATAGATGAGGGTGTAGGATGGAGGTACAGTGACAGTGATGTGTATAGATGAGGGTGTAGGATGGAGATACAGTGACAGTGATGTGTATAGATGAGGGTGCAGGATGGAGGTGCAGTGACAGTAATGTGTATAGATGAGGGTGTAGGATGTAGGTGCAGTGACAGTGATGTGTATAGATGAGGGTGTAGGATGGAGGTGCAGTGACAGTGATGTGTATAGATGAGGTTGTATGATGGAGGTGCAGTGACAGTGATGTGTATAGATGAGGGTGTAGGATGGAGGTGCAGTGACAGTGATGTGTATAGATGAGGGTGCAGGATGGAGGTGCAGTGACAGTAATGTGTATAGATGAGGTGTAGGATGGAGGTGCAGTGACAGTGATGTGTATAGATGAGGGTGTAGGATGGAGGTGCAGTGACAGTGATGTGTATAGATGAGGGTGTAGGATGGAGGTGCAGTGATAGTGATGTGTATAGGTGAGGGTGTAGGATGGAGGTGCAGTGACAGTGATGTGTACAGATGAGGGTGTAGGATGGAGGTGCAGTGCCAGTGATGTGTATAGATGATAGTGTAGGATGGAGGTGCAGTGACAGTGATGTGTATAGATGATAGTGTAGGATGGAGGTGCAGTAAGAGTGATGTGTATAGATGAGGTGTAGGATGGAGGTACAGTGACAGTGATGTGTATAGATGATAGTGTAGGATGGAGGTGCAGTGACAGTAATGTGTTTAGATGAGGTGTAGGATGTAGGTGCAGTGACTGTGATGTGTATAGATGAGGGTGTAGGATGGATGTGCAGTGACAGTGATGTGTATAGATGAGGGTGTAGGATGGAGGTGCAGTGACAGTGATGTGTACAGATGAGGGTGTAGGATGGAGGTGCAGTGACAGTGATGTGTATAGTTGAGGGTGTAGGATGGAGGAGCAGTGACAGTGATGTGTATAGATGAGGGTGTAAGATGGAGGTGCAGTGACAGTGATGTGTACAGATGAGGGTGTAGGATGGAGGTGCAGTGACAGTGATGTGTATAGATGAGGGTGTAGGATGGAGGTGCAGTGACAGTGATGTGTATAGATGAGGGTGTAGGATGTAGGTGCAGTGACAGTGATGTGTATTGATGAGGGTGTAGGATGGACGTGCAGTGACAGTGATGTGTATAGATGAGGGTGTAGGATAGAGGTGCAGTGACAGTGATGTGTATAGATGAGGGTGTAGGATGGAGGTGCAGTGACAGTGATGTGTATAGATGAGGGTGTAGGATGGAGGTGCAGTGACAGTGATGTGTATAGATGAGGGTGTAGGATGGAGGTGCAGTGACAGTGATGTGTATATATGAGGGTGTAGGATAGAGGTGCAGTGACAGTGATGTGTATAGATGAGGGTGTAGGATGGAGGTGCAGTGACAGTGATGTGTATAGATGAGGGTGTAGGATGGAGGTGCAGTGACAGTGATGTGTATAGATGAGGGTGTAGGATGTAGGTGCAGAGACAGTGATGTGTACAGATGAGGGTGTAGGATGGAGGTACAGTGACAGTGATGTGTATAGATGAGGGTGTAGGATGGAGGTGCAGTGACAGTGATGTGTATAGATGAGGGTGTAGGATGGAGGTACAGTGACAGTGATGTGTATAGATGAGGGTGTAGGATGGAGGTGCAGTGACAGTGATGTGTATAGATGAGGGTGTAGGATGGAGGTGCAGTGACAGTGATGTGTATATATGAGGGTGTAGGATAGAGGTGCAGTAACAGTGATGTGTATAGATGAGGGTGTAGGATGGAGGTGCAGTGACAGTGATGTGTATAGATGAGGGTGTAGGATGGAGGTGCAGTGACAGTGATGTGTATAGATGAGGGTGTAGGATGTAGGTGCAGTGACAGTGATGTGTATAGATGAGGGTGTCGGATGGAGGTACAGTGACAGTGATGTGTATAGATGAGGGTGTAGGATGGAGGTGCGGTGACAGGGATGTGTATAGATGAGGTGTAGGATGGAGGTGCAGTGACAGTGATGTGTATAGATGAGGGTGTAGGATGGAGGTGCAGTGACAGTGATGTGTATAGATGAGGGTGTAGGATGGAGGTGCAGTGACAGTGATGTGTATAGATGAGGGTGTAGGATGGAGGTACAGTGACAGTGATGTGTATAGATGAGGGTGTAGGATGTAGGTGCAGAGACAGTGATGTGTACAGATGAGGGTGTAGGATGGAGGTACAGTGACAGTGATGTGTATAGATGAGGGTGTAGGATGGAGGTGCAGTGACAGTGATGTGTATAGATGAGGGTGTAGGATGGAGGTACAGTGACAGTGATGTGTATAGATGAGGGTGTAGGATGGAGGTGCAGTGACAGTGATGTGTATAGATGAGGGTGTAGGATGGAGGTGCAGTGACAGTGATGTGTATAGCTGAGGGTGTCGGATGGAGGTACAGTGACAGTGATGTGTATAGATGAGGGTGTAGGATGGAGGTGCGGTGACAGGGATGTGTATAGATGAGGGTGTCGGATGGAGGTACAGTGACAGTGATGTGTATAGATGAGGGTGTAGGATGGAGGTGCGGTGACAGGGATGTGTATAGATGAGGTGTAGGATGGAGGTGCAGTGACAGTGATGTGTATAGATGAGGGTGTAGGATGGAGGTGCAGTGACAGTGATGTGTATAGATGAGGGTGTAGGATGGAGGTGCAGTGACAGTGATGTGTATAGATGAGGGTGTAGGATGGAGGTACAGTGACAGTGATGTGTATAGATGAGGGTGTAGGATGTAGGTGCAGAGACAGTGATGTGTACAGATGAGGGTGTAGGATGGAGGTACAGTGACAGTGATGTGTATAGATGAGGGTGTAGGATGGAGGTGCAGTGACAGTGATGTGTATAGATGAGGGTGTAGGATGGAGG
Source organism: Crinia signifera (assembly GCF_055691185.1). Classification (NCBI taxonomy): domain Eukaryota; kingdom Metazoa; phylum Chordata; class Amphibia; order Anura; family Myobatrachidae; genus Crinia; species Crinia signifera. The sequence continues at coordinate 318,396,709 of NC_139220.1, read as the reverse complement.
TACAGTGACAGTGATGTGTATAGATGAGGGTGTAGGATGGAGGTGCAGTGACAGTGATGTGTATAGATGAGGGTGTAGGATGGAGGTGCAGTGACAGTGATGTGTATAGATGAGGGTGTAGGATGGAGGGGCAGTGACAGTGATGTGTATAGATGAGGGTGTAGGATGGAGGTGCAGTTACAGTGATGTGTACAGATGAGGGTGTAGGATGGAGGTGCAGTGACAGTGATGTGTATAGATGAGGGTGTAGGATGGAGGTGCAGTGACAGTGATGTGTATAGATGAGGGTGTAGGATGGAGGGGCAGTGACAGTGATGTGTATAGATGAGGGTGTAGGATGGAGGTGCAGTGACAGTGATGTGTACAGATGAGGGTGTATGATCCAGGTGCAGTGACAGTGATGTGTCCTATTACAGAACGTTGCTTAGTGGAAATGGCATTACACCTACCATATCTTGTACTTACATTGTCACTATTCTGTCTGTAGCTCGCTCACTGCGGCACCATAACTCAGCATTTATAGAGATACTGTAACCGTAATTATATATAATGATCTGGATTGATATCTATATTACTCATTCTATACATAGCACCGTTCCCTTATCGCTGTGAGTTACATGTGATGCGTTCTCAGTGGTCTATGTACAGATGGGATCGGGGGTCATTATAGTTTAGGGAATGAGAATTACACACATAATTGTGCAGATGTGATTTCCCTGCGGTGCGCAGTCATAACACGCGTCCTGGTAACAAGGCTTCGTAAGTGACAGGCTTCGTATGATTATAATCAGGGCCGTTTCTAGACAATTTAGCTCCCAGGGCAAAAAAAAAAAATGCGCCCCCCCCCAATACATAACATGGCACAGAAGAAATTGAGCGCGCCTGAGGCGCGCGCAGAAATAGGGGTGTGGCTTAATTTAAAAGGGGGTGTGGCTTAATATAAGGGCGTGGCCTAGCCGGAAAACAATTACCTTACATCACACTTTTGCGACCTGCGTGACCAGACATTGGTTACCGCAGGAGTTGTCATTGTCCTCCTGCACTTAAGTTGGCGGGCTGAAGGCCAAACAGTGACATAAAAAACATAAAGGCCCACACAGTGACCTAGTACGCCTGACAGATCAAGGCCAAACAATGACAGGCTACTTAAATCATTATACACTATTTATCCATGATGCCAATTACACATGACGCCGCACACCGTGATGACAATTACACATTACGTCACACACTGTGATGACAATTACACATTATGCCGCACACTGTGATGCCAATTACATATTACACCCCACACTGGGATGGCAATTACGCAATACTGCCCACACCGTAATGCCCATTACACATTATGCCCCACGAGCCGCTGCCGCACAACTGATGCCATTTACTAATATGCCCCCACAGTGCCAGATATGCCCCCACAGTGCCACACATATATGCCCCCACAGTGACACACATATGCCCCCACAGTGCCAAATATGCCCCCACAGATATGTCCCCACAGATATGCCCCCACAGTGCCAAATATGCCCCCACAGTGCCACACATATGCCCCCACAGTGCCACACATATGCCCCCACAGTGCTGGATATGCCCCCCACAGCGCCACACATATATGCCCCCACAGTGACAGCTATTCCCTCAAAGGCCACACATATGCCCCCACAGCGCCACACATATATGCCCCCACAGAGACAGATATGCCCTAACAGTGCCAAATATGCCCCACAGTGCCACAGATATATGCCCCCACAGTGCTGGATATGCCCCCCACAGCGCCACACATATATGCCCCCACAGTGACAGCTATTCCCACACAGTGCCACACATATGCCCCCACAGCGCCACACATATATGCCCCCAGTGACAGCTATGCCCCAACAGTGCCAAATATGCCCCACAGTGCCACAGATATATGCCCCCACAGTGCCAAATATGCCCCCACAGTGCCACAGATATATGCCCCCACAGTGCCACAGATATATGCCCCCACAGTGCCACAGATATATGCCCCCACAGTGCCACAGATATATGCCCCCACAGTGCCAAATATGCCCCACAGTGCCACAGATATATGCCCCCACAGTGCCACAGATATATGCCCCCACAGTGCCAAATATGCCCCCCAACAGCGCCACAGATATATGCCCCCACAGTGCCACAGATATATGCCCCCACAGTGCCAAATATGCCCCACAGTGCCAATATGCCCCACAGTGCCGGAAGCAGCATATACAGTAACTCACTGTGCCTCCCCCTGTTGTCATCGCCTCTGCTGCTGCCTCAGGCTCTTCTTCATCTTCCTTGGGGAGGGGAGGGGAGCGCATCGCATGTCTCTCCTTCCCCTTCACTGAGCTGTCAGTCATTCATACATCGCGGGCTATCTCCTGATTGGCTGACAGCCCAGTGACACAGTGAGAGAGGGGAAGGAGAGACGCACGATGCGCTCCCTCCCCTCCCCATGGAAATTAATCAGCGGCGCCGGCGGTGGACGGTGAGAGCTGAGAGGCGAGCCGGAGAGGGGGAGGAAGGGAGGCTGCCGCTGCCGGGCTCCCCGGCTGTTTATTAGAGGCGGACAAGCCGTGCGGCGCCCCGGGCTGCTGCACGGCTTGTCCGCCTCTAGAAACGGCCCTGATTATAATTACAGAAATATATATAACATGTATCACACAACAAGAGAGGAGAAGGATTTTAATAGCAGAAAATAAGATTTAATTCATAAAATATTTAATTCATAACAATATTGTTTACTTCATAACAATATCAGGCGTACAAGATTTTTACAGGTTTCAATATTAATGAATTAGAAAGAAAATTAACGCTTAGAGTGCCAAAAAGCATGGTCTCCATTTAGAATGGATCACCATTGTACTCTGGAAAATGTGATCTCCAAACTTTGCTAAATCTCCCCCATGACCTCATAACTCAGGCATTCTTTACATCGATGGCAACTTTTTGGATCATTAACTATTGCTTTACTGAAGCACTGGGCTGCTGTCACATGCCGCAGCGGCGTGACACAGCAGGCACAGTACCCTCCCATCCGTGTCCGCCGGCGGCTGGCTTGCATCCACTGGGGACCCCGGTAAGTCAGGCGGCAGCAGGGCTGGGTGGCTGGGTACAACAGTGATGTGTGGGAGCAGGAGGTGCGGCAGTCTGACTGAACTGCAAGGATGGAGCCGCCATCTTGGTTTTGGGCAATACAGTGATTGGCTAGATGGCCAATGGCAGCCTCCCCCTTGCTATAAAGGGGATCTGCCTACGTCATTCTGGGTCAGTACAAGTTTCCAGAGCTGTGCATATCTTGGGAAGGTCCTGACTTCTATAGTGCCTAAGCACACTGAGTCTTTCAGTCAGTTGTCCCTGCTGGTTTCTGACCCCATTGCAGTTGTTACTGGTGTGTCGGCCTGTCTATCCACCTCCAATCCCAGGGATTCATTGGACCCTCACAGTACCCTCCGTTCCCGGTTCCAGACACTGTTCCAGTTCCTCCATCAAACTAAATCATATCAAAATCTTTCAGTTTCCGTTGGATCCAATTCTTCTTGTACCAGCTACATTCTTTCTCCAGATATCTCAACGTCAAGCCCTCTACCTCCAACCTATGCTCGTCCTAAGTTTACACAAAGACTTGCTTCCTTAGTTTTCTCCAAGCTTACGCAAAGACTTGCCTCCTTGTTTGTCCTCAAGATTTATGCAAATACTTGCCCTTTAAGTTTCTTTAAATTATACATCAAAGAGGTATTTGATTCCAGTTTATGTTATTCCTTTATGAGTTCCTTCATTAAGCCTGCTCGCTTCAAACCATGACCCACTAGTCAGTCATCTATCCCTGAACACCACACAATACCATCAAATCCATCCCCTGTGACAGCTGCACTGGCCTTCTTAAAGATCATCTGCTTTTTCCACCCTGAGTGGATCACTTTGCCTCCTCCCGCTTTCATTTTAACATAATATTGAAGATCCACCCGTCTGATGTTCATCCTGTTAAATAAAGAACTTCTGTTGGACTAAGTACCACAGGTGGTACGCCACTCCCCAGACTTACTGCTCATCAAGTGCCAATGAACCAGGTGCATTGACCTCCAGTTCTTACCCAAATCAGTGTAGGAACCCTCGACAATGAGCCTCCATGAGTTGGAACTAACCACTGGACCAATGCCAGCTGGGAAGGTCCACCAGTTTTCTATCTTTGGTGATAGGAGATGAGGAGATGCGATGAGACAAAGTGAGCTATTCATTGTTCTCAGTGTCCTTCTTATCCCCACATCTGACAAGCATTAATAAGACTTAACCAGGTGACCTATCTGCTGCTTAGCACATTGCAATGTCAAAGCTCTCTCTCGAAATCCTAGAAGGTCCAACAGTGTCTACTGGAGAGCTCTTCTGATGCCATTCAATCTGAATGGCTCTCAATTCTAAGCCTCCTACAGATCAACCCCACAGGAAATGTTCAGTTCTCCCCATATGAGGCAGCATCTTTATATTTGATTGTATTCAAGATGTATCTGTATCAACACTCAAGGAGAGCTGGTCATGCCCTCAAAATGCCAAAAACAGGTCCATGGTGTGGGGCCAACCCCACCCATCAAAGTTCACCACTACTCCTTTTCCAGGATGTCTACGGCATGTGAGGGTTCCGATTTGATGGAGCTACCATTTTGGAGATATGTGGTTCCCAAAATTTTTCAATCAAAGCGTCCTACAGAATCCCATTATTTTTTTCATGCTGCCCCCTATGCCAAAAGTTTTTTTTATTGAGAAATTTAGAAACACATTTTAAAATGAATAAATTGTATTTATATGTGAACATCTGTTTGTTCACATATTCTATAACTGGAAGTCCCCAGCATCGGTTTTCTCTACCACATTGAGGCCCTTATTCAGATCTGATCGCAGTACAAATTTGTTCTCAGAATGGTCAAAACCATGTGCACTGCAGGTGGGGCAGATGTAACATGTGCAGAGAGAGTCAAATTTGGGTGGGGTGTGTTGAAACTGAAATCTAAATTGCAGTGTAAAAATAAAGCAGACAGTATTTACCCTGCACAGAAAAAAAAATAACTCACACAAAACTCTCTCTGCACATTTTACATCTGTCCCACCTGCAGTGCACATGGTTTTGTCCATTTTGAGAACAAATTTGTTCTGCGATCAGATCTGAATCTAAATGCTTATTATATTAACTATGAAAAATTTGGATTGGGACCGCGACTACCTGCCACTGCCCTGCTCAGATCAGATGGAAGCTGCTGTGATACCTCCAAGTTTTTGAACTCCACAATCATAGCTGCTGGTTTCTCCCCAACAGCAGTAGCATGGACTTCATCTGAGGTGATAGGTACAGATGGAACTTATCATCATTCACAGTATGTCAGCTGCCTATGCACTCTGTGAATTTCAGATGGTTAGTTGAGCACAGCCCAGGCCGCGTTGGTATGCATATGTTAAAGCAGGGCTGGACTGGGACCAGAAATCGGCCCTGGCATTTTGAGCACACCAGCCCACTGGAAGTAGGCGGGACCCTTGAGCGGCAAAGCCAGGTGTCAAAAAGGAGGCGTGGCCACATGGAAAGGAGGCGTGGCATTACAAAAAGGAGGCATTACACATTATGGAACACACCGTAATGCCTATTACACATTATGGAACAAGGTTTTTAAATGTTTTTTATATATTTATTAAAAATGTAATAATATAAATGAATTCTCAGTAACAGGGCATATTAGAATAAGGTGACCAGCATAAGTAAAGTGATTTACTATGGATTTTATTTGGGGGGGGAATCATTTCCGTCCTGTACAAGAGTCTATTTCCATTTTCTTTTTCTTCTTAGCAACATGACCTTCACGGACAGCACAAAAGACTTATTGGAGTCTCGCCTGTTTATCGCTGTTGGGCCTACCCAACCGTAATGGTAATCAGTCATCAAATCAGCATTCTCCATGTGTACACAAGAATGTAAAAAGTACAATTTGTGAACATGTTGGCATTAGTATTAGTTTAATGGGTTAAGAGTTAGACTTAATGCAAAAGCATAATGCTGACCTTCGGACCATTTCAACCAATCATCAGTGTACACTGTCCGTTTATAAATAAATAAACGGTAATGACCGTTTATTTCTTTAAAGTTTTGTCTTACGCATGTTGAGTCATTCTTTCAGGGCCGCCCAGTTTGTGTAGTGGTTAGCATTGCTGCCCACTACACTGTGGTCAAGAATTGGGAATTGCTTTCTCATAGGCCAGTTTGTGGCGGATTAGAGGTAATAGGACATAGCGGATGCCGTAAGATTTCACTGAAGATACTGATTGCTGGAGTTAGCCAGAAGTCGGAAGCAAGGAAGACTCAGATGCTGGCAGCTGGAGGTGTATGGAAGCCGGGAGCTGGAGGTACACCAAGGCTGGGGACGGAAGGTTCACAGGTGTCGGTAGTGGAGCATGCCCCAAGGCTGGAGTCTGAAGGTGCACTGGTGCTGGCAGCGGAGTTTATACCAAGGCTGGAGTCCGCAGGTGCACTGGTGCTGGCAGCAGCGTTTACACCAAGGCTGGAGTGGTGCACAGGTGCTGGCAGAGGAGGTTACACCAAAGCTGGAGTCTGAAGGTGCACAGGTGCTGGCAGTGGAGTTTGCACCAAAGCTGCAGTCTGAAGGTGCGCAGGTGTTGGCAGAGGAGGTTACACCAAAGCTGGAGTCTGAAGGTGCACAGGTGCTGGCAGCGGAGTTTGCACCAAGGCTGGAGTCTGAAGGTGCACAGGTGCTGGCTGCGGAGTTTGCACCAAGGCTGGAGTCTGAAGGTGCACAGGTGCTGGCAGCAGCGTTTACACCAAGGCTGGAGTGGTGCACAGGTGCTGGCAGTGGAGTTTGCACCAAAGCTGGAGTCTGAAGGTGCGCAGGTGTTGGCAGTGGTGTTTACACCAAGGCTGGAGTCTGTAGGTACACAGGTGCCGGCAGAGGAGGTTACACCAAAGCTGGAGTCTGAAGGTGCACAGGTGCTGGCAGTGGAGTTTGCACCAAGGCTGGAGTCTGAAGGTGCGCAGGTGTTGGCAGTGGTGTTTACACCAAGGCTGGAATCTGTAGGTACACAGGTGCTGGCAGATGAGGTTACACCAAAGCTGGAGTCTGAAGGTGCACAGGTGCTGGCAGTGGAGTTTGCACCAAAGCTGGAGTCTGAAGGTGCACAGGTGCTGGCAGCAGCGTTTACACCAAGGCTGGAGTGGTGCACAGGTGCTGGCAGTGGAGTTTGCACCAAAGCTGGAGTCTGAAGGTGCGCAGGTGTTGGCAGTGGTGTTTACACCAAGGCTGGAGTCTGTAGGTACACAGGTGCCGGCAGAGGAGGTTACACCAAAGCTGGAGTCTGAAGGTGCACAGGTGCTGGCAGTGGAGTTTGCACCAAGGCTGGAGTCTGAAGGTGCGCAGGTGTTGGCAGTGGTGTTTACACCAAGGCTGGAATCTGTAGGTACACAGGTGCTGGCAGATGAGGTTACACCAAAGCTGGAGTCTGAAGGTGCACAGGTGCTGGCAGTGGAGTTTGCACCAAAGCTGGAGTCTGAAGGTGCGCAGGTGTTGGCAGTGGTGTTTACACCAAGGCTGGAGTCTGTAGGTACACAGGTGCTGGCAGAGGAGGTTACACCAAAGCTGGAATCTGAAGGTGCACAGGTGCTGGCAGCAGAGTTTGCACCAAGGCTGGAGTCTGAAGATGCACAGGTGCTGACAGCAGAGTATGCACCAAGGCTGGAGTCTGAAGGTGCACAGGTGCTGGCAGCGGAGTTTGCACCAAGGCTGGAGGCTGAAGGTGCACAGGTGCTGGCAGCGGAGTTTGCACCAAGGCTGGAGGCTGAAGGTGCACAGGTGCTGGCAGCGGAGTTTGCACCAAGGCTGGAGTCTGAAGGTGCACAGGTGCTGGCAGCGGAGTTTGCACCAAGGCTGGAGTCTGAAGATGCACAGGTGCTGACAGCAGAGTATGCACCAAGGCTGGAGTCTGAAGGTGCACAGGTGCAGATAGCAGTATGCACTATGGCTGGAGTCGCAATTACATTGGTAACTAGGTTGAGGAGCACATGATGCTGATCCTTCCAGAGGAATGGCAAATGAAGCACTGACACCAGCCTGCTGCAGGCTGGAGCCTCTTATCCCCCTGGGAGCGCTGGGATTGGTTGCAGGTTCTGGGATTGCAATCCCATTGGTGAGCTCCAAGAAAATGGTGACCCTTTGAGGACATTGCAGCCCTCTCTGCTCAGCCCCTACCCCGGTGCCTGCTGGTGAGACTCCCACAGGTGAACACAAGGCCGGCACTCCACACTGATGCACGTGAATACTTCCCCCGGTGCCTTCCTAGGTATAACAATACTGTAAATACACACACCAAGCTGGGATGGTGGCACTTGTAGGTCTCGAAAAAGCAATAATTCAAACCAAAATGTGGGTTCGTTCAACGTTTCAGTCGTGATGACTTTTATCAAGAACAAATTGCATGTATAAGAAGGAGTATGGAGACTAGGGACTCAAATGTAATTATGCCACTCTACAAAGCATTGGTTAGACCGCATCTAGAATATGGAGTACAATTCTGGGCCCCACACTATAAAGAGGACATAAAGATGACATCATAGCACTGGAAAAAGTTAATAAAGGGGTTGGAGAAATTAAGCTATGAGGACAGATTGGACCAATTGGGATTATTTACGCTAGAGAAGAGACGTTTAATGGGAGACATAATTAATACCTTTTTTCTTCGAGGAAAGAGTCTAGGACACATGGGCATGAGTTTAGACTAGAGGAAAGAAGATTTCGTACCCTTAGCGGGAAAACCTTTTTTATGGTCAGGACAGTTAAATTGTGGATCTCTCTTCCTGGAGATGTGGTGTCGGCAGATGGAGGGGTGGGGTCAGAAGACACAATGAATACATTTAAAATAAGGTTGGACAAACATCTGTTGGGTAAAAACATCCAGGGGTACTAACAACAATCATAATGTGTTCATAATTAAATCGGAAAACACAGATAATATAAAGGGATGTAGCAAATGGATCATACACACTAACCAAGGTCGAACTCAATGGACACATGTCTTTATTCAGCCTTAACTACTATGTAACTATATTAAACAGTATATTTATTTAGTTTTACTCAATTAGAGCTGCTCATATTAACTATTATTTTGTATTACGTGAAGCCGGAAGTTTTGGTCGGACCTGAACACTATGATGAAACATTTCGGCAGGAACATACAGACCACCAGAGCCCAGCTGGAAGCCAAGATGGCAAATATCTCCATGGCCACGGTGTACTTGCCCTGAGCACTGAGGGAGGCCGGGATAAAGGAGACCCAGACACTGAGGAAGGCCAGCATGCTGAACGTAATAAACTGGGCTTCATTAAATCTGTCAGGAAGTCCCCTAGCCAGGAAGGCAACAATGAAACTAATGGTGGCCAGAAGGAACAGATAACCCAACATGGTCCAGAAGGCAATGGTGGAGCCCTCATTACACTCAGCAATGATCAGTCCAGGTTTGGTCTCAGTGTTATATTGTGGGAATGGAGAAGCTAAGGACAACCAAGTTATGCACAAGATGAACTGTAACAGGAAGCAGGTGATAATAATCATGTAGGACACTTGGGGGCGCATCCATCTCCTCAGATTGCTGCATGGTCTAGTGGCCATAAAAGCAAACACCACCAGGATAGTCTTAGCCAAGATACTTGAGACGCACAAAGTGAAGGCCAGACCAAATAGTACCTGACGCAGGAGACATGTCTGGTGGTTGGGGTAACCTATAAATACTAAAGAGCACAGGAAGCAGAGACACATGGACATCAGCAGAAGACAACTTAGAGAGTAATTATTGGCTTTCACTATAGGAGTCTGTCTGTGCCGGATGAAAAGCCTCAAGATAAGAGCAGGAACAAGTGAGGATAATATGCTGATCACAGCTAATGTTCCTCCCAATGTGTCTTCATAGGAAAGAAACTCCGTGGATTTTGGAAGACATCTGGATTTCTCTGGAGTTGGCCACTGATCCCAAGGACACCTGATGCAGGTAACAGAATCTGTAAGTCAGAAGATATATTGTACTGTTACACATCTATTTGTCTTTAGTGCATTGCATGAGGTTAAAAGGGACCGCTGAGGGCTAAATATAACAGGGTGCAAAAAGCAAACCAACACCAGGCTCTGGTTGACAGCCCTGGTTCAAAAACTATAGAGAATATAACAGGTAGGGTGGTCCCATATTTTTACAAATAGTACCAGGTTCCACTAACAGGGGGATAATGACACAGCCAGAGGACACACTTCAATGGGTCTCGCGGTCGAAGCATTAACTCACCTAACTATTCAAAGCAGGCCGGGGTTTCCTGTGGAAATGAGAAACCCCAATAATAAAGAGGTCTTCCTCTCCAAGGCAACCAAGGGCTGGGCTATAGCCTACAGCAATCCTTGGCATCTCTTGCCTGTGAGCACCATGTTACTAGCTTTCTGTTTGAGTTTGTTACATGGTATTGTGTTTTTAGAAGAGGACCACAGGTCATACTGTAGCAAGCATCCACAGTATACTGGTACTTGGACAACCACTAGTTTCAGCATGGGGGAGCATTAAAGGGTCTGATGGTTCCTACAGTCCTCCTGTAATAAAACATTGAACTAATGATATAACACGCACCCTCTACATACTCACCTATACTCAGTGTAGATCAAGTCCTCTCTGGCCCATGCTGGACTGAGGAGCACTATATGTATACACATAGGGCTCTTCTTCCAGAATAACATGATAGACATGAGTCTTGCCATTCAGGGTGCCACCAACCAACCGATGTCAGCTTCGGTAGGAGCAGTCCGGTGATTGACTGTTGGCAGTAAAACTGTCAAACTCCACTTCTCCCACTGACTTCAATGATGGGAACCACTAGGATGACCTCTATTCACCTTGTAGTTCTCCCCACATGGACCGGTTTGGATGTTTGTGGCTGGAGAACATCTGGATGAGTTTAGCCTTATCTATTGCAGTTAGCCCTGAGTCTGAGAGGGTGGGAGCTTAAAAAATAGTTTCCCATAGCAATTAATAAGACTCTATCTATTGTCTTCTTTTCGAAATTGAATCACATGTCAGCCAAATAATTTTACCATGTTCCGCTACTGCTGAGATTGGCACAAGAAAAACTTTTATCAATTAGGGGCCGATTTATCACCATCCACATCCTCGGATGTGGATGCGACGAATGCGGCCAGATTTGCAATGCGATAATTATGACATTGCATGGATGTATCAATTATACCATGCAAGCATAGAACTTGCGAATAAACTGTGTCCCCACGATGTCACTCTGCACCCATATTGGGATGTTTTCCCCCAAAATACACTGTATAAGATCTCTGCCTAGGGGCAGGGAAAGCTGTGCAGGAGCCCAGATGCGCAGTGAGCTTTGCGATTCACCAGCTCACTGCAGGTTTTTGTGACTTTTTTTTTTTTGTATATTTGACCAGATCGCATTTCCCATTAAAAGTATGGGAAATGCGATCTGCTGACTAGAAGAATGCAAATTCAATGGCTTGGAGACATTTTTGACAAAAAAACCCCCACTAAACAAGCCCTTTAGTATCAAGGGATACTAAAATAATGCGAAGTGGGTGTGAAAGCTCCCCTTTATATATTATTTTAGTAAAAATATTGTGAATAAATCAGCCCCTTAACCTTTAAATGTAGAGTGTATCTATGGTAATGCGTTGGATGGTAACAGGCCCTTAGAAGTGGCCATGCCAGTCGGTAATTGAGAAATCATTATACAAGCCCATATATATGGTCGCACATTTATATTTTATTCTGGTCTGAATACTTGAAAAGTGCAGTAGAACAAGCATTTTAATATGTTATCGTGGTATGTAACACAATTTTTAGAAATATATTGGTATATTTTTACATATATTATCCATGGTGATTAGGGTTTGCATTGGTTCCAATGTCTCTGCTACCCATGAAAGCCCTTGACTTACCTGTCTGGTTAGATATTTCTCCTTGTAGACATTGGACACAATCATAGCAGCAGACAGGGTGTCCCGATCTAGCGGCCTTCCTGGTACCTGGAGGACAACTCTCACTGCAGGCCGAGCGAGGGACCTGGGGATACATTATTATAGAACTATATATAACTAGTGTAGTTAAAAGCCCGTCAAAATGTCCTACCCCCAATCGTTGGCAGCTCCCTCTCTCCATATCCAGCAAGTTTGAACTAGATCATTTTGGTTTCACTTTCTGTTAAGGAGTCATTCGGTCCGTCGAGTGGCCTCTAGTGGTCACTGGCGGTACTTCACCTCAGAGGTGAGTAGTATTTAACTCGGTTGACACGTTTTCTAGGTGCCCTATCCAGTTATTTGCACATTAACTCCTGGAGACCCTGTGATACTTGGTCTACACGTTTTTAGAAATTGCATTTATTTGTGAACAGAGGGATACCCAATTTTCTTTTGTATTGGTGTTGAAGTCCTTCTGCCCACCCTAAAGGAAATTGCATCCTATTGTGAACGGAGGGATATCCTAATTTTTTTGTATATGTGATCCCATTGCTGGTGTTGAAATTCATCCATCCACCCTAAAGGATTGACTCACTGCCCCTGATGAAGTCCTAAGGGACGAAACGCGTTGGGCCGCGGATTCACAGTGTATGTGGCACACTTCTGAAAAATTCTGAACAAATGAAAGATTCTTTTACTGTTGGATGAACCTATAATAAATGCTGTTCTGCTTTTATGAAAAATACGTTTTTTACTTATTGTATGTATAGCCACTAAGTGGTACATCAAGCGCACCCCTATTTCTTTTTCTATATATATATGTATACCTGAAACCTGTGACAGCTGCCCCTTTAATACTAATTCAGGTGCTGTGTTTGGGATGGTCTCACCTTTAAAAGCCATAAGGTACTTGGCAGTTGAGCATTAACCAAGAAAAAAAACACATGTTCATTTTAGCTATGATGTGCAAACAGTTGCCAGGTTCCCATGAAAACCAGTTGTTAGTGTAGGACTTGCAGTGAAATGGGGTCCCTTGGCGATGGGCTGCAAGCTTAAATGCATTGATCAATTCATGAACTAAAACCCCATTATTTATTTAATTGATTATTTGAATGTTAAGGTGAGTTAGTTTGTTGTAGTGAGTGCTGGGCCCCCTGTGTTTATATATATATATATATATATATATATATATATATATATATATATATATATATATGGGATGCAGTCAATTTGCCGGCGGTCGGGATCCTGGCGGTCGGAATCCCGACACTGGAATCCCGACCGCCGAAATCCCGAAACTTTCTCCCTTCGTGGGTGTCCACGACACCCATAGAGGGAGAATAAAATAGCATGCCGAGCGTAGCGAGGCACCGGGCCCGCTGCGTGGCGAGCGCTCCACGTCCCCCCCATGTCGGGATTTCGGCGGTCGGAATTCCGACCGCCGGGATTCCGGCCGCCGGCATTACATATCGGATCCATATATATATATTGTTCTTTTCAAAAATTCACACAAACATTTATCAGTTATCAGAGACAGGTGATGCTGAGAACATTGGCCATTATTCTAATTGAGTCAGATGGCTCCGAAGGAGGACGGCCGGCCGATGGTTCGTGTTTGCATGTGCGAATGCCTCACACGGCGTGAGTTCCGTGCAGTAAATGATCATACGGAACCAACTGAGCAGGGGGTGGAGAGGGTCGTGAAGGGTTGTTTGGGCTCATTACCATATGCGTACGCCCCGCGTTTCATGGGCATTCCCATGATAACTCTGGGCGTATGTATGGTAATGCGGCCGTGGCGCACGTGTGGGGGGCGGACAGCTGACATAGCCGGATGTCAGCTGCCCGCCTATATCCCTGCTTTCATATGGAAAAATGTCAGAGTGGTCTGGAGCACTCGGGGCTGTCTGACCACTCCGTCCATCATTCAACGGTGACCATCGGAGGATGGGGGAGGTTCCCACAGATGGGGGAGGTGTTCACATGAAACATCCACTCGCAGTCCGGTCGCTCGGCGTCTTACCGCATTCGGACTGAGTGAGTGATGCATATGGGAGGCGGGGCTAAGAACACTCGGTTCCTGTCCGAAATGCGCATCCGTCCGATTCAACTAGAATAAGGGCCATTGTGTTTATCTCATCACAATGGCAGGAGTTATGGGGTGGTAAAGATGCGAATGCAGCATGGTAAGAATGTCGCAACATAGAACCTGATTCCGAACTGATCGCTCATCTGCAAAGTTTTTCTGACACTCACAGAAATTGGCAGTTACCACCCCCAAACGCCGTCTTCCTGTCAGACCCAGACGTAATTTTTCCACCGTTTGGCCTTTCGCATGTGCGCTACGATATGTCCGCATGCACAGTCATTCGATAATCGAAAGGATTGCAAATCACACAACGGCGATCATGTCTGAATAACCCCCATAGTTTGGAATGGTGCTATACCATTGAAGTGCATGGGAGCTAGCATGCGCACACGCCCCCTCCCATTCACTTCAATGGGACCCGGCAGTGATGCGAACAAACGGTCCCGTTGCTGTAAGCTACTGTATGGGGACACATCTGTATATCTAATACTCCTTTCACATTGCAAATGCACAGGAGCGAACTGGCTTTTGCGATGTTTAGCCCCCCACAGCGACCCGGCAATAAGCTGGGTCACTGACGTCATACGGGGCAAGGTAGCGTAGCAGCACATGATCGGCGCAAGGGAGGAGCCAGTGCTTGGAGCTGATGATATCTCCAAATGCTGCCTCCTTCATAGTGTGAATGGGACCAGGGTCGCTCGACCCGGAGTACCGTTCACACTGCACAGCAACCCTCGTCCGAACCGGGATTAACCATTTTTTAACCTGAGTTGGAATGCCAGGTTGCTGGACCCGGGTAATTTTTAAATGGTGCTTTCACAAGGCACCTTGGCACGGGTTAATACATCATCAATCCGGCAATAACCCGGGTCGAGGATGCGGTGTGAAAGGGGCATTAGACAGGAAGTGTATACTCAATTCTTGAAGTTGATTGGGTAAAAGCAGTATATATATATATATATATATATATATATATACGCACGCACAGAGTTTAACCAGCACTCAGACCAATTTGCATCAATCATATGAAGAAAAACGTAACCAGAGGTTCAGATATCAACGTTTCGGACTTTTAAGTCCTTTATCAAGACATGTCTTGATAAAGGACTTAAAAGTCCGAAACGTTGATATCTGAACCTCTGGTTACGTTTTTCTTCATATGATTGATGCAAATTGGTCTGAGTGCTGGTTAAACTCTGTGCGTATACTTTTCCCCCAGTTGGGATTTCTAGCACCGGACACGTTGACCTTTCAGCTACAGAGTGCGGGACATTACCTCTTCTATATATATATATATATATATATATATATATATATATATATATATATATATATATATATATATATATATATATATATATATATATATATATATATATATATACTTGATGTTGAGTTGCAAAATGTATTACAGTTCTGATTAGTAATAATTTGAGGGTGCACCTGCTTCCTTTTTTTCTGTGTGTAGGTTGAAAGGGTTGGGATCATTTGACCTACAGCACGATGGTCGACAGTCATTAGGTCGACACCATTAGGTCGACATGGGAAAAGGTCGCCATGGTTATAGGTCGAAAGGTCATTAGTTCGACAGGTCATTAGTTCGATAGGTCATTAGTTCGACAGGTCATTAGTTCGACAATGTCTAGGTCGACAGTCAAAAGGTCGACATGGGGTTTTTCACTGCTTTTTGACCTACATGTCAATACAGTTGACATGGACACAGTTTAAAGTGCACCGCTGCGCTCGCAATGAGTCGGTTATGGTGTCTCGCTGCGCTCGGCACACAATTTTATTCTCCCACCACACCCTAGTGGATGGCAGGGCATGAAATACCGCCTGTCGGCACAAAAACAGTGAAAAACCCCATGTCGACCTTTTGACTGTCGACCTAGACACTGTCGAACCAATGACCTGTCGCACTAACGACCTTTCGACCTAGAACCATGTCGACCTTTTCCCATGTCAACCTAATGGTGTCAACCTAATGACTGTTGACCATCATGCTGTAGACCAAATAACTGCATCCCAGTTGAAAGCAGGGAAATGGGATCTAAGCAACTTTGATGAGGACCAGATTGTGTGGCTAGACATGGGTCAGAGCATCTGCAAAATGACAGGTCCTGTGGTGTGTTCCTGGTATGCAGTGGTTAGTACTTGCCAAATGTGAAATGTGGTCCAAGGAAGGACAACAAGTACGTTTATTTTTATAGGTACTGTAGTTCAATAACCAGTCTCACAGCCACGCTGCTTCAATGGCCATTACTTCCGATAAGAGCCCCGGATAATGCAAAAGTCTTCTACTGACACCTAGTACTGAAATCTATGGGTGAATCACGCATCAGAACCATTTGGGTGGCTGTCCCTGTGCAATGTTTAATGGGCTGCTCTGATCAACTCTAAGATGTGTATTCTCAATCTCGGTTCCATTCAGTGGCTGGATGCTGTTTCCAGTGTCCTTATACAAACAGTGGGTACATGTGGTCTCTGGATGCGCTGAGATGTTACTCCCTCGGCGTCTATATTCAGAATGATTTCTGGCCAATCAGGAGCTGACTTTCTCGGCTCCTGATTGGCCGAGAAATCATTCTGTTCAGAGACGGGGAAGAGGAAACATCTCAGCGCCGGGCAAAGTCCTTCAAGCCGGGTACCAGTCTGGAGCAGCGCTGTCACCGAAGGTCGCCGCCGGGGAGCAGGTGAGTTGGATTTTCCTCCTTAGGTACCCCTCTGGACTACCACGGATCCCGGATTCTTCACGCCAGGAGCCCCGGAACCCCAGGACCAGCCCCGGAACCAGGACCAAGGCCCCGGAACCAGACTCTTCTGCCCTGGAGCCCCGGAGGAAGAATCCAGGATCCAGGGACCGACCTACGGGCTCAAGGTAGGTAAGTATCAGTGTGTGTGTGTTTTGTGTGTATTAAAGTTTTATTTTACAGGGTGTCAGTGTGATTTTGTGCACTATTTTTTACACTGCAGAACTACAAGTGCCAGCGGGCCCTTTAATGCCCCGCATGCTGGGACTTGTGGTTCCCCAAGTCCCAGCATGCGGGGTAGGCTTGCTGGGACTCATAGTTCGCCAGTGTAAAACAATAGGTATCATTCTTTTTTTTACACAAAGCATCAGCTCCATGCCCACAGCCCAGGGGCATGGAGGACAGCCCCGGACTATCAGCATGGGCTGGTAAGTCCTGGAGGGGGGGGACCCCTTCATTGGGGGGGTCCCCACTTCCCCAGGACCCCTGCCCATGCTGACCAGCCAGGGGGTTAATGCTTTGGTGGGGGGACTTGTATAAAAAGTCTCCCCCCGGCTGTGGCATTACCCTGCTGGCTGGTTGTGTCCGGTGCTGGTTCTTAAAATACGGGGGACCCCTAGTCACTTTGTCCCCCGTATTTTGGGAACCAGCACCGGACCTTGAGCCCGGTGCTGGTTTCATAAAATCAAGGGGACCCCTATTTGTCGGGGACCCTGATTTTATGTCACCAGCACCGGCTCAGTGAGCCCGGGGCTGGTTACACTCGGGCGGGGGACCCCACGCTCGTTTTTTTTTTTTATTTAACCATTTGTTTTATTTTTTACAGCAGAACCCTGCACGGAACATTGCGATCTGTGCAGGGTTCTGGCTAATTCGCCTAACAGACCCAGGTCTGAAATTAGTGCGAAAATTAGTCACTTAAAAAATGCGATGTGCAAATGCGCATAGCATTAAATAAGCGACTTGTATACTTTTCTGTGCGCAAACATCTGGATGCGATAAAAATGCGAATTAATCTCGCATTTTTATTCACCAGACCTTAACGCACAAAATATGCGATTTCAGCCCCTATGCGCATCCCATTAAATCAACGATTTAATGGGAAAATGCGATATCGCCATTTTGTGGTCTAATTACCGCAAAATAACGAAAATCGCATAGCATAGAATGTCACCGGATATGTATGTTGGTGTAGTTTGGTTTATGGCTTTGTGTGTAAGTAAAAGAATTTTGTAATGAGTACGGTAGAATACAGGTAACCAGTGAAGTGACTGACAGAGTAGCTTTGCAGACGATGAACGTCTGGCTAGGAAGATTAGCCTTGCAGCTGCATTCATAATGGACTGTAGTGGTGAGAGTCTGTATTGGGGAAGGCCAATAAGGAGACTATTGCAATAATCAATGCGTGAGATGATGAGAGCATGGATTAGAGTTTTTGCAGTGTCTTGTGTAAGGTAAGGGCGAATTTTAAATATGTTTTTTAGGTGCATGTGGCATGATTTTGAGACAGATTGAATGTGGGGTACAAAGGAAAGTTCTGAGTCAAGGATAACAACTAGGCAGCGAGCTTGAGAGGTAGGAGTGATTGTCATCTTCTCAACAGCGATAGAGATATCAGGTTGGTAACTACTATTTATTGGCGGAAATATAATTAATTCTGTTTTTGAGATATTAAGTTTGAGGTGGCGAGATGACATCCAGGATGAAACAGCAGAAAGGCATTCAGAGACACGGCTCAATACAGATGGGGACAGGTCCGGGGAGGATAGGTAGAGCTGAGTATCATCCGCATACAGATGATACTGAAATCCAAAGGAGCTGATTAGTTTGCCAAGAGATGAGGTATAGATTGAGAAAAGCAGGGGACCTAAAACTGAACCCTGAGGTACTCCAACTGAAAGAGGTAGCGAAGAGGAGGTAGAATCAGAGAAACGAACACTAAAGGAGCGGTTAGAGAGGTAGGATGAGAACCAAGAGAGGGCTGTGTCTTTAAGACCTATGGATTGTAGTGTTTGTATGAGAAGTGTGTGGTCAACAGTGTCAAAAGCAGCAGAGAGATCTAGAAGAATTAGTAATGAGTAGTGGCCTTTAGACTTAGCAGTGACCAGATCATTCACAACTTTAGTCAGTGCTGTCTCTGTGGAGTGTTGGGCACGAAAGCCTTACTGATGCGGGTCCATTAAGTTGTGCGAGTTAAGAAAGTGTGTGAGGCGAGTATAAGCAAGTCTTTCAAGTAGTTTGGAGGTGCATGGAAGTTGAGAAATGGGACGGTAGTTTGAGAGAGAGCTTGGATCAGAATTCTGTTTTTTCAGAATCGGAGTAATAACTGCTTTTTTGAACAATGAAGGAAAGACACCAGTAGAGAAAGAGAGGTTACAGATTTTAGTTAAGATTGGAATGAGCACAGGAGACAGAGATTTACTTATTTGCGAGGGTATAGGGTCAAGAGAAGAGGTAGTAGAGTGGGAGGCAGAGAAAAGTGCAGATACTTCATCTTCATTTGTGGGATCAAATGAAGCAAATGCTTCAGAGGGCTCAGGTATGGAATTGAGCATAGCACCAACTGAGTTGGAGCATACCAATTCATCTCTGATCTTGTCAATCTTATCCCTGAAGTAGGAAGCAAGATCTTGTGCATGGATAATGGTTGGTGGCTTGGGTGAGGGAGGGTTGAGAAGGGATTTAAATGTATTAAAAAGTCGTTTTGGGTTCGAAGCTTGAGCAGAAATGAGAGTTTGGAAATATGTTTGTTTGGCAGTTTCCAGGGCATAACTATAGTACTGGTAGATATTCTTATATGTAAAGAAATCCATTGGACTGTGAGATTTACGCCATTTACGCTCAGCTTTGCAAGAGATATTTTGTAGGTGTCTCGTTAATTTAGAGTGCCACGGTTGGCGTCTAGGCCTACGTGGAGTGTGGTGGGTAACTGGAGCCACTTCATCAAGGGCTGTTTTGAGGGTTAGGTTTAGGTGTGAGAAAAGGAGAATTGGTGAATTCCGACACTGAGCACAGCTTAGTGAATATCAGATCAAGACAGTGGCCATCTCGATGAGTAGAGGAGTCAGTCCATTGGGAGAGGCCGAGAGAGGAGGTTAGAGAGAGTAGTTTGGAGGCATGAGCAGCAGATTTTGGGCTATCAATAGCAATGTTGAAGTCACCCATGATGATGGTTGAGATGTCAGCAGAAAGGAAGTGAGGGAGCCAGGCCGAAAAATCTTCCAGAAATCGTGTTGGCTGCCCAGGTGGGCGATAGATAGTTGCAACACGCAGTGAGAAAGGAGTGTAAGTTCTGATGGAATGTACTTCAAATGATGTGAATGTGAGTGATGGAACCTGTGGTATAACTTTGTATGTGAAGGATTGGGATAGTAATATTCCAACCCCACCTCCTCTGCTGTCACCAGGCCTGGGTGTGTGTGTGAAGTGGAGAGCACCATGTGACAGGGCTGCAGGGGAGGCTGTGTCTGATTGTGAGAGCCATGTTTCTCTTATAGCCAGCAGGTTGAAGTTGTTTGAAATTAAGAGGTCGTGGATGGATGTTAATTTGTTGCCAACAGAGCGAGCATTCCATAACGCACATTTTAGTGATTTGGGGGATGAAGGGAGGCATTTGATGTTTATGAGGTTAGCTGGATTACTATGTTCCTGAGAGTTAGGTGCCTGCGAGCGGGGCAAGCAGCTGGGGCTTGGATTAAGTGAAATGTCACCAGCTAATAGAAGCAGTAGAGAGAGATAGGTGTAGCTGCAGGTGGTTTGTGAATGTTGCTTCTGGCGACAGTTTGTGGATGTTATTGTCAATGTAGAGAGATATGTAAAAATCTCATGAGTGTTAATAAGAGGGGTGTGGATAATGGAGGCAGAAATGTGTATAGAGGGCTGAGCTTCAGGGAGAGAGAGAGAAGAGACTGATTTTGAGAGAAAACCATGGAGAGCGAAGCAGAGCAATAGTTTGTAGTACATGGTGTATTTGAACAGTTCTATAGGCCAAGAGTTATATTAGACTTGCAATAGTTAATACCAGCTTACTGGTGTTGCTCAGATAGTAATTTATAAACCCTACATATATGTGAGTGCACGCTGATTAGCACAGCTGACCATTGATTGCATACAATGCTATGGCATGCAGTGATGTGATTAATGATTCAAAGAATGTCAGGCTGAATGGTCGGCCCCCACACATTTACACTTCACCAAATCTGGCCCTCGTCGCAAAAAGTTTGGACACCCCTGGTCTACTGTATATGTTGAGGCAGAAGTCAACAAATTGAGGTATAACCAGACAAACAGGCCCACATGACAAAATTATCCCAGGAGGACTAATCACGGTATTGTGGACCTTGGGCAAGACATGAATTAAAAATGTTTTCGGATAGTCTTGATGTCTTCATCAATCCAATCATCTACGGCACCCATGCCGGAATGAAGCAACAATTGAATTACTCTGTCAGGTGCCATCTAGTGGCATCCGTGGGGGGAAATAACTGAATTTCCCCAAAAATTTACTGATATTTGTCTTTTGATGTCCCTGTGTGGTGACCTTTTCAACAAATAAACCATAAATATGAGAAGTTGGTGGAATTTAAAATGTAAAACGTCAAACTCAAATACCAATTAATCAAAAACCAGAAGAGAAGATCACAACAAACTATTGCTACAGGGAGAAACCATGTGGAATAATTCCGAGAAGACGCTAGTTCCCCAATGGTCTCAATAAGAAACGGAATTTAGTCGAGGACGTTTTTGTTCATTCTATACTATTACTGCATATGATGGTGCTGATGCAGTAAAGCCAGGGCTGGTCTATGGCTTCTCAGCACCCTAGGCAAAACTTAAACCAACTGCCGCCACCCCTCCCCCCCATACTGCCACCAAAAACCGTTTTCCGACCCTTTAATACATACTTGCCTAACATTCTGGAATGGCAGAGAGCCTCCAAAAATTGAGTGGTCCTCTCTGCCCCCCAGGTAGGTGTGCAAGACCCCTGCTTTTTCTGTAGGCCCCCAGAACCCTCCCCTTTGCCACCCACAACAGAGTACAGGAAGAGAGGGCAGCAAAATAGGGAAGTATGCCTCAAGAGAAAGTATGGAGGTGAGGTCGTAGAGGTTCCACAGCATTAAGTAGAACAAGGATCCTCACAGACATCCTTGATTTTTTGATAGGCAGACTTGGTGGCGCCCGCTAGATCCTGGCGCCCTAGGCAGCTGCCTAAAGCTGCCTAGTGGTAGCCCTGAGTACAGCAATGTTCTTTTCATTGTTACTGCTGTATATATATATATATATATATATATATATATATATATATATAGATAGAGAGAGAGAGAGAGAGAGAGAGAGAGAGAGAGAAAGAGAGAGAGAGAGAGAGAGAGAGATAGCAGTAGAACATTTATGAGTTTTAAATATGTATGATGTTATTGGCTGATCAATTTAAAGGTCTTGGTCCATAGATTTGCAGAAAACAATTGACATTGTAACTAGTTGTTTAGTCCCAGAGTTCTGTGCCGAACCCCAGAGGGGGTGAAATGATCTACAGTAGTGATCAACATTAGCTCCATTTTGCCACAAAAAAATCCTTTTTTTTCTTTTCAGTCTCTTGGCATTTTGGGTTGCTGAGTACCCAGATTCCCCCACCCAACGGAGAAGAGAGACTGGGCAAAATATTACCCAGCCCCGCCACCTCGCAGCAATGAGGACACGTCTATAACTGATTGATGAGCCAAAACCTATATCCTAGAATTCCGACAGCATGCCAAGTAACCTGTGTATGTGCCTCTTTCTCACCTGTGGATGTCCCAAGGGCCACATCAATAGACTTGAGTTGATGGTCAGCATTTGGACAGAAGATGCTGTGGTGCTATAATTACCAATCTTCACTAACTTCACCGCCCCATCTGGACTCTGCTGCCAGTTCACCACACTGTAGACTACAGGTGGTTCTCCGTTCTTATCAAAGTAGGTGTCATTGCCATTGATGAGGGCAGGCCTGACTCTCCTGATATAGTGTGTGAGCTGTGGGGAGAGGCTGAATTAGATCAATCATTGGCGGCAGCACAAGGATCAATGAAATCTACCTAATGTTCCACACACATGAGTAAACTGAATATACGCAGCCCACAGGTCTGAATGACCCCCTCAGTACCATAGTATTTATATATTTCCTCCAAAATCTTAGACATTTTATTACCTCCCATGGTTTAACATTCCAAATGTCTGCACAGGTCCCATGGGAGAACGGCCCGTCACCCGCCCTGCAGCTTCTCACATCATCCAAAGCTTTAGCCAAAACCATCAAAGATGAATAAGTAACATAAGAATATTTTAAGCTGTTGATGTAGGTGGAACTGTTCTTCACATCATCCAACCTCTCCTCTCCTGTACATGCTTTTACAGAGGCATCCAAAGAGCCAGTAAGGTTTTTGCCATAAAGAAATTTGCAGCTGAAAACTTTTTCCCAGTACAAGTTCTCCCAGGCTCCAGACACAGACTCAGAAGGACGTAGCTTGCTCAGGAACTGACTTAATCCTGGAACCAAAAAATCATTGCCAGCTAAACCTACAGTGCCAGATAAGATGGGAAAATAATTTCTCGCTGATAGAAAGATGGACCTGGACCAATCAGCGTTTCCAACGAAGATCCTCCCGGTGATGTTCTGTCTCAGCAGTTCATTCGCAACAGGAATAAAGTCAACATCAACGCAGAAGACAATGACCACCTTAGCCGTTGACTCCTTGATGACCCTCACTATATGTGGAGCATTGCGATCGGGTTGTCCCACGCGGCTATATTCAGTAAAAGCTATACATGCCCCAGCTTTGATGATCTCTTGTTTTAGTGGCTGAATTCCCAGAAGACCATAATTGTTGTCTGTAGTCACAAGACCGATCCAGGTCCAACCGAAGCTCAAAACAAGCTGAGCCAGTCCAATAGCCTGGAATGTATCACTGGAAACAGTCCTGAAGAAAGATGGAAACATTTTCCGGTCACTCAGTAGAGAAATACTTGAATATGGACTGATCTGAAAGTAGAAAAAAAAGAGTAAATGTATATATTAATAAAAGACACAACAATATCAGATTTTTCATTGGTTTTGCTTTATGCATCTTATTATCTCTCTATTGACCAAGACAAATCAATACATCTTACTTGGGAAGGTTCAAAGGTGGATGCTAGTTAGATTTTCATGCATAAGTCTGATGATTTTTGGTCTGCGCATGTTCAGAACTGTTCCCCTGATGTCAAAAACAGTGCTGCTGCAGACATCAAGTGAGATAGTCTGAAGCTCTTTGGGTGCATGGTGAAGCATTACAGAAAGGACGGGGGGTGCTGTAGCCATTGGCTGCATCCTTGGATGCTATTTAACTGTCCATGGCAGTGTAGTCGAATAACAGGCTAAATGTTTCTGCAACCTTGCAGTGTTTTCCTCCACAACCAGGAGGTCAAACTCAGACATCAAATTTTGCATCATGGCTGTCACTATTTCTTCATCATATACTTGTACTCCAACAGACAGAAATCATCTTGTATAATCACTCATAACATCAAATACTGTATCTTTATATTGTACATTGCATGAATGTGTTCTTCTCATGAGACCTTCATTCTGATATTTTTCCTGTTTGTGGAGAATACATGTTACTCCACACACCTGTAGTGTTCATGGCTTCCTCTGCTTCATATGGGCGTCGACTGTCACCAGGATCTTTTGTTACCTTCTACTTCCTTTCAAGCTTTCAAGCTTTATTAGCCTTTCCATAGCCTTTGCCATGTAGTATAACTGTCTGCATCGAGTTTAATAAAGCCCATTATGTGCATAGCTCCTGTATGTATCAATTTTAAATGCTGCTGCTAGGCTGATCTTCCTTGCGAGATGCTCATCGTCTGCTGATCCGCTCTGCTAGTCCCTCCATTGGTTGCCTGTATATTACCGTATTCAATATAAAACACTTCTACTTGCATATAAAGCTATTAAACATACTGCCCCAGCATATATCTCTGTACTTATCACAAAATATCTCCCATCTCGACCACTCAGCTCTGCACAAGATCTGCGCCTCTCTTCTGCACGGATCACTAGCCCCCATTCACTATGCACAAGACTTTCATCGGCTGCTCCCGTCCTATGGAATGTCCTTCCACGCACAATAAGACTCTCCACAAGTCTCCAAACTTTCAAGCGTTCCCTGAAAACGCACCTCTTCAGGCAAGCTTATCATATTTAAGTTCTACATGCATAACCCTCTGAGGTACTTATGTATTATATAGCTACCCTTCTGGACCTGTAACTTGGTGGGACTGCTATGCTATTACTGATGCCTGTCCTTGTGTTTTCCCCCTATATACCTAATAGATTGTAAGCTTGCAGCAGCGCCCTCCTACCTCCAAGTCTGTCTGTTGTTGCCCAGTTTGTCTTATCACTGTCTACTATTGTAAAGCGCAACTGAATCTGCTGCGCTATATAAGAAACTGTAAAAAATAATAAATAATAAATGTACCCTTCTTACAGGTTGCAGCTGCAATTGAGCACATTGAGGGAGTGTGGAGCCATAGCAAGGGCACAGCAACTGTGTACGATTCCCAGCACAAACACACATCCTTCTATTATTGTAGCTACTAGACTTTGGTGCATCCAAACTGCGAACAATCACTCAATTGTAAAATTTAATAGGATTTGATTTAATAGGATGAGAGATTCAGAAAGTGAGAGATTTGGTAAGAATTCTCCAGTGTTTTTAAAGCGGCAATCATTTACACTGCAAAACTAGTTGGATTTTCCAGTGTAAATGATTGCCGCTTTAAAAAAAACTGGAGATTTCTTACAAAATCTCTCACTTTCGGAATCTCTCATCCTATTAAATCTCACCCATAATATCCGTCATCTCTACTTTTCTATGCATCATAATGAAGGTTTTAGAGACTTTTTGTCTACTATTTTCAAATATTAGTAAATCAGGGATCCTATATTAGTCTATGTAATAGTACGAAGGTTTTGCCGATTTTGATTTGAATACGATTTTATATTCAAGTTTCATATCTGATTCGCATGTGAGCGAACGGACCGGAATGAGGTCCCAGGTCCACATTGAGAAAAAGGTAAAAATAGAAAAGGTCGACACATAAAAAAAATCAACATGAGTTTCTCACGGTTTTTTTATGCCAATGTCGACACCTGAGCATGGGGCCCCCAATTAGCGTAGCACGAACCCTTGCAGGGCTCACGAGCTTCAGACATGGGACCTTATTCTGGTCTGTTCGCTCGCATGTGAATTAGCACGCAAGCTCGATGGTTTTGTAGTGCGCATGTGCGTACGCAGGGTGCGTGCGGCCACAGCGAACAGGGTGTTCGTGTTTAGCCCCATAGCCTGTGAATGGATGGTTATGCAAAACAGCCATTTGCAGCCGTGCGAGCAAATTCGGGCTGCAAATGGGTGGAAATGGGTGGAAATGGGTGGAAATGGGTGGCTGTGGAAATTATGAACAGCAGGCGGGCTGAAAAGGACCCGCAGCACTCGGTCTGAGAGGGGCTGGAAACCTGCTAACAACATACAGTAGACCAGGCTTGGCCAACCTGGGGCACTCCAGCTGCTGTAAAGCTACAAGACCCAGCATGCCTTGCCACAGTTTTGCTATACTTGCCAACTTTTGATGTTGCCCAAATACTGCACATCAGAGGACCCCCCTCCTCTGATGTGCAGTATTTGGGCAACATGAAAAGGGATGAGGCTGATGTCACCAAGGGCCTTATTTTGGTTCATTCTTTCTGACAAAATCCTTCTTAGATGGGCAAAACCATGTGCACTGCAGGTGGGGCAGGTGTTACTTGTGCAGAGAGAATTAGATTTGGGTGGGGTTTTACTTCAAAGTGAGATCTATATTGCAGTGTAAAAATAAAGCAGTCAGTATTTTCCCTGCACAGAAACAAAATTACTCACCCAAATCTAATTCTCTCTGCACATGTTACATCTGCCCCCCCTGCAGTGCACATGGTTTTGTCCATCTAAGAAGGATTTTGTCAGAAAGAATGAACCAAAATAAGGCCCCAAGTCCTGTCCATTTCCACACAAATGCATGATTCAAGAGAGAGGGGACAGGGCTAAAGGCGTGTAAAGATCATCCCTGTCCATCTTACCTGTGGGTATCTGAAAATCCCCAAAACATTTGCCACGGCCATTGAGTTTGTGGAACCTGTTGACCCAATAGCTGCCATGAAGGATTGTCTAGAATTACAGCGGCTGTTGGAGGTGATTGCTGTGTACTCCGTTAGGAATTGCAATGCTCCCTGTAATTCTGAATTTGGCATAGTACAGGTGTCATACATCTGGAACCCTAGAGTCACATTTGGGAGAATATTGGGATCGCTGTTGATCTCTTCAATGGTGTGCATTATGGTCTGAATCTGTTGGTAAAAGTCCAAACTGAACCTTTAGAATAGATAAAAAATGATAAGAAGATAATGAATGTTCCACTAAACAGTTTAAACGTGTGGCAACAAAAGTATGATCAAAATCATCATCGTTCTCAAAGACAGATTCATTTGGCGTAATAAATTACACTACAGCTTCAGCGATTATTGCGGTGAGTAAGGGCCCCCATACACTAGGCCGACTTGTCCCTAGGACCCAATTCTTCTGCGAGCCGCCCGGCAGCTCCCCGGGAGGCTCACATACAATTTGGCACTTGATGTGCGTGCGATTTATCACATGTAAAAAAAAACGGGGAGCTGCAGGGCAGTGAGGAGCAGTGGGGGGGGCAGCGGCGGTGCCAGTGAGGAGCAGGCGGGGCAGCGGTGGTGGTGGGGGGGTGGCAGCAGCGGCTCTGAAATGAGTGTCCGGTGGGTACAGGGGGGATGCCGGTGACAGTGTGGCGGGCGGCGGTGATCATCAGCGTGCAGTCACTGTGTGCAGCGGGCGGGCAGCGGCGCCTATTACAACTTTAAAATAACATGTCAAATGACTGTCTGGCTTTTGATTGGCTGAGATAGAGCACTCTCAGCCAATCAGGGACGATTTCACGTGATTTATAGTCCCGAGTGCCGAAATCGCATAGTGTATGGGGGCCTTAACTCTGGATGCTTCAATTAATTAAGTTGTTTTAAGTTATATCATTCATTTTTATACTACGGGAGAATTCTATTGATTACAATACATTTTTGTCATTTTTTTGGCCTGTCTTTTGAGGAAGAAGGGGGGGAATTCAATTAAAGCCAGTTTTTGTCATGGTACAATTCACCCACGATCATGAGAAAACAAACTGGATAGAATATAAATTCACAGTTTCCTGATTTTTTCACACTTATTGGGAATTTTGCTTCTCTTGCCTCCGGCCAGACTACACACATTGGGGAAATCATTCAATGGTGATCGGCTAGCATCTAGATTTGCTGCCAAATCGCCGATCTACGCAATTGTCACAAGCCATTCGCAGCCTTGCTCATCGATACGCAGGCTTTGTATGGGGCAGGATATCACTCTGTCTGGGCGGTGTATACCTTGTTTCCACCTTATACCCCGGGCAACTCTCTGGTTCTCATCCCCCACCCCACTGGTGCCAG
Organism: Crinia signifera; assembly: GCF_055691185.1. Taxonomy (NCBI): domain Eukaryota; kingdom Metazoa; phylum Chordata; class Amphibia; order Anura; family Myobatrachidae; genus Crinia; species Crinia signifera. Next base: position 318,368,322 of record NC_139220.1, on the reverse strand, counting down.
TGATTTGAACCTCTAATACTATTATGTAAAATAAATATAATTTAAATGATCTCCTTAGTAAATTGAAGCCATTGTACCAAATATTCTTTTTAATTTATATATATATATATATATATATATATATATATATATATATATATATATATATATATATATATATATATATAGTGGTTGTTTGTATGTCTCCGAATCACTGCCATCTGCTGGCAGCGAGTGAAACTACATCTCTTTCTCACACAAGCACAAACACAGAGGCGATCACAAGGTAGCAGACTAGCTTTCAAAGCATTTGCTTTGAGCGAGCTTACAGGTGTAAAACGTGTACTGCAGATATCACTTTGCCGATACGCAGATCAACTACCGGCGCAGAGTGCAAGTAGCAGCATCATAATCTGAACAAGGGGACTTTGGGGATTATTTACTAAAATGGGAGTTCTATCATAGATGAGATGTTTCCCATAGCAACCAATCACAATCTACTTCTTATTTATTTGCCATCTTCCAGATCTGTGATTTATAACCTTTTTACCTTGCGGCAAACTAAATAAGATTTAAAAATTGCCAAGGCGCACCATGAGACCCACACAGGGCAAAACACATTGGCCCCCATAGGGAAAAAAAAAAACCTATTGGCCCCCATATAAATAAAAAAAAACAATCACACTGGTGCCCACAGGTAACAAAAATAAAATACACTGGGCCAGATTTTCTAAGCTTGAAAAGTGATAAAATGGAGAGTGATAAACAGCCAGCCAATTAACTTCTACCTGCCATGTCACAGACTGTGTTTGAAAAATGTCAGGCAGGAGCTGATTGGCTGGTTGTTAATCACTCTCCATTTTATCACTTTTGAAGCTCGGAGAATCTGGCCCATTGGCCCTTTACATAAAAAAAAGAAGAGACCAGTAAATAACAGATGGACTGGTGGTGGCTGTAAACTGGTTTGGGTATCTCTAGATCTGGGGGCACAGTTGAGAACAGCTCAAGGCCCACTAGTGTGCTACGGCACAGTGGTCGAAAAACGCTGCTCTAGATGATTCTAGATAGAATCTGATTGATTGCCTATAGCAACATTCCATCTTCAACAGGACTGCCCTCGGCATATGCATGTCCCCGAATTGCACATGGCTTTACTAAAATGCCCACAAGTGAGGGTGATTCCACGCAATTGTAATATAATCACCCTGTTGGCAGTTTGCAAGGTGATTGACAGGGAGTGGGCATGTGGGAGGAAGCAACCGAGTTTGCACTGGAGTGGGGCGGAGGCGAAACTGATCTTTGGCCTACAAATGAGCGGCAGTGCGATCAGATCTGATTCAGGTGCTATAATTCCCAAAATGAGGCCCCAAAAGAATGTTAGCATTATTACGAGATTTACTTACAATGAGCATGTGGTCCTGAGAGGTTTCACATTGAATGTCAATTTTTGGTAAGCTCTGTTAATATGGAGACCTAACAGGACTCCGATCATGATATCTCCGGGTTGTCTTATCCCCTCCATCAGTGACATAGGTGGAAGCCTGCACCTCTGGTCCATGGAACAGGCAATTAAAACGCAGCGGAGGAAGACACATAAACACACGGTACATGCATAGTCCATGATGTGTGAGTAAGACTGTGGACCATCTGTAAACAGAATATACACATCACACTACTTGTTATACTTTACCATGTTTGTTAAGTAGATCCCCTGGTGTTATTTCTGTACTTTGTTTTCCAAAGTGACTTAGGCAGTGGTGTAACTCCCAGAGACATTGGAGGCACTGGCTGCCGGGCTGCAGCTGTCAAAGGGGCATCAATAAAGGAAATGCACTAATTGGTCAAATAAAACGTTAAGGTTTTTTTTCATCAAAGCTTGGAGAGAGAAAAAATTGTGGAGATGAAGTACCAACAAATCAGCTCCTAACTGCTGTTTTTCAAACACAGCCTGTAAAATGTAAGGAAGAAGCTGACTGGCTGGTAATTTAGCTCTAGCAATTTTATCTCTCTCCAAGTCAACCCCACTTAGGGCTCTATCTATGTAATAATTTCCTTATGAGCTCCTTTTAGCTGACATAAGGAATCTTTATTCTCCCAGATGTACCATTGGCGAGTTGCTGGGACATCAGCACATGGGGTACCCGGAGCCACTGCGGTGGCACATAGAAACATAGAGTGTGAGGGCAGATAAGAACCACTTGGCACATCTAGTCTGCCCATTTTTTATCCTTCATGTAATCTCAGCCCTTAAAGAACCTTAGTTCTTTGTAAGCAGAGACGGAACTACTATTGGTGAAGCAGTTGCATTGCGGCGGGGCCCATGAAGACTAAGGGGCTCACTTCTGCCCAGACCAGTAATAATTTATCCCCTGGCCCTCCTGCAGACAATGCTGAATGAATGGCCCAGTGCAGGGAGCAGGGTGGGCCACACTCTCTGAGGGACCTGGTCCTTACCTCAGAGGGGCGGGGTTTACCTTGTGTTCTGAACTGACAGCAGAGTCCAGAGTCTAACTAAAAAAACGGATCCTCTGTGCTGGCTTTATTATTAGTCTGGACACTCATATCTATTAAGAGCGGAGGACGTGCATTCAAATCCATTGGGTCATATTGATTTTTTTATATTTATATTTCTTAATTATAATTGTTTGTAAATAATTGGATATAATAAGTTATTTTATATCTATAATTCACAGCGTTGGAAATTTAAGCGAAATTTTACTATAGGTGGCCACCGATTATTGAATATTTCTAAATATTATTTGTGAAAACAATTTATATTTTTATTGAAGTTTATGAAATTAAAATTTGTGTCTAGAATGGTTTCAGACATTCATGCACCTATATTATGAGTGCAGTTTTATGGTTTCATTCTTGACCCCTGTATATAACTGTGATAGGGAAGGTGGCCCCTCTCAGCTCTGGGCCCCATAGCAGCTGCACCCCCTGCACCTATGGTAGCTACACCCCTGTATATTACACGTGTAACTGTGACAGGGAAGGTGGCCCCTCTCAGCTCTGGGCCCCATAGCAGCTGCACCCCCTGCACCTATGGTAGCTACACCCCTGTATATAACACATGTAACTGTGACAGGGAAGGTGGCCCCTCTCAGCTCTGGGCCCCATAGCAGCTGCACCCCCTGCACCTATGGTAGTTACACCCTGTATATAACACATGTAACTGTGACAGGGAAGGTGGCCCCTCTCAGCTCTGGGCCCCATAGCAGCTGCACCCCCTGCACCTATGGTAGTTACACCCTGTATATAACACATGTAACTGTAACAGGGAAGGTGGCCCCTCTCAGCTCTGGGCCCATAGCAGCTGCACTCCCTGCACCTATGGTAGCTATACCCCTGTATATAACACATGTAACTGTGACAGGGAAGGTGGCCTCTCTCAGCTCTGGGCCCCATCGCAGCTGCACCCCCTGCACATATGGTAGCTACACCCTGTATATAACACATGTAACTGTGACAGGGAAGGTGGACCCTCTCAGCTCTGGGCCCCATAGCAGCTGCTCTCCCTGCACCTATGGTAGCTACACCCCTGTATATAACACATGTAACTATGATAGGGAAGGTGGCCCCTCTCAGCTCTGGGCTCATAGCAGCTGCACTCCCTGCACCTATGGTAGTTACACCCATGTATATAACACATGTAACTGTAACAGGGAAGGTGGCCCCTCTCAGCTCTGGGCCCCATCGCAGCTGCACCCCCTGCACATATGGTAGCTACACCCTGTATATAACACATGTAACTGTGACAGGGAAGGTGGACCCTCTCAGCTCTGGGCCCCATAGCAGCTGCTCTCCCTGCACCTATGGTAGCTACACCCCTGTATATAACACATGTAACTATGACAGGGAAGGTGGCCCCTCTCAGCTCTGGGCCCATAGCAGCTGCTCTCCCTGCACTTATACCTATATATATGCACTTATCTAGATGAGTCCGTACCAATGACCTATACAGAACTGAACACAGTGCTCTAGATGAGGTTGTACCAATGACATATACAGTGTCATTATTAATTCTTTCTGCTGCTGATTCCTCTCCCAATGCACGAAGCATCGGCCTTGTCTTCCTCATTGCTTTGTTACATTGCTTACCTGCCTGTATGTCCCCTGAAATAGTGACATCTAGATCCCTTTCGTCCTCAGTGGTTCCCAATATAATGTAATTAATACTATATTTAGCCTTGACATTTCTGAGACCCAAGTGCCTGATTTTGCATTATACTGTAGTTGCCATGCTCCTGGTCATTCCTCTAATCTACCTAGATCATCAATCATTTGTTTTACAGATATTTAAAAGCACTGGTGCATTCCCTTAGTCTCCCTAGATCACCCATCGTGTGTATTACTCCTTCTGGTGCATCTACCCTGTTGCCTATCTCTGTATCATCAGCAAAAAGGCACCACCTTCTATTTCACCTACGGGCACCTGGTATGAACTTACGTCCCCGCACTTATCCTCCTTGACTGGGTGTTTAAAATAGAATTTCCATAACATCCCTTTAATCAGCAACGCCTATGGTATACACAGGTGACGTAGCTGCTTAAAACCAGGTGACATGCAGGCTTGAAATCAGCCAGACACAGAATCTGTGTAATTTAAGATCTGATTCTGCGTTCAGCCCCACTAACCTGCTCAGGTATACCAGACATGCTATCTGCAATAGAATAACATTCTTATAATACAGGTCTTATACTTACATTTCCACAAATGGCTTACAGTCCCTCTCTGCTATCAGTCCAGGCTTTATATAGATCACTGGAATTCCCTCATCACAAAGAGTTAAGTTTGAAGCCTTCTCTCAGGCCAATTTGCAGATGGGATCTGTGGTCATTATAGTTTAGGGAACGACAATTACAGACATGATTGCGCAGATGTGATTTCCCAGCGGTGCACAAGGTTTGTAACCGACAGGCAGAGTTTATTGTCATCACAATAAGCTCTGCTCGGTTCAGTTCTCCAGAAATCCAGAGCCATCTCAATTCTGTGGATCCGAACCAAAATTTGGTCCGAATCTCCCACAGAAACCCAATCTGGATCATTCCAAGGTTCAGCGTTCGGGTTTTGGATTCCAAAAATTAGACGATTTTAGATATTTTGATTGATTTTAGTTGTTTTTGTCATTAATGACCGAATATTATTTTTTGTTATGTTTTTTTACCAAAAACATGGGGCTAATTCATTACCGATCGGAGAAGAGAACCGAAGCGCAGTCTTCCAGCGGTCGCTGAATGACAGGCAGAGGCTTTTGCAGTGAGGGAACTGGTTGGCGTTTCTGGAAATGGGGGTGTTGTCCCCATTTTCTGGGACTGGCCAGTGTCTAAGCTAGAGATGAGCGGGTCCGGATCTCCGGGATCCGACAGATCCGAATATCGCGATCCGAGTCTGGATCCGAGCCGGCTTGGGAGTTCCCACAGGGTCTGTGTCCAGTGTACAGGGGTTGTGTCCAGTGTACAGGGGCTGTGTCCAGTGTACAGGGGTTGTGTCCAGTGTACAGGGGCTGTGTTCAGGGGTTGTGTCCAGTGTACAGGGGCTGTGTCCAGTGTACAGGGGCTGTGTCCAGGGGCAGTGTCCAGTGAACAGGGGCTGTGTACAGGGGTTGTGTCCAGTGTGACAGGGGCTGTGTCTAGTGTACAGGGGTTGTGTCCAGTGTACAGGAGCTGTGTACAGGAGCTGTGTCCAGTGGCAGTGTCCAGTGTACAGGGGCTGTGTACAGGGCCTGTGTCCAGTGTGACAGGGCCTGTGTCCAGTGTGACAGGGGATGTGTCCAGTGTGACAGGGGATGTGTCCAGAGGCTGTAATAAAAGTAATAAATAAAATAAAAACACATTTTTGGAGGATGATGGAGGAGGAAATAGTGGGAGATCAGCAACCTGATAGAAGTGCTGAAGCTGCTACCACCAGTCATGACAAGGCCGATACCTCTTTGTATTTGCTCTTTGGAGCATTTCTCTTTTTTTGGGATAGTTTATTAAACTGCCACCCTGTCTGCCCCTGCAGTGCCGCTCTGCCAGGTTGGAAGTGTAAGGTCCACATGTATGTGATGCCCACTGCTGTCGCTTAGCTTAGTCATCCAGCTACCTCGGTATACCCTTTTGGCCCAACTACAGTAAATGAAAACAATTGTCTAAGCTGTGAAGTGATCAAAATTGACTAGAAATTAGAGATGAGCGGGTCCGGATCCCCGAGATCCGACAGATCCGAATATCGGGGATCCGGGACAGATCCGAGCCGGCTCGGGTGTTCCCACCTGAATTCCGGACCAATAACGAGGCCAAACGTCATCATCGCGCTGTCGGATTCTCGCGGGAGCGGGATCTTATAAAAGACGCACGCGTGCCCGCCATCTTCAATCCAATCTTGGAGAGGGAAGAGGGTGGTTGGGAAGCTCCGTGTGCTCCGTGTTGTGCTCTGTGCCATGTGCTCTGTGACCTGACCTGTGCCCTCACTGCCCTGTGCTGTGCTCCGTGCCATGTGCTCCGTGCTGTGCTCCGTGACCTGCCCTCACTGCCCTGTGCTGTGCTCCGTGCTGTGCTCCGTGACCTGCCCTCACTGCCCTGTGTTGTAGACTTGTGGCCTGAGCCCTGTAGTGTGATTTAACTAACTAGGTGCTGCAGTGCTCACACGCAGGGGCTGCAGTGTCCACTGTCCAGGGGCTGTCCTGTGGCCCGTGCCCTGATGTGATTTATTTAGCCCTAAGCCCTGTGTTGTGATTTATTTTATTTAGCCCTGAACCCTGTGTTTTTTTTTGTGATTTAACTAACTAACTCAGTGCTGCAGTGCTCACACACAGGGGCTGCAGTGCTGCAGAGTAGTACATTGTGTACAGGGGCAGCATTAATACAAGGGGCTGTGTCCAGTGTGACGGCCTATATCTTATCCAGTGTCACAAGTCACTCACGACATATATCCTGTGTCCTGTCCTGTGTGACGACTGACGACATATCCTGTGTCCAGTGTGACGACATATATCCTGTGTCCAGTGTGACGACATATATCCTGTGTCGTGCTGCAGTGCTCACACGCAGGGGCTGCAGTGTCCACTGTCCAGGGGCTGTCCTGTGGCCCGTGCCCTGATGTGATTTATTTAGCCCTAAGCCCTGTGTTGTGATTTATTTTATTTAGCCCTGAACCCTGTGTTTTTTTTGTGATTTAACTAACTCAGTGCTGCAGTGCTCACACGCAGGGGCTGCAGTGCTGCTGAGTAGTACACTGTGTACAGGGGCAGCATTAATACAAGGGGCTGTGTCCAGTGTGACGGCCTATATCTTATCCATTGTCCAGTGTCACAAGTCACTCACGACATATATCCTGTGTCCTGTCCTGTGTGACGACTGACGACATATCCTGTGTCCAGTGTGACGACATATATCCTGTGTCCAGTGTGACAACATATATCCAGTCTCCAGTGTGACGACATATATCCTGTGTCCAGTGTGACGACATATATCCTGTGTCCAGTGTGACGACATATATCCAGTGGCCAGTGTGACATCTAACCATTGTGTGACGGCATATATCCAGTGTCCAGCGTGACATATATCCAGTGTACAGGAGCTGTGTCCAGGGGCGGTGTCCAGAGGCTGTGTCCAGTGTGACGGCTGTGTCCATTGTCCAGGGGCTGTGTCCAGTGTGACGGCTGTGTCCAGTGTACAGGAGCTGTGTCCAGAGGCTGTGTCCATTGTCCAGGGGCTGTGTCCAGGGTGACAGGCTGTGTCCAGTGTCCAGGGGCAGTGTCCAGGGGCTGTGTCCAGGGGCAGTGTCCAGTGTCCAAGGGGCTGTGTCCAGTGGGACAGGCTGTGTCCAGTGTAAAGTAAGAAAAATAAATAAAAGTAATAAATAAAATAAAAACACATTTTTGGAGGATGATGGAGGAGGACATAGTGGGAGTGCTGAAGCTGCTACCACCAGTCATGACAAGGCCGATACCTCTTTGTATTTGCTGTTTGGAACATTTCTCTTTTTTTTGGGGATAGTGTATTAAACTGCCACCCTGTCTGCCCCTGCAGTGCCGCTCTGCCAGGTTGGAAGTGTAAGGTCCACATGTACAGGGGCGGATCCAGGATAAAATGACAGGGGGGGCACCATGATAAAAGAGGGTTTAGGTGGGGGAGGGCCAGTATTAGTGGTGCCAGTGTACATGCTAAGAGAGCGGCAGAGAGAGGGTGGCAATGGGATTAAAAATAGGCCCACCATGGCAACAAAAGTGAAGGATGTAGTTGTGCGCGCGCCGAAGGCGCGCTCTGGAAAAGGGGATGTGGCCACTCAACAGGGGGCATGTCCTTGAGTGTAGTGTACAACACCATATACAACTTCTACACATTATGCTACAAAATACTAGACACCATTATACTTGCCCCTTACACATGATGCCAAATGGAATGAGCCAAAATTCAAACAATGCCACATGGATTGTGTAAAAATTTACATAATAACACACGGATTGAGCCAAAATTCACAAAATGCCACACGGATTGAGCCAAATTCATAAAATGCCATATGGATTGAGCCAAAATTCACATAATGCCACATGGATTGAGCCAAAATTCAAATAATGCCACACGTATTGAGCCAAAATTCACATAATGCCACACGGATTGAGACAAAATTCACATAATGCCACACGGATTGAGACAAAATTCACATAATGCCACACGGATTGAGACAAAATTCACATAATGCCACACAGATTAAGACAAAATTCACAATACGCTTCATAAACAGGGACATTGTCCACCAAAGTCGCGCATTAAACATTGACACCATAATGTCCATTGCACGTTAAGTTACACGGCATGATGTCCATTATGTATTATGCCAAACACCATAATGCCTATTAAAAATTATGCTACATACAGTAAGTGCTGCTTATCTACATGCTCATTGCCAAGGGTTCCATGCTCATTGCCAGAGGTTCCATGCTCGTTGCCATGTGGGATTACATGCTCATTGCCAATGGGGAATACATGCTCGTGGTAAATGGGGGACAGCCGCCGCCAGGCAGAAGTGATAGCCACTGACAGTGGCAGAGCCTGGCTGTATTCCGAGCACTGCAGGTCCCGGCTATTTGAAATAATACCCATTTCACACCAGAAAATGCATTCCCAGGTTGGCCCCTTTTACACCAGCCTAGTCCCTGCATTTTCTGGTGTGAGGGGGAGAGAAAACCACCCCTTCCCCCCTTTAACCAGTTATCTAATTTAACCGGCTATATCTTCGGAACCAACTGACCCATTTACATGAGACAAGTATCATATTGAAGAACTTTTGAGTGGGCTTTGAATGATTTTGGTCCAGTGAAACTGGAACGTTTGGTTCCAGAGTAATCTGCCCTCAAGAACATGAACAGCCATGAAATTACATTTCAAAAATAAAAAAATCGATTTACATGCTATATCTCTGGAACCGATTAAGCGATATGGACCATCCTGGTATCATATTGAAGGCCCAGCGATTTGGAATTAAATGACATCAACCACAAGCTCCTGTGATGGCAGGGGGGGAACTGGCAGCCGTCGGAACCGGGTGGGGGTCGGAATTGACGGGTCCCATATTGTTATGGGGAAAAATGTTACAGCTTTGCCAGGCGATATCTCCGGTTCCCGGGGGGCTAGAGACATGGGGCTGGGCTCGTTGGAAAGCTCTGGTCCTCATCTACAAAATTAATGACAGGGGGGGCACGTGCCCGGGTGCCCCCCCCCCCCCCTGAATCCGCCACTGCACATGTATGTGATGCCGACTGCTGTCGCTTAGCTTAATCATCCAGCTACCTCGGTATACCCTTTTGGCCCAACTACAGTAAATGAAAACAATTTTGTAAGCTGTGAAGTGATCAAAATTGACTAGAAATGAGTGGAAACTAATGTTATTGAGGTCAATAATACTTTAGGGGCAAAAACAGGCCCAAATTCTGTTATTTTAGACATTTTTAGCATTTTTTCATAAAAATCCAGATCCAAAACCAAAACCAAAACCCACAAGGGTGGTTTTGCCAAAACCAATCCAGATCCAAAACACGAAGGGAGATCCAGATCCAAAACCCGAAAAAGTGGCCGCCGCACATCTCTACTAGAAATGAGTGGAAACTAATGTTATTGAGGTTAATAATACTTTAGGGGCAAAACAGGCCCAAATTCTGTTATTTTAGCCATTTTTAGCATTTTTTCATAAAAATCCAGATCCAAAACCAAAACTAAAACCCACAAGGGTGGTTTTGCCAAAACCAATCCAGATCCAAAACAGGGAGATCCAGATCCAAAACCAAAACCCGAAAAAGTGGCCGCTGCACATCTCTACTCTAAGCATTTTAGGGGAGGTTGTGTGACGTCAGCATCAGGCCGGATATGCCTGTATTAGGGGAAGGTGTGTGACATCAGCTCCAGGCTGGATATTCCTGTATTAGGGGTGGGAGTGTGATGTCAGCGCCAGGCTGGATATGCCTGTATTAGGGGAGGGTCTGTGATGTCAGCATCAGGCCGGATATGCCTGTATTAGGGGAGGGTGTGTGACATCAGCATCAGGCCAGATATGCCTGCATTAGGGGAGGATGTGTGACATCAGCATCAGGCCGGGTATACCTGTATTAGGGGAGGGTGTGTGATGTCAGCTCCAGGCCGGATACGCCGGTATTAGGGGAGGGTGTGACATCAGCACCAGGACCGATATACCTGTATTAGGGGAGGGTGTGTGACATCAGCACCAGGCCAGATACGCCTGTATTAGAGGAGGGTGTGTGACGTCAGCACAGGCCGGATACGCCTGTATTAGGGGAGGGTGTGTGACATCAGCACCAGGCCGGATATGCCTATATTAGGGGAGGGGTTGTGATGTCAGCACCAGGCCAGATATACCTGTATTAGGGGATGGTGTGTGACGTCAGCACCAGGCCGGATACGCCTGTATTAGGGGAGGGTGTGTGTGACATCAGCACCAGTCCGGATATGCCTGTATTAGGGGAGGGTGTGTGATGTCAGCACTGGGCCAGATACCCCTGTATTAGGGGAGGGTGTGTGAAGTCATAGAAACATAGAATTTGACGGCAGATAAGAACCACTTGGCCCATCTAGTCTGCCCCTTTTTTTAAACATGTTACCTCAAACCATATTTGATCCTTATTTTTTTGTAAGGATATCAATATGCCTATCCCAAGCATGTTTAAATTGTACTACTGTAGTTGTGTCTACCACTTCTGATGGTAGGCTATTCCACTTATCTACTACTCTTTCTGTGAAAAAATTCTTCCTCACATTTCCCCTGAATCTTCCTCCCTCTAGTTTCAGTGCATGTCCTCGTGTTCTGTTGCTCCTCTTCCTGTGAAGAATGTCTCCCACCTGTACCTTCCTCCCCCTAGTGTCAGTGCGTGTCCTCGTGTTCTGCTGCTCCTCTTCCTGTGAAGAATGTCTCCCATCTGTACCTTGTTAAAACCCTTGATATATTTGAAAGTTTCTATCATGTCCCCCCTTTCCCTTCTCTGCTCTAAAGTATACATATTAAGATCTTTTAGTCTTTCCTGGTACGTTTTGTGATGTAGGCCATGCACCATTTTAGTTGCTCTTCTTTGTACAGTCTCTAATGTATTTATATCCTTCTGGAGATATGGCCTCCAGAACTGAACACAATACTCTAGGTGAGGTCGTACCAATGACCTATACAGTGGCATTATTACTTCTTTCTACTGCTGATACCTCTCCCTATGCAACCAAGCATCTGACTTGCCTTCTTCATTGCTTTGTTACATTGCCTACCTGCTTTTAAGTCCCCTGAAATAGTGACACCTAGATCCCTCTCTTCCGCAGTAGTTTCCATTATAGTGCCATTTATACTATATTGAGTGCATGATTTTGCATTTTTTGGCATTGAACTGTAGTTGCCATTCTCTTGACCATTTCTCTAATCTACCTAGATCCTCAATCATTTGTTTTACCCCTCCTGGTGTCTACCCTGTTGCATACCTTTGTGTCATCTGCAAAAAGGCACATGTCAGCTCCATGCTGGATATGCCTGTATTACGGGAGGGTGTGTGACGTCAGCACCAGGCCGGATATACCTGTATTGGGGAGATTGTGTGACGTCAGCACCAGGCCGGATATACCTGTATTAGGGGAGTGTGTGACGTCTGCACCAGGCCGGATATACCTGTATTAGGGGAGGTGTGTGATGTCAGCACCAGACCGGATATACCTGTATTAGGAGAGGGTGTGTGACGTCAGCTTCAGGCCGGAAATGTCTGTATTAGGGGAGGGTGTGTGACGTCAGCACCAGGCTGGATATACCTGTATTAGGGGAGGGTGTGTGACATCAGCACCAGGCCAGATACGCCTGTAGTAGGGGAGGGTGTGTGACGTCTGCACCAGGCCTGATACGCCTGTATTAGGGGAGGGTGTGTGATGTCAGCACCAGGCCTGATACGCCTGTATTAGGGGAGGGTGTGTGACATCAGCACCAGGCCAGATATACCTGTATTAGGGAAGGGTGCGTGACATCAGCACCAGGCCGGATATGCCTGTATTAGGGGAGGGGGTACTTGTTTCCTAGCACGTGAAATGGCTCAATTTACCCAAATTATCATAGGGAACAATGGTAAATGGGCCAAAAACACCCCTGAACATTGAAATGTCCCCCCAAAAGTAGTATACGCCACCCCGCGATCAACGTGAACCCGAAGCGTGGCGAGCGCAGCGAGCCCGCGAGGGGCGGCGGTACGCGTCCTCCGACCTTTTCATACCCCCACTATCCACGTCGGCGTGGAGTTGAGAATAGAATAGTGTGGCGAGCGCAGCGAGCCACCGAGCCCGAAGCGTGGCGAGCGCAGCGAGCCCCGCGAGGGGACGCGGATACCTGTGAAGCCCGCGAAGGGACGCGTTTACCTGTGAAGGTATCCGCGTCCGCTCGCCACGCTTCGGGCTCGGTGGCTCGCTGCGCTCGCCACACTATTCTATTCTCAACTCCACGCCGACGTGGATAGTGGGGGTAAGAAAAAGTTGGAGGACGCGTACCGCCGCCCCTCGCGGGCTCGCTGCGCTCGCCACGCTTTGGGTTCACGTTGATCGCGGGGTGGCGTAAACTACTTTTGGGGGGACATTTCACTGGTCAGGGTTTTTTTGGGGGGTTTCTGGCCCATTTACCATTGTTCTCTATGATGATTTGGGTACATTGACCCATTTAACATTTTTTCCTATGGGAAATCGCGGTCATCGCGGGTAAAGTTACCCATTTAACATTGTTCCCTATGGGGAAATCGCGGCCATCGCGTGTGGACCATTTAAGCATTTTAGCACACAACGCGACCGACGAGATTTTCACTGTTTTCAATGCATTTCAATGGCAAAATCGGGGGCATCGCGTCGGTCGTGTCGCAGGCCACTAAAAATTACACCCGATGGCCGCGATTGTGGCCGTGCTAGGAAACAAGTACCGGGGAGGGTGTGTGACATCAGCACCAGGCCGGATACGCATGTATTAGAGGAGGGTGTGTGACATCAGCTCCAGGCCGGATATGCCTGTATTAGGGGAGGGTGTGTGACATCAGCACAAGGCCGGATACGCATGTATTAGGGGAGGGTGTGTGACATCAGCTCCAGGCCGGATACGCCTGTATTAGGGGAGGGTGTGTGACATCAGCATCAGGCTGGATACACCTGTATTAGGGGAGGGTGTGTGACGTCAGCACCAGGCCGGATATGCCTGTATTAGGGGAGGGTGTGTGACATCAGCACCAGGCCGGATACACCTGTATTAGGGGAGGGTGTGTGACGTCAGCACCAGGCCTGATATACCTGTATTAGGGGAGGGTGTGTGACGTCAGCACCAGGCCGGATACACCTGTATTAGGGGAGGCTGTGTGACGTCAGCACCAGGCCAGATACCGCTGTATTAGGGGAGGCTGTGTGACATCAGCACCAGGCCGGATACGTCTGCTTTCATTGCACCGCCAAGTAAATCTTTGGCTACTCTGGCCCTGCGATGACTTGTGCCCGGTGTCAAAATCATTCAAAGATGAGTCTGTTACGATGGGTTTCAGACATATTCGCTTGGCTGTGACGTCCTCACTCAGCGCACACGTCTATGGTGCGCACATTTATTCACAAGGCGGGAATTCACTCTAGCAGGGCGGAGTCTTAACTGAACGCTGTCTGGTGCAATTTTGAGACTATGCGTGAATCAGCCCCAAGAACACATGAGCTTCATTTATAAGTCTCTCTTCTGCTTATAATGGTGGCCTGGTTCAGTAGGTTCGCTATGGAACCAGGCCACTTTGGGGGCCCAGTAAGCATCCCTACTGCACTAAATGCATTTCCTTTCTTACCATTGCTTCCGGTAATCCCTGGTAGTGGCGGGTAGGAGGGGGAAGGGGTTGTGTCCATCACTGGTGCCCAGAACCCAGCAGAGAGAGACATGCAGGACGGTGTCATCCTCATCTCACAAGACCAGTAAACTCTGCAGCGGAGGACACGCAGAGGCAGCACAATAAGCTGTTTTGTTTCCGGTGCTTGCAGCACCCCTGCTCCGCTGATCCTGGGATCTGGCTGAGGCTGCCTGACTGGTGGGCAGAATGACTCCCTTATAACGAAGGGACACAGGACCATGGAGGAAACGAGATCAGGCCTTGCCCTTGGGTGTGCCGGTGCACTGAGAGACCCATCTCCCACTGATGGTGAAAGGACCAGTTGCAGGCTGGCAGCACTTACAACCAGCGAGATACCTCTCTCCTGTCTCCACTATTGTTTCCCTGTCCCCTCTGTTTTGGTAACCTCTGTTCAGTCCCTGTCACTTCTGCCCCCACAGTGTCCCATCTATCCTGGTCCTATAACCAATGGAAAGGTAATGGAAAGTGCCCTTGATTAACCTGTACCGCTGAGCTTCCTCTGAATGTTCCCTTGATTATACTGTACCGCTGAGCCTCCTCTGAACGTGCCCTTGATTAACATATACTGCTGAGCCTCCTCTGAATGTGCCCTTGATTATCCTGTACCGCTGATTCTCCTCTGAATATGCCCTTGATTATACTGTACCGCTGAGCCTCCTCTGAACGTGCCCTTGATTAACATATACTGCTGAGCCTCCTCTGGATGTGCCCTTGAATAACCTGTACCGCTGAGCTTCTTCTGAATGTGCCCTTGATCAACCTGTACCGCTGAGCCTCCTCTGAATGTGCCCTTGATTAACCTGTACCGCTGAGCAGGGGCAGGCTGGGCCGGGGGGCAGGGTGCCATATGCCCCCCGGGCCGCTGTATAAGTTACTGCTGCGGGGCCGCCTGTGATCCAGTGTAGTATTGTATTGCTGCAGCATCGGCCGTGGCTTTTAGTCAGACCATGGCCGCGGCCACAGTAACATGGCTGCCGGCCTCCCTCACTGAGGACATGTCCAGGCCAGGGCCATAACTAAGGGAGGGCTGCGCATTATAAATGAAGTTCTGCCTCCAGTGACTGTCACGTGGGAGTAAGAGCTGGTGGTCGGAGGACGGAGGTTGAGGTGGCCGCGGCCAGGCAGCAGCTTTGCTAGGCGACGGAGGTGTTCTGAAGACGGTTTTTATATACTTTTCTCCGACCGCCCGGCCGCTTGCTGCCTCTCATCCTGCCCGCCGTCTTCCTCTCCGCCAGCCGCCTCTCCCCTCTCTCCGGCCGCCCGCAGCCCATGCACTGTGAATACTGTTACAGTACACACCAGGCCGCGCCCGTGGGTTCCTCCTGTTTGCAGTACAGCAAAATTGCTAGGTGCCGCTACCGCCCCCACCCCTGCAGCAGGACCACCGAACAGCCCAGCGGGATTATGGAGCCGGAAGCAGCTGCAGTCAGGATTGCGGAGCAGTGCTCTGTCGGCAGATGCAGCAGCTGCGGTGGCGCCATAAGCAGGCTGGCTGGCAGCGGTAAGGAGTATGACTCTTCCCTTTCTTGCACCTGAGTAGTGGCCCCAGAGTAGTGGGCGGGGAAGTGAGAATGCGGGGGGCGGTTGTATAATATGGAGCGGCACTAAGTTTGTAATGGGGGGAGCGGGTGTTTGTAAATGTGTATGGGGAGCCATTTGTTGTATTGTTTGGGAGGGGGTATTGTATATGTGTATGGAGCTGCAGAAGGTGTGTCAATTTATATATGATTGGATGTATATAAGAGAGGCAGTGTATGTATATGTTGCAGTGGGTGCATGTATGTAAATATGAGAGCAGCAGTGTATGTATGTATGTATGTATGTATGTATGTATGTATGAGAGCAGCAGTGTATGTACTGTATGTATGAGAGCAGCAGTGTATGTATGTATGTATGTATGTATGAGAGCAGCAGTGTATGTATGTATGTATGTATAAGAGCAGCAGTGTATGTACTGTATGTATGAGAGCAGCAGTGTATGTATGTATGTATGTATGTATGTATGTATGAGAGCAGCAGTGTATGTATGTATGTATGAGAGCAGCAGTGTATGTACTGTATGTATGAGAGCAGCAGTGTATGTATGTATGTATGTATGTATGTATGTATGAGAGCAGCAGTGTATGTACTGTATGTATGAGAGCTGCAGTGTATGTATGTATGTATGTATGTGTGTATGAGAGCAGCAGTGTATGTACTGTATGTATGAGAGCTGCAGTGTATGTATGTATGTATGTATGTATGAGAGCATCAGTGTATGTACTGTATGTATGAGAACAGCAGTGTATGTATGTATGTATGTATGTATGAGAGCAGCAGTGTATGTACTGTATGTATGAGAGCAGCAATGTATGTATGTATGTATGTATGTATGAGAGCAGCAGTGTATGTACTGTATGTATGAGAGCTGCAGTGTAAGTATGTATGTATGTATGAGAGCAGCAGTGTACGTACTGTATGTATGTATGTATGTATGTATGTATGAGAGCAGCAGTGTATGTACTGTATGCAGGGGCGGATCAAGGATAAAATGACAGGGGGGGCACCATGATAAAAGAGGGTTTAGGTGGGGGAGGGGCAGTGTTAGTGGTGCCAGTGTACATGCTAAGAGAGCGGCAGAGAGAGGGTGGGAATGGGACTAAAAATAGGCCCTGGCAGTTAAAGCACGTAGGCCCACCATGGCGACAAATGTGAAGGATGTAATTGTGCACACGGCGAAGGCGCGCTCCAGAAAAGGGGGTGTGGCCACTCAACAGGGGGCGTGCCCTTGAGTGTAGTGTACAACACCATATACAACTTCTACACATTATGCAACAAAATACTACACCCCATTATACTTGTCCCTTACACATGATGCCAAATGGAATGAGCCAAAATTGACATAATGCCACATGGATTGAGCCAGAATTCACATAATGCCACACGGATTGAGCCAAAATTTACATAATGCCAAATGAATTGAGACAAAATTCACATAATGCCACATGGATTGAGCCAAAATTCACATAATGCCACATGGATTGAGCCAGAATTCACATAATGCCACATGGATTGAGCCAGAATTCAAATAATGCCACACAGATTAAGCCAAAATTCACAATACGCTTCATAAACAGGGACATTGTCCACCAAAGGCGCGCATTAAACATTTACACCATAATGTCCATTACACGCAATTATGTCCATTATGTATTATGCCAAACACCATAATGCCTATTAAAAATTATGCTACATAAGTACTGCTTATCTACATGCTCATTGCCAAGGGTTCCATGCTCATTGCCAGAGGTTCCATGCTTGTTGCCATGTGGGATTACATGCTCATTGCCAAGGGGGAATACATGCTCGCGGTAAACGTGGACAGCTGCCGCCAGGCAGAAGTGATAGCCACTGACAGTGGCAGAGCCTGGCTGTATTCAGAGCACTGCAGGTCCCGGCTATTTGAAAAAATACCCCTTTCACACCAGAAAATGCATTCCCAGGTTGGCCCCTTTTACACCAGCCTAGTCCCTGCATTTTCTGGTGTGAGGGGGAGAGAAAACCACCCCTTCCCCCCTTTAACCAGTTATCTAATTTAACCGGCTATATCTTCGGAACCAACTGACCCATTTACATGAGACAAATATCATATTGAAGAACTTTTGAGTGGGCTTTGAATGATTTTGGTCCAGTGAAACTGGAACGTTTGTTCCAGAGTAATCTGCCCTCAAAGAACATGAACAGCCATGAAATTACATTTCAAAAATAAAAAAATTGGTTTACATGCAATATCTCTGAAACCGATTGGCCGATATGGGCCAGACTGGTATCATATTGAAGGCCCAGCGATTTGGAATGGAATGAGATCAACCACAAGCTTCTGCGATGCCAGGGGGGAACTGGTAGCCGCCGGAACTGGGTGGGGGGGTCGGAATTGACGGGTCTCATATTATCCTATGGGGAAAAAAACGTTACAGCTTTGCCAGGCGATATCTACGGTTCCCGGGAGGCTAGAGACACGGGGCTGGGCTCGTTGGAAAGCCCTGGTCCTCAGCTACAAAATAAATGACAGGGGGGGGCACGTGCCCGGGTGCCCCCCCCCCTGAATCCACCACTGACTGTATGTATGAGAGCAGCAGTGTATGTATGTATGTATGTATGTATGAGAGCAGCAGTGTATGTACTGTATGTATGAGAGCAGCAATGTATGTATGTATGTATGAGAGCAGCAGTGTATGTACTGTATGTATGAGAGCTGCAGTGTAAGTATGTATGTATGAGAGCAGCAGTGTACGTATGTATGTATGTATGACAGCAGCAGTGTATGTACTGTATGTATGAGAGCAGCAGTGTATGTACTGTATGTATGAGAGCAGCAGTGTATGTACTGTATATATGAGAGCAGCAGTGTATGTATGTATGAGAGCAGCATTGTGTGTATGTATGTATGAATGAGAGCAGCAGTGTATGTATGTATGAATGAGAGCAGCAGTGTATGTATGTATGTATGTATGTATGTATGTATGAGAGCAGCAGTGTATGTACTGTATGTATGAGATCAGCAGTGTATGTACTGTATGTATGAGAGCAGCAGTGTATGTATGTATGTATGTATGTATGTATGTATGAGAGCAGCAGTGTATGTACTGTATGTATGAGAGCAGCAGTGTATGTATGTATGTATGTATGTATGAGAGCAGCAGTGTATGTACTGTATGTATGAGAGCAGCAGTGTATGTACTGTATGTATGAGAGCAGCAGTGTATGTACTGTATGTATGAGAGCAGCAGTGTATATATGTATGTATGTATGAGAGCAGCATTGTGTGTGTGTATGTATGTATGAATGAGAGCAGCAGTGTATGTATGTATGAATGAGAGCAGCAGTGTATGTACTGTATGTATGAGAGCAGCAATGTATGTATGTATGAATGAGAGCAGCAGTGTATGTATGTATGAATGAGAGCAGCAGTGTATGTACTGTATGTATGTGAGCAGCAGTGTATGTACTGTATGTATGAGAGCAGCAGTGTATGTACTGTATGTATGAGAGCAGCAGTGTATGTACTGTATGTATGAGAGCAGCAGTGTATGTATGTATGTATGAGAGCAGCAGTGTATGTATGTATGTATGAGAGCAGCAGTGTATGTACTGTATATATGAGAGCAGCAGTGTATGTATGAATGAGAGCAGCAGTGTATGTACTGTATATATGAGAGCAGCAGTGTATGTACTGTATATATGAGAGCAGCAGTGTATGTACTGTATGTATGAGAGCAGCAGTGTATGTATGTATGTATGTATGTATGAGAGCAGCAGTGTATGTACTGTATGTATGAGAGCAGCAGTGTATGTATGAATGAGAGCAGCAGTGTATGTATGTATGTATGAGAGCAGCAGTGTATGTACTGTATATATGAGAGCAGCAGTGTATGTACTGTATGTATGAGAGCAGCAGTGTATGTATGTATGTATGTATGTATGTATGTATGAGAGCAGCAGTGTATGTACTGTATGTATGAGAGCAGCAGTGTATGTATGAATGAGAGCAGCAGTGTATGTACTGTATATATGAGAGCAGCAGTGTATGTACTGTATATATTAGAGCAGCAGTGTATGTACTGTATGTATGAGAGCAGCAGTGTATGTATGTATGTATGTATGTATGTATGAGAGCAGCAGTGTATGTACTGTATGTATGAGAGCAGCAGTGTATGTATGAATGAGAGCAGTAGTGTATGTATGAGAGCAGAGGAGAGGTGGAACAGAGCAGAGGAGAGGTGGAACTTCCTCTTGGGTTCCCTGTCCTATCCTGCTCATATCTGGGTGGTTCTCTCTCTCCTACTGTATATGTGACTGCAGAATGGGAATAAAATGGCGGTATGGCTCACTGGTTTATACAGCCCCAGTTTGAGCACTGTATATGATAGATAGATGCAGATTGTAGATAGGGGACAGGACAGAGTGCCATGTCGTTTGGCCCATCCCACTTGCGGAAAAATGCGAATGGTTCCTTGGAAGTAATTCAGATATCATTACTGCCATCTCTGTAAGTTACATTTAGTAAATAGCGGAATAATCATGTTGGGAGGAATGGTGTTGCATTAAACAAATGCTTTCTTTCAATAAATATTTTAAATAATTGTTTATATATGTGTTATTATATGTTAAATTCTGATTATATATCTGGGGATGGTATTACCATAAAACAGAATACCATCTTGGTCATTTAAAATTAGGTTTTGCCCAAGGTTTTTTCTTTTGCGGATGGACTGCCATTAATAGGCCTGTCCTTTGTGCATGCCCCCCCAGGCTAAACTTTGCCAGCCAGCCCCTGCCACTGAGCTTCCTCTGGATTTGCCCTTGATTAACCTGTACCGCTGAGCCTCCTCTGTATGTGTCCTTGATTAATCTGTACCGCTGAGCTTCCACTGTATGTGCCCTTGACACCTGGCAGCGCTGACTGCGGAGCCGGAGAGAGCAAGGTCGCGCACAGACACCCTTGACATATAGCCACACACCTTCTACTCCAGTGGCAATAGCAGACCTGCATCCGGCACCTTCTTCGCAGCTCAGGACCACACCACCACCACAAGTCCAGCATAATCACCAAATGGCGGCCCACATTTGGAGGAGTCCAGCCTTCAGCTGCCTCTCACCCCAGGTACCCCTGTAGGGGATTATTCTCGATTTCACATATATTCATATACCTGAGCTCACCTGGAGCTGGTGTGGCCTGCTGGGGGGACTGAAATCCTGTGCATGGCTGGGTGGGGGAATCCTACTGGCCTCTGGGTGTCATACCAATGTGCCTCCTGTCCGGGCCCTCCACTGACAGTGATATATAGTGCTGCCAGGGCTGAAGGTGATTGATGGTGCTGCCAGGGGTGCGGGATGGTGCTGCAATGCTGTCTGCCTCCAGCCGGGTGTCGCTGCATTCTGCACTCGGCAGGCCTCGCTACCCAGCCTTCTCCTCTCCGGAAAAGATGTCAGTAAAAAACTGATGTTGACTATATGAGATTTACCAAGACTATACTCAAGAGTGTGGTCATCTCTCTGCCATCTGACATTGTTTATTCCCATTGCAGCAGCCGTCTCATGGGTGGGTTAGGTGTCTGCAGTCAGTACCAGTAGGTGCTGAAGCTACTGGGCATAGAGGGCAGTACCGCTGCTAATGCTCAGGTGGCCATGAAAGCAGGGACATAGGGTCATGCGTAGGGATGCCAATCCTGTGATTTGGGATTGAAAAATGCTCAATCCCGGGATTGGAATCCCTAATTAAACAAAAAACCTCCCACAGTCCACCCCAACTGACTGCTGCGCACATTTACTTACACTCTTGGTGCATCGGGCGGTGTGGCTGGGGAGAAGGGTGGGTAGTGCACTGAGCGGCCAGGCAGAGGAGCAAGCAGGGCAGGTGGTAAGGGGGTGCGGCTTGTGTAGCATGACCTTTAGCACCAAGTCACGGTGTACGCCGGGTCGGGACAGCGTTTGAGCGAATGCTCAGATGCCGCCACCACTAGACTGCGCATGCTGGGATTGGAGACTCCAATCCTGGGAATAAATCCCAGCAATAGGAGACACCAGGGGGTGGGGGTCTACCCCGTGCGGTGCCCACCTGCCCACTGTAGGTGGGCACCACAGTCAGTTAACAAATCACATTTGGGCAGGGTTGCCGGCTTTTTCTGTCTCCTCTCAGGGAGAAGCCCGGAGAGGAGACTTCCAGCTGCAGTTCGGGGGCGGGGCTTGAGCTTTACAAGCCCCGACCCCTGGATGTTAAGAAACCCCAATTCACTGATCTCCGTGGAGGGGGTGGGGCTAAAATGACATGATTGTGGACATTTTAGCTCCACCCCCTCCTCTGAGACCCGCGTATTGACGCATTTAAATCCAAAGGTATGGGGGAAGACGCCGCAATTGGGGGGTGGCGTGGGGGTCCCCCATGAATCAGGGAGGGTTGCCCACCTTTCCGGGGGGCCGGGAGGAAGACCCGGTTTTCGGGATCCTCCCGGCCATTCCGGGAGGGTCGGCAACCCTGCATTTGGGTTCTGTGGTCATGTTTCCTGCCCCTTTCAAACTCTAGGACCAGGACTGGTTTCAGAGGCGGAACTTGTGGGTGCTGGGCCCAGGTGCAAAAATATAATTTAGGCCCCCTTCCTCCACCTCAAACCAAGTTCACAATATAGAACACAACAGTGGGGTGACAGGGAGAGGCCGAGCATGATAAGGAGAGGCATGCGTAGGAAGTGGGTGACAAGGAAAAACAATGGGTTACAGGAAGAGGGTGATGGGGCAGCAGTGGGCCCCTTAGTCTTTAGGGGCCCCGGTGCACTGCACCTGCTGCACCAATGGTAGTTCCGCCTCTAACTGGTTTTCCCATTTGCCCTGGTATCAGGCACATCCAATGCAGGCGCTGAGCAGGCACCAAGGGCAGTATGATGGCCGCTGTCACATGCGGGTGCAGTGGGGAGTGCATGCCTGCACAGCATGTGTACAGATACAGTATGGCTACAGGCCAAAGTCTCTGCTGCCTGCTCCTGGTCTCCCCCTGCTGGCACACACACTGCACAGCAACAGGGCGATCCTGCAGGAACGTCAGTCACAGAACAGGAGGATCATGGGGCATCAGCGGCGGCAGCCAGGCCGCACAGTCACATGACCAAGTGACGTCAACAGCTGCTCCGGCGGCGGGAAACCAGCTCTGCGCGTCTCAATTGGTAAACGGGGACACATGGACGTAGCGTCCATGTGTTGCCGCACAGTCTCCTTCCCTATGCCGTGTATCCCCGCCCAGTCTCCTCCCCTCTGCTGCGTATCCCCGCCCAGCTCCTCCCCTCTGCCGCATTTTCCCGCCCAGACCAGTCCTCTATGCGGCGTGTCCTGCCCAGTCCCCTCCTCTCTATAGCGAATGTCCCAGTCCAGTATAGCTCCTCTGCCGCATCTCCCCGCCCAGTCCCCTCCCTTCTGCTCCACCTTCCCGCCCAGACTCCTCCCCCACTCTCCACCCCCCAGCTGGTAACGGTTTACCTCACGGATCAGTGGAGACTGAGAGCGCGTCTACAAGAAGCGGCGGGAACCGGTATCATAGAAAACGTGAGGTGAGTCCCGCGGTGTGTGGGGAGCCTGGTGCCGGGCACCGTGTAATGTGTACGGAGGGGCATGGGGGTAGGCGGTAGCCCAATATCTGCCCCAGCACGTGCTGCAGCTCATGTATCTGTGCTGTGTTAGGGACTAATGTGGGGTACACACCAGGACGACCACCGTCGTTCACGACCGATAGACGACCATGGAACGATTTCCCTTGGACTTCCCGGGAGCTCCCAGGCAGTCCCCAGCAAACGATTAGCAAAAATTGTGTTTTTTTGCGGAACGATCTAGATCCGATCCCGATGCGCCCGCGATGGTCGTTAAGACGGTCGGATCGCTGGTTTTTGTTTTTTTTGCAAGAACACATGCGACCGTCGTCAGATGGGCCTTTGAAATTTGAATGAAGGGGCTGGACTAGCAGAGGGGGAGGACTAGCAGAGGGGGATAGGAATAGCAGCAGCCATTTTAAACCAGTGTATTTCTGCTTTGTTACTAGTGAGGCTTGGTTTATACCTGCTGAACGCTGGACATAGCTATTTACACATTACTTTGTTTTGCCTGCCATTACAAAGTGTCTTTTAACCCTGCACTATGGAGAATGCAGTGATGGGTAGTCACCAGCAACAGTACCTGCTCTATTATGCAGTTTTGAAGCTCAGGCGTCAGAGAGCCCAGCGCAGGAGAGAAAGATCATGCTGGACAAAGCAGTGGCTACTTCAGCGTCAGACTCGTTCGCACATGCCACTGCTCAGGGACATCAGGGAGAATAACCCAGACGATTTCCGTAACTTCTTGAGGATGGATGATGCCACATTCCAGGAATTGCTGCGTCTGGTGACTCCCCACATCGAGAAGCAGGATACCAAGTATCGCATGGCTATCCCTGCTGAGGAACGGCTGGTGGTCACCCTGAGGTTTCTGGCGACAGGACGGTCTCTTGCTGACCTAAAGTTTGGATCCCTCATCTCCCCGCAAGCTTTGGGCCTCATCATCCCGGAGACCTGCAAAGCCATTGTGAAGGTGCTGCAGTACCAGTATTGCAAGGTAAGGATGAAATATACACTGTACACTTTATTGTGCAAACAAAATATTTTTATTTATAATTTAGGCCTAGGACAGAAACAGGTTTTTTAGGCCTTTCATGGTTAAAACATGTAAAATAGTAAATAGATTGTGTCAACAAAAATATATTATAATACCATATATAAAAGATATTGTACAAAAACACACACTATATATAAAGATTTAAGTATGTATGACCCAGTTTAAACTTTCCCAATAAGTACGGGCTACTGTGTGGCAGAGGATGTCTGCCGCAGATAAGTAAAGGCTGCGGCCCACATGGCGCATGGCGCAGATGCAATGGTCCCGGCCACATTGATGTGCGCCATACGCCATGTGAGCAGTGGCCATCACATACCTGCAGCTGAGACCATGTCTGCCGCACAGTACCCCATACTATTGGTAAAGACAAAAGGGCAATAAATGGAGTTTGCTATCCAGATTGAGGAGAATCCTGTTCTCCCTCTGGTAATGCAGGTACAGGTAGCAGCATATAAAAAAACAAAAAACACACTCTGGTAACTTCTGGAACAGGCACTTACAACAGTAGGGATAAGGTACTGTGTGGCAGAGGATGTCTGCTGCAGATATGTAAAGGCTGCGGCCCACATGGCGCATGGCGCAGATGCAATGGCCCCCGCCCCATTGATGTGCGCCATACACCATGTGAGCAGTGGCCATCACATACCTGCAGCTGAGACCATGTCTTCGGCACAGTACCCCATACTATTGGCAAAGAAAAAAGGGCAATAAATGGAGTTTGCTATCCAGATTGAGGAGAATCCTGTTCTCCCTCTGGTAATGCAGGTACAGGTAGCAGCATATATGTAGAAAACCAAGACAAAAGACACTCTGGTAACTTCTGGAACATGCCCTTACAACAGTAGGGATAAGGTACTGTGCGGCAGAGGATGTCTGCTGCAGATATGTAAAGGCTGCGGCCCACATGGCGCATGGCGCAGATGCAATGGCCCCCGCCCCATTGATGTGCGCCATACGCCATGTGAGCAGTGGCCATCACATACCTGCAGCCGAGACCATGTCTGCCGCACAGTACCCCATACTATTGGTAAAGACAAAAGGGCAATAAATGGAGTTTGCTATCCAGATTGAGGAGAATCCTGTTCTCCCTCTGGTAATGCAGGTACAGGTAGCAGCATATAAATAAACAAAAATACACACTGTGGCCCTTGTGTGGCAGAGGATGTCTGCTGCAGATATGTAAAGGCTGCGGCCCACATGGCGCATGGCGCAGATGCAATGGTCCCGGCCCCATTGATGTGCGCCATACGCCATGTGAGCAGTGGCCATCACATACCTGCAGCTGAGACCATGTCGATGGTAAATGATAAAGTAGCCTATTTTTTAAGACAGATCCTCAAAAACAGGACACTCTGGATCTTCTATCAGTAAAGAACTGTAGAATTGACGGTACTGGGGGGGTTGAGAAGGCTGTGTAGGTGTTGACTGGGTATGTGTTGGAATTGTGCTCGACTGGCCTGCTACGGTGGCAGGCGGAGTAGGCACTGGTGATTCTAATGACAGTGGTGTGTCTGGTGCACTACCAATGCCAACTATTTTAGTGCCACTGTTGAGATACCCTAAACTGCCATTATACACCAACTCCATGCATAACTTTTCAAAAGTAAGTTGCTGGTCAGGAGCCATGTTGCGAACACACTCTGCCACATAAGTGAAGTAGTTGTCATGTTTGTCCGGGTTTCTTTGCAGGACTTGATGTGCCCGCATCATAAATTCTTCATGTGCCGCTGCTTCTCCTTTTTTTCCTTTGCCACGCATTTTTTTGGCACGGGGGAGTGGTGGAGTGGGTTCCAGGGTGGGTGGCGGAGTGCGTGCCGGAGTAGGAACTTCGTTAGATGTGCATGCATTATCAGATAGGACAGATAGGTCTGGGGTTGCAGGTGGGTAGTCACCAAGCTGTAAAAAAATTGAACATGTTTACTAATCAATTCTATTTACTTCTAATTTCAGTTCCCTACCAGCGTGAATGAATGGAAAGTCATCGCAGAGGAGTTTGAACAGCGATGGAACTTCCCAAATTGCGGTGGAGCCATTGATGGCAAACATGTCCGCATAGCCCAGCCTATCAATAGTGGTTCCTACTATTTTAATTACAAGGGCTATTTTAGCATTGTACTAATGGCTGTGGTGAATGCCAACTATGAGTTTATCTTCCTGGATGTAGGAAGGAATGGCCGTGCATCGGATGGTGGCACTTTCAAGGACACAAAGTTCTACGAAAGGCTCATAGCGAACACCCTTCACTTGCCGTCTGTCCAGGAAACTAAACAGGGGCTTAACTTTGTTTTTGTGGCTGACGAGGCTTTTGGCCTGCACGAGCATGTCATGAAGCCATATGCGCAAAGGGGCCTGAACCATGACAAAAGGATCTTTAACTACAGGCTATCCAGGGCACGGCGTGTTGTGGAAAATGCTTTTGGCATCCTGGCAAGCCGGTTTCGCATTTTTCACACTGCCATTAACCTGAGGGTGGACAAAATTGACTGGGTTGTCACGGCGTGCTGTGTCCTGCACAATTTGCTCCGCAGAAAAGCCACACAGCAAAGGGCTACAGGCACAGCACTCCAAGAAGACCAAGAACTGCCAGAGGAGGTAGTGCAGATATCCTCCTTGCAAACCCCAACACAACGCTACACAGGGAGTGCACGAGCCAAACAGGTGAGGGAAGAGTACATGGCCTACTTTAATGGGGAGGGCGCTGTGGATTGGCAGGAGGAATCAATTAGATAGCCAAAAAAATAGACTCACCGATGCAGACTGCGAATTCTCCTCCTCCTCCTGCGCCGCGACTTCTTGGTTTTCCTGTTCGACCATAAGGACTACTCCTGTCCTCATCGACTCCTGGCTGAGGGTGAATGTCAACCGGTCATAGTACCAGAGCGATGTTTGATACATCTCGTCGACTCCAGCACCAGACTTCTTTGCAGCCTCCATCTTCTTGTGTTCCTTTAAGAACACCGTGCGCATATTCTGGATGCGTTTCCTCACCCATTCAACATTGGCCTCTGGGTGAAATGGAAGACTGTAGCGTGCCAACTCCTCCAAGGCTTGGTTTCTTTTCATTTTGTTTGAATACTCCTTGGATTTGGTTCTCCACAGGCATTCGTGTGTACGATATTTTTCAATAAACCCTTCCAAAAACTCTTGTTCCTTTGCGTTGGACATTGGGACTGTAAAAAGATAAAACCATTTTAGTTGTTATAGTTATACCCATGTTTTGTTTCATATTTAAATTTTTATAGTTATAGTTACCAGTTTACCTAGTTCTTATGTTTTAAGTATTTAAAATGTTAATAAACTTTTATGAAAACCACTATACATTTTATTGTGCAGATTGCTATTCACACACACAGGTGAATGGGGCCTAGCAGAGAGGAGTGCTTGGAATACTGCAATGGTGGACAATGGTTTATGTATATATATCTATATATACACAAACACACACACACAGGTGAATGGGGCCTAGCAGAGAGGAGTGCTTGGAATACTGCAATGGTGGACAATGGTTTATGTATATATATCTATATATACACAAACACACACACACAGGTGAATGGGGCCTAGCAGAGAGGAGTGCTTGGAATACTGCAATGGTGGACAATGGTTTATGTATATATATCTATATATACACAAACACACACACACAGGTGAATGGGGCCTAGCAGAGAGGAGTGCTTGGAATACTGCAATGGTGGACAATGGTTTATGTATATATATCTATATATACACAAACACACACACACAGGTGAATGGGGCCTAGCAGAGAGGAGTGCTTGGAATACTGCAATGGTGGACAATGGTTTATGTATATATATCTATATATACACAAACACACACACACAGGTGAATGGGGCCTAGCAGAGAGGAGTGCTTTGAATACTGCAATGGTGGACATTGGTTATATGTATACACACAGACATGGGGCCCACCCAAAAAAAACAGTGACATGGTCGGGTGCACGGTTGCCAAACCAGTGCTTTATACACACTATATACATTGGTGGCAACAGTGGGCATGCATAGAAGAGCATTGGGAGTGCAAACATACCAGGTTGTTGTTCTGGGAGATGAGACAAGAAGGAGAGTCCAACTGCTGCGCCAGCGCTGTTTGCTATGTGGAAAAACATGGCGCCGGGGGAGTGTTTAGGAAATGCCACTCAAATAGGCTGGATCAAACGACGGACGCACCGACGGACGGACGACGGAGGCGGCAAAAAACACTCACGATCTGCATACGATTGACGGTCGGTCGGCCTGGGATTGACAGATCCTACCTGCAGCACGTAGGACCAAAGATGCGACCAAACGAGCGGCGTGAACGCGCATTTGATCGGAATCGGATCAAATAAATGTCAAAAACACACGATAGTACATACAATCTGCATACAACCGGTCGGAATTGGATCTAAATTGACAGAATCGTGCCCTAGTCGTCCTGGTGTGTACCCAGCATAACGTAGGGGTGACCATCGGCGGGTTCATTAGCGAAGCGATGACCACCATCGATACTAACATTGCCGGGTCACATGGATGCAGCTTTCTCCATAGATCAAAAACGTTATACATCGGACAGTGACCACCGTCACTAATGGTGAAACATCGATGGCCATCGCTGCTGACACACAGCTCTTATTGCCGCAGCTCTGTCGCCCATAGGAAATTAGGAATACACTCTAGTCCCATATAAAGTGGGATGTACTAAAAGGATGATCACAAAAAGGGATGATCGGGATGATTGCCTGAAGTTCCTATTCACACCTCTAGATGTCACAATTTTTTTTACTTCAACTGAGAATTTACAAAATTCAGCAAGCACATTAAGCTTTTAAATTATATATTTATATTTAAGAAAAAAGATACAGCATTTATTTAGCATATGCATTGGTTTATAACAACAAGGCAATATAATTAAATAAGGAAACCAGCATTTGAATATCAATATTGAGTCCTGGTCCCGTTTTCTATACGTTTCCAGAGGGGCGATGGCGATATCTTTGTTATTTAGGTGGGATGATCAGCTTTTTATCGCAGATATGTATACCTGGGACTGTATTCGTTATGTTTTCAGTGGGATGATAGCGATAGCTTTCATATTGACGTGGGATGATCAGGTTTTTATCCCAGATATGTATACCTGGGACTGTTTTCTATGCGTTTCCAGTGGGACGATGGCGATACCTTTTTTATTTACGTGGGATGATCAGGTTTTTATCCCAGAAATCTATACCTGGGACTGTTTTCTATGCATTTCCAGTAGGATTATTGCTATATCTTTTTTATTTAGGTGGGATGATCAGGTTTTTATCGCAGATATGTATACCTGGGACTGTTTTCGTTATGTTTTCAGTGGGATGATGGCGATATCTTTCGTGTTTACGTGGGATGATCAGGTTTTTATCGCAGATATGTTAACCTGGGACTGTTTTCTATGCGTTTCTAAACGGTCCCGGGCATAATTATCTTCGATAAAAACGTGATCATCCCACGTAAATAAAATAGTTATAGCCATCATCCCCCTTGAAACGCATAGAAAACCGTCCCAGGTGTAATTATCTGAGATAAAAATGTGATCATCCCACGTAAATACAAAAGATAGAGCCATCATCCCACTGCAAACACATAGAAAACGGTCCCAGGTATAATTATCTGCAAAAAAAACTTGATCATCCCATTTAAATAGAAAAGATAGAGCCATCATCCCCCTGGAAATATACAATATAGGTAAATATACAATAAAAATGGGATAATGCACTTTTTACTGCAATTATAAGGATAAAAGACACTTAGGTGGTCTGACTGACATACAATTTGATGTTTAGACTTTTTTTTTAGTTCGTAAAGGTTGAAAATCAGTAAAGATTGTGACATCTAATGTATTGGAGGTGAACTGCACTCAATCATCCCGATCATCCCTTTTTGTGATCATCCTTTTAGTACATCCCCATATAAAGTATTTGGCACTGCTCGTCATTTGATCATTTAAAGTATCTTTTATTCAAATTTGACACTAATATCTTTTTATGCTCAAAAAACTGTGAGTGCCACTGTCTTTTTCCATGGATGTAAGTTCTATTTTTAGTTTTACTGATGGCACCACAGGTATTTAACAAATTATTGGGAGGAGTGCCGACCACCCACTAGTACATATATATATGTCCTGTACATTGCTGTGGCGTTGTTTGGCTGACATAGATGCTGTCTTGAAAAAGGACCATCATTGGTCCGAAACGTCGCTTGACTATTCACAATGGTGATGTATGATGCATAATAAAATTGTCACTGCTGGAATTTTGGAGTGTGCACGCTTGGAACTATATATATATATATATATATATATATATATATATATATATATATATATATATATATATATATATATATCTATCTCTCTCTGTAAACAATAGAGAGACAGAGGGGCGCTCCATAGTGCATAAAAGATTTATTTTCAAAGAAGCACACAGCAGGAAGAACAAGCCAACAGATATTGCTTGTACCATAAAATTCATCAGTTGTGGGCTGGATACCACAAGGTTACAACATATTACCAGGCCAGGCACGTCCAGCATCAGTCTGGACTGATGAATAACCTATCAGGCAATGGTATACATATCTGATAAAGGTCCCATTCTGGACGGCTGTTTCGGTGTGTCGGCACCTTTGTCAACTGAATTAGCCTTCTTTATCCAATGCAGTAATTTATTTATGGCAATCCTAGGGTTACTGCTTTGGAGCGGCTCAAGAGCTTTGGAGTGCCATCGCAGTACGGCCCGGCACTCACTCCATGTGGTCATCCGCCCTGGTGCCTGTCCTGGTGTGGGTATAGCAGGTAAAGAAAGACTGGCACTCCTGGGTCTTGGTGTAATAGTGTATTTAAAGCAAGGAAAAACCAAAGGTTGGTTTTTCCTTGCTTTAAATACACTATTACACCAAGACCCAGGAGTGCCAGTCTTTCTTTACCTTCTATCTATATATATAGATATATATTGTTCCCGCTAGGCTGTTCTAGCGGGGCGCTGCGCCTTGCCCAATTTTTTTTTTTTTAAAGGGCAAAATGCTTCCTGCCCCTCTAGCAGCGCCCCACTAAAACAGCCTGGTGTCTGCCCGACACACCGCACGGGGAAGCCCCGTGCCACAGTAGATGGCGATGCCCGGTGCTTGCCCGGCAGCACAGCGACTCCGGCGGGCCTGCCCCCTTGGTGACTGCGGTGGCTTGGCCCGCCCCTTTTGATGACATTGCGGCACGGGCACGCTACTTTTGTGACGTTGGCAGCCCGGGACCGCCCACAGCTGTGACGTCGGTGGGCCCGGTCCGGCACATAATCCTAGAGGGAACACTATGCATGTATGTATGTATGTATATGACCCATGTATATGACCCAAAGAGTCCGGCACTCCAATCAGCTGCCTCTGGTGCCTATCCAGGGAACGCAAATAAAAACATAGATATAGGGTTCACCATAAAAATAATTTTGAAACTAATGCTGCTTATACGGAACTCACTCTAAGCAAAGCTGTGTACATAAAGGTTTCTTTAGTACTTTTTAGGGGACCACCATGTGTAGAATCAATAGACCACTTAATACCGAGAA
Source organism: Crinia signifera (assembly GCF_055691185.1). NCBI lineage: Eukaryota > Metazoa > Chordata > Amphibia > Anura > Myobatrachidae > Crinia > Crinia signifera. The sequence goes on along the minus strand of NC_139220.1, from coordinate 318,336,210 downwards.
TGAGGGTGCATGTATTCCAAAATGTGTACCGTACTCACTCTTGTAACAGATATTCAATTCATATAAAGCAGGCATGCCCAAAGTCAGGCCCGGGGGCCAATTGCGGCCCGTGCTGTCATTTCAAGCGGCCCACAGCTTTCAGCTGGAAGCGGGCAGAGCATCTGATGCAGGACGCACTGCACAGGACACTAAAGGTGGGGCCCCGGTGAGCACGCCTTTTCCTTTCTGTCTACTGCAGTGAGGAGGTGCCGGCTGCCACAGTCAGATGTGTTTGGCATCCTATTCCCTGCTGCTGCAATCGTATATCACCCTACTCCACAATCACAGTGACCGCAGTGTTTGGTGAGGGGGGACAGCAAGGGGGAAGCTTGCTCCCGTAACATGCAGAGCGGAGGAGGGCAGCAGTGGGAGCCCAAGCATCTCCTGTCCTTGCAGTGCCTGCTTTGCCTCTCCTTCCTCTGGCTCACACAAGGGGCTGGGAAACATACAGAGAAGGGATGGGGGGGGGGGGGGGGGGCAGAGTGGGGAGATACAGTGAAGGAGGGTCAGGCTGGGGGACATGCAGTGGATGGAGGCAGTGATGGCCATTCAGAGAAGGGGGAGCAGGGGCAGGCTGGGGGACATACAGTGAATGGGAGTCATACAGTGAAGGAGGGTTAGGCTTGGGGACATGCAATGAATGGAGGCACTGATGGACATTAAGAGAAGGGGGGCAGGCTGGAGGACAGAGTGAATGGGTGCAGAGTGGGGAACATAGAGTGAATGGGGGACATACTGTGAATGGGGACAGGCTGGGGGAAATACAGTGAAGGGGTGGTCTGGGGGACAGAGCGAATGGGGGCAGAGTGGGCGACCATTCTGATGTGATTATTGGTTGAAAGAATGTCAGGCTGAATGGTCGGCCCCCCACAATTACACTTCATTAAATCTGTCCCTCGTCGCAAAAAGTTTGGACACCACTGATATAAAGGTTTCTTTCAAACTGACAGTAAATGGGTGGATGAAATAATCAGCAGACCACCACGTGGACAAAGTTCATGTGAATGCGTACCGTACTCACTCAATGGAGAACGGTTTAAAACATGTAACGGTTTCTTTCAGGATCCATACCATTCATAGCATCCCCATATTAGGTCTCCCAGTAACATGAAGGAAATGAGAAAGGAATGGACGATTCTCAGTAAAACTCAAAATATTTAATAAACAATAAAGCCTAGCCTTGATAAAGACGGATGGGGCCGTTGAAACATGTTGGCAGAGAGTGATTGAACATACCAACTTGTTGAGTTTTTTCAACAAGTGTTCAGGGGCTCAAATAACACGTTTCTCCGCCTCTCCATGAGCATCCGCAGATTCCTCAGATGATGCAGACTTTATCAGGTGTCCTGTTTAATTAGTGGCACCCAGCATCCAGCCCATTCATGCGCACTAGCCCTTCTCCCTCCCTCTCTCTCTCTCCCCCTTCTCTGTCTCTCCCCCTGCCTATCTCTCTCCCTCCCTCTGTCTCTCTCTCCCTCCCTCTCTGTGTCTCTCTCTCTCTCTCTGTATGTGGCTCTCTCCCTCCTCTCTTTGTATGTGTCTCTTCCCATCTTTTGTCTCTCTAGCTCTCCCCCTTCCCCTCTTTGTCTCTCTCTCTCTCTCCCCCTTTGTCTCTCTCTCCCTCCCTCTCTGTGTCTCTCTCTCTCTCTGTATGTGGCTCTCTCCCTCCTCTCTTTGTATGTGTCTCTTCCCCTCTTTTGTCTCTCTAGCTCTCCCCCTTCCCCTCTTTGTCTCTCTCTCTCTCCCCCTTTGTCTCTCTCTCCCTCCCTCTCTCCCTCCCTCTCTCCCTCCCCCTCTCTCTCTCTCTCTCTCTCTCTCTCTCTCTCTCTCTCTCTCTCTCTCTCTCTCTCTCTCTCTCTCTCTCTCTCTCTCTCTCTCTCTCTCTCTCTCTCTCTGTATGTATGTGGCTCTCTCCCTCCTCTCTTTGTATGTGTCTCTTCCCCTCTTTGTCTCTCTAGCTCTCCCCCTTCCCCTCTTTGTCTCTCTCTCTCTCTCTCTCTCTCTCTCTCTCTCTCTCTCTCTCTCTCTCTCTCTCTCTCCCCCGTTGTCTCTCTCTCTCCCCCTTCCCCTCTTTGTGTGTCTCTCTCTCCCCCTTCCCCTCTTTGTGTGTGTGTGTGTGTGTCTCTCTCTCTAACCTTCCTCTTTGTCTCTCTCTCCCCCTTCCCCTCTTTGTGTGTGTGTCTCTCTCTCCCCCTTCCCCTCTTTGTGTGTCTCTCTAACCTTCCCCTCTTTGTCTCTCTCTCCCCCTCTTTGTCTCTCTCTCCCCCTTCCCCTCTTTGTGTGTGTCTCTCTCCCCCTTCCCCTCTTTGTGTGTGTCTCTCTAACCTTCCCCTCTTTGTCTCTCTCTCCCCCTTCCCCTCTTTGTGTGTGTCTCTCTCTTCCCCTTCCCCTCTTTGTGTGTGTGTGTCTGTCTCTCTCTCTTTAACCTTCCCCTCTTTGTCTCTCTCTCCCCCTTCCCCTCTTTGTGTGTGTCTCTCTCTCCCCCTTCCCCTCTTTGTGTGTGTCTCTCTCTCTCCCCCTTCCCCTCTTTATGTGTGTGTGTCTCTCTCTCTAACCTTCCCCTCTTTGTCTCTCTCTCCCCTTCTTTGTCTTTCTCTCTCTCTCCTTCTTTGTCTTTCTCTCTCTCCCCCTTCCACTCTTTGTGTGTCTCTCGCCCCCTTCCCCTCTTTGTGTGTGTGTCACTCTCTCTAACCTTCCCCTCTTTGTCTCTTTCTCTCCCCCTTCCCCTCTTTGTGTGTGTGTGTCTCTCTCTCTACCCTTCCTCTCTTTGTCTCTCTCTCCCTCTCCTCTTTGTCTCACTCTACCCTTTCTCTCTCTTTGTGTCTCCCCTGCTGTCCCCGCCCCTCACGCTGCGTTATTTTGTCAATCAATAAAATGCAGTCTGTAAATCAATGTTGTTTTATCATTAGCAAACTATCTACTGCAGTGATTTTCAACCGGTGTGCCGCGGCACACTAGTGTGCCGCGGCCAGCTGACAGGTGTGCCGCCATGCCTCGGGTCACGGCGACACACCAGCGGAGTTTCTATTTGACAGGGGGGACGGGCAGGCGGCTCGGCATCATCCGCCCCCCCCTGTCAGTGTGCGTCCATGTGCGCACTGCCCGCCCGCTCACGGCTCCCCCGCTGTGCACTGTCCGGGACTCGAGAGACGTGCTGTGCTGCTATGCAATAATCATATATCCCGCTGGACCACTAGCCAATGGGCGCTTGCGGTCCAGCAGCCAATCAACTGGTGGCTGCTGGACCGCGAGCGCCCATTGGCTAGTGGTCCAGCAGCGGGAGATATGAATATTACATATCAGCACAGCACGTCTCTCTCCCGTACATAGCGGGGGAGCCGTGAGCGGCACACTGGACGCACACTGACAGGGGGGAGGGGTCGTCGGCGTGTAAGCAGAGGCAGGAGGGGGGTTTGCACACGGACGCACACTGGGAGGAGGAGGTGGGGGGGAGTGAGGTGAGCGGGCCGGCTAACCATCGGCTGGCTAACTTAGTATGGTGTACTCCCACCCACTCTCCCACCCTCCTGCACTCACCCAGCCACCCTCCCACTCCACTGCAGATACCCTCCCAGCCACCCTTCCACCCCACTGCAGATACCCTCCCAGCCACCCTTCCACCCCACTGCAGATACCCTCCCACCCCACTGCAGATACCCTCCCAGCCACCCTCCCACCCCACTGCAGATACCCTCCCAGCCACCCTCCCACCCCACTGCAGATACCCTCCCAGCCACCCTCCCACCCCACTGCAGATACCCTCCCAGCCACTCTCCCACCCCACTGCAGATACCCTCCCACCCTACTGCTCCCACCCTCCCTCCCTGCTGCACACTACTGGCGGTGCATTGAATTGCAAATAGCGGACGGGAGCCAGGAGTGGGCCACTGCACAGTTCTGTCCCCCTTGGCAACGAGCAAATTCAGACCACCTTGGCATCGAGCATGAAGCCCCTGGCATTGAGCATGTAGGTAAGTGGCACTTATGTGTCAAATGTGTATGGTGTGTTATATAGTATGTCATGGGCATTGCGGTGTGTTATATAGTATGTCATGGGCATTGCGGAGTGTTATATAGTATGTCATGGGCATTGCGGAGTGTTACATAGTATGTCATGGGCATCATGTGTGGGCTTATGTGTAATCGGAATTACAAAGTTCACTAAAATGTGCAATGGGCATTACGGTGTGTGGCATAACATGTAATGGCCATTATGGCATGTGGTATACTATATAATGGGTGTGCGGTGTGTTGGCATTATGTTAAAAAATTTGCCGCGCGCCTTCGGCGCGCACTGTCCATATTCTCCCTCGTTTGAAAGAAATTTGGTGAGTCCTGGCATAATGTGTAATGGCCATTGCGGTATATGGCATAGCTTGTAATTGGCATCACGATGTGTGGCATAACTTGTAATGGCCATTAATGTGTGTGATATAACATGTAACTGGCATTATGGTATGCAAAATATCTGGAATATCTGATTAAAAAATGTTGGTGTGCCTTGGCAATTTTGAAGTCTTGTCTGGTGTGCCGCGACCTGAAAAAGGTTGAAAATCACTGATCTACTGAATGTGTAAGACTTTATACACACAATACACTAACTGTATAGTCCCATACACCTAATGCGCACTCTTTAAATACATTCCTAAACACTTGTCCTCAAGGCACTGTAAAGGTCTAGGTTTAATGATAGCCATGCTTGAGCACAGGTGACATAATCAGTTTTGATTTAACCATCTTTGCTGCCCACGTGCCCAAGCCCTGATCCTAGAACGCCCCCATACATTATGCCGACTAGTCCACCTAATTTCCCCGGCAGCTCTCCGGGAAAGGTCCAATACCATTAGGCACTTGATGTGCCATTATTTACATGTGATAAATCTGCATCCCCCCGCACGGTTCCCTCGGGCATCCCATCCCCCATGGGGTGCGAAACATTGCGGGTGCTTAATGCACCCAGCATGTACTGCTCATAAGATTTCTTATGTGCAGCCTGTCTGACCTCTGATCCGATGCACAGGGGACCATGCATAGGATCGAATCTGATGTCATACACATGCAATTTGGACCAATTTCATGGCCCGATCATCGAAATCGGGTAAAATTGGGCCCAAATTGCAGTCTATGGGCACCTTTAATGTCCCACCAAAAAGGATGCCACTGGGCAATTAAATGGTTCTATTTTACCAATGTAGTACATGGAGTCAGGAACAGCTCTCCATTCACCGAGACTCCCTGTGGAACCATCAGTCAGTCTACCTGTTACTGGATCTCCCCCCTCAGCTGCTTATTACTTTATCTGCTTCACTCGCTCCAATGGCGTCATCCAGCTCCTCTCTCAGCGGCACCAACTCATCCCTTCAACTTTCACAAAAAAAGGTTAGAGTGTTCTCCCAAGTGCGCACTGGCAGCTGAGGTATGGAAACCCCTGGGGTGTATCTCAGGCACCCAAATAGGACAAGTAAATACAACAAAGGTTGGGGTAACCCTCCACCAGCGCTCAATAAACATAAGATATCACTTCCCTTTTTATACGTGTGCTTGCTCCTTTCAAAGGCTGGTACCACTGTTTAGCTCTTTCCACTCATCCAGGTTTACATGTAATAAGAGCATATAAGTTTCATAGTGTATACCATTTAATTATGCACACAAAAAGGATAAAATCACATACAGAAAAATGACAATCACATAAGAAAACACACTGTTTCACAATATAATGGTAAAAAACACACACAATGAAATCCAATCCATAAAGTGGCGAGTGCAATGGAAATAAAGTGCTGCAGTGTAGTTACCAGATGGTATGTGAACTGTTATTGCAGTTCAAAGTGCGCATGCATAGGAAAGTCCAAGCGGCCCGGGTACAACCTGGATCTCAGATGCTGCTGCTGGTTCCACACCTCCGCATCAGGATGTCCACTGTTCTCGCCTGCCGACGCGTTTCGGACCCTATCTGGGTCCTTTTTCAAGGCTGGGTATGTGTGTGTAAAAAGCAAGTCCGTTTTTATAGTGTCCCATAGAAATTAAACACCTGTAGGTGTGACGCGATGTCCCGGCGTCCCACTTCCGGGTGTCGCGCGTCATCTGACTCATCGCTGGGGCACGTATAGCGCGGTCTCCGGATCTCTCACTTCCGGGTCTGGCGCATCACGTGAGCCGCCGCGTCCTCGTTGCCTGGTGATCTAGGCATCCATGATTAAGCTCCGGTCATGTGATCACACTCCGGAGCACATGATCGAAGTCCATTGCCTTTTGAATAGAGTCCATACTTGATTTCCGCCCTTACATACTATGGGCATAACGGAGTGAATACCTTAGAGATAAAAAATACAGTATAAATACCTTAAAAGCTTAAAAACCAATCATAAAAACCATTTTAACTCGAAATCAGAGTTAATGCCACTGGGTTTGAGGGTATTGTATTTATAAATCATCTGCATTTCAAGTTTAGCAAGTTGCACATCTATATCCCTCCTGCGGCAATGTCCCTCCACATATTTTAGCCCTAAGAATATTTTTATGTGGCTGGGAGAACTCCCATGATGTTCTTTAAAATGTTGAGAGAGTGAGTGTGTCTTGACTCCCTTTTTTATATTTCTAATATGCTCACTTAAGCGTATTTTTAGTGGCCGAGACGTTCTCCCGATATAAAATAAATTGCAGGTACATCCAACAAGATGGACAACGTTCTTAATATTGCAGGTTATAAATTCTCGTATGTGGTGATCAATGCCATTGATGGATATTTTCTCCACTTTTCTTTCTCCTTTTACATTAATGCAGGCGCAACAGGTCCCACATCTGTGGAACCCTTTTGTCCTGATTTCTCGTCTCACTATATTAGAAACATGCATACTTGAAGTGAGTTGGCTACCTAGATTGGCAGCCCTTCTATAAATAAAGGATGGCTTTTCAGGAAGATCTTGGCCTATAATTGGATCCTTCCTAAGTAGGTCCCAATGTTTCCTAAAAGAGCTCTCCACTTTTTTGTGGTGACAATTGTAATCGGAGATAAAAGCAAATTGCGTTCTGTCTGATTGGGTGGGTTGTATCCTATCTTGTAGGAGGGCAGTTCGTGGTACCAAATCCACTTTCTCCATATCTTTTTGGATTGTGTTTAAATTATATCCACTGTCCGTGAATTTGGTTATCATATTTGCAGTTTGGAGTTTGTATGTCTCCTCATCTGTGCAATTTCTCTTAATGCGTTTGAATTGCCCCTGTGGGATGCAATCTAACCAGTTCTTGTGATGGCAACTGTTGACATGGATATAGCTTTGGGAATCAGTGGGCTTCGTGTATGTTTTTGTTTTGAGGTGACCCTCTTCTACGTAAATAGTTATATCCAAGAAATTAACTGTCACATCACTCACATCAAATGAAAACTCAATATTAAAATCATTGGCGTTGAGATATACACAAAAATCATCTAAAAGTTGTCTCCCCCCTTTCCATAAAAACAAGACATCATCTATGTAGCGGGTCCATGACACCAGGTTCGCCCCGAAAGGATTGTTGGTCCATATCTTATCCTGCTCCCAATATCCCATAAATAAATTAGCATAGCTCGGGGCGAACCTGGTGCCCATAGCGGTCCCGACCCGCTGTACATAGTGATCACCTTTAAACATAAAATAATTATTATTTAAAATAAATGATACCCCTTTAATTAAAAATTCTTGTAGATTTTTTTCTAAAGTGCTATTGTTTAAAGTGTATTTGATGGCTTCTACACCCTGTTCATGATTGATTATTGTGTAGAGCGATTTTACATCTGCTGTTATTAGATAAAATCCTTCTTCCCACTTAAAATTAGGCAATTTTTGTAACAGGTCCTTAGTATCTCGTAAATGTGAGGGATTTTTTAGCACTAAAGGCTGGAGATAATAGTCGATGAACTCCGATAAATTGGAGGTCACCGACTCAATTCCAGCTACGATAGGACGTCCTGGTGGTACTAATGGGTTTTTATGAAAAACCCATTAGTACCACCAGGACGTCCTATCGTAGCTGGAATTGAGTCGGTGACCTCCAATTTATCGGAGTTCATCGACTATTATCTCCAGCCTTTAGTGCTAAAAAATCCCTCACATTTACGAGATACTAAGGACCTGTTACAAAAATTGCCTAATTTTAAGTGGGAAGAAGGATTTTATCTAATAACAGCAGATGTAAAATCGCTCTACACAATAATCAATCATGAACAGGGTGTAGAAGCCATCAAATACACTTTAAACAATAGCACTTTAGAAAAAAATCTACAAGAATTTTTAATTAAAGGGGTATCATTTATTTTAAATAATAATTATTTTATGTTTAAAGGTGATCACTATGTACAGCGGGTCGGGACCGCTATGGGCACCAGGTTCGCCCCGAGCTATGCTAATTTATTTATGGGATATTGGGAGCAGGATAAGATATGGACCAACAATCCTTTCGGGGCGAACCTGGTGTCATGGACCCGCTACATAGATGATGTCTTGTTTTTATGGAAAGGGGGGAGACAACTTTTAGATGATTTTTGTGTATATCTCAACGCCAATGATTTTAATATTGAGTTTTCATTTGATGTGAGTGATGTGACAGTTAATTTCTTGGATATAACTATTTACGTAGAAGAGGGTCACCTCAAAACAAAAACATACACGAAGCCCACTGATTCCCAAAGCTATATCCATGTCAACAGTTGCCATCACAAGAACTGGTTAGATTGCATCCCACAGGGGCAATTCAAACGCATTAAGAGAAATTGCACAGATGAGGAGACATACAAACTCCAAACTGCAAATATGATAACCAAATTCACGGACAGTGGATATAATTTAAACACAATCCAAAAAGATATGGAGAAAGTGGATTTGGTACCACGAACTGCCCTCCTACAAGATAGGATACAACCCACCCAATCAGACAGAACGCAATTTGCTTTTATCTCCGATTACAATTGTCACCACAAAAAAGTGGAGAGCTCTTTTAGGAAACATTGGGACCTACTTAGGAAGGATCCAATTATAGGCCAAGATCTTCCTGAAAAGCCATCCTTTATTTATAGAAGGGCTGCCAATCTAGGTAGCCAACTCACTTCAAGTATGCATGTTTCTAATATAGTGAGACGAGAAATCAGGACAAAAGGGTTCCACAGATGTGGGACCTGTTGCGCCTGCATTAATGTAAAAGGAGAAAGAAAAGTGGAGAAAATATCCATCAATGGCATTGATCACCACATACGAGAATTTATAACCTGCAATATTAAGAACGTTGTCTATCTTGTTGGATGTACCTGCAATTTATTTTATATCGGGAGAACGTCTCGGCCACTAAAAATACGCTTAAGTGAGCATATTAGAAATATAAAAAAGGGAGTCGAGACACACTCACTCTCTCAACATTTTAAAGAACATCATGGGAGTTCTCCCAGCCACATAAAAATATTCTTAGGGCTAAAATATGTGGAGGGACATTGCCGCAGGAGGGATATAGATGTGCAACTTGCTAAACTTGAAATGCAGATGATTTATAAATACAATACCCTCAAACCCAGTGGCATTAACTCTGATTTCGAGTTAAAATGGTTTTTATGATTGGTTTTTAAGCTTTTAAGGTATTTATACTGTATTTTTTATCTCTAAGGTATTCACTCCGTTATGCCCATAGTATGTAAGGGCGGAAATCAAGTATGGACTCTATTCAAAAGGCAATGGACTTCGATCATGTGCTCCGGAGTGTGATCACATGACCGGAGCTTAATCATGGATGCCTAGATCACCAGGCAACGAGGACGCGGCGGCTCACGTGATGCGCCAGACCCGGAAGTGAGAGATCCGGAGACCGCGCTATACGTGCCCCAGCGATGAGTCAGATGACGCGCGACACCCGGAAGTGGGACGCCGGGACATCGCGTCACACCTACAGGTGTTTAATTTCTATGGGACACTATAAAAACGGACTTGCTTTTTACACACACATACCCAGCCTTGAAAAAGGACCCAGATAGGGTCCGAAACGCGTCGGCAGGCGAGAACAGTGGACATCCTGATGCGGAGGTGTGGAACCAGCAGCAGCATCTGAGATCCAGGTTGTACCCGGGCCGCTTGGACTTTCCTATGCATGCGCACTTTGAACTGCAATAACAGTTCACATACCATCTGGTAACTACACTGCAGCACTTTATTTCCATTGCACTCGCCACTTTATGGATTGGATTTCATTGTGTGTGTTTTTTACCATTATATTGTGAAACAGTGTGTTTTCTTATGTGATTGTCATTTTTCTGTATGTGATTTTATCCTTTTTGTGTGCATAATTAAATGGTATACACTATGAAACTTATATGCTCTTATTACATGTAAACCTGGATGAGTGGAAAGAGCTAAACAGTGGTACCAGCCTTTGAAAGGAGCAAGCACACGTATAAAAAGGGAAGTGATATCTTATGTTTATTGAGCGCTGGTGGAGGGTTACCCCAACCTTTGTTGTATTTACTCATCCCTTCAACTGCTTTATTTACTTTTTTCCCTTTTAAGCCCCGTACACACAGGGGATATATCGCAGAGCAATATATCGATTGCGATGAGTGATATATCGCTCAGTGTCCCATTTGCATCAGTGAAACTGCCGGGGGAGCCCGGCAGTGGAAATCAGCTGGTCGCCGGAGCATGTTCCGGCGACCAGCGATCACTACGGGGGAGAAAACGGGAGCGCGCACCCGGCGATATATCACCAGTGCACACTCCTATTGCAGGCAATATGGTCACTCAGCGACCATATTGCCCGAGATATTAGACAAAATCGCCCCCATGTGTACACAGCCTTAATCCTCTTTATGCTCTTTCCAAAAAGCCTCAGAGTAGGATATTGTAATTGAATGTATCATAAGTAGTTTGTAATGGCAGCATGTTCTCTGTGGGTGGGCTTTACAACCACAGGTTATCACATGATCATGTATGTAACGTGTAGTCTATATTCTTTCTATAAAGCCCTGTACACACTACATAAAGAGGGCCACAGTCCAATAGGTACTTGCGGAGTATCACGGCTCCCATCGTATGGCATCGTATGCCATATGTAGTGGCATACGATGGCATGCGATGCGATGTTTTACCGATTTTTGAGCATTTTTGCTCAAAAATCGTATGCCATCGCATGGCATCGTATGCCATATGTAGTGGCATACGATGTCATACGATGCGATACGATGTTTTACCGATTTTTGAGCAAAAATGGTGAAAAATCGGTAAAACATCGGATAACATCGTATGCCATATGTAGTGGCATACGATGTCATACGATGCGATACGATGTTTTACCGATTTTTGAGCAAAAATGGTGAAAAATCGGTAAAACATCGCATGGCATCGTATGCCATCGATACGATGTTTTACCGATTTTTGAGCCATTTTAGCTCAAAAATCGTATGCGATCGCATCGGATGCCATACGATGGCATGCGATGCGATGGCACCCGATTTTGCACTGAAATGCATCAGAATGCATTGAAATGTGTATTAAAGTAGTGAAATGCCCCCAAATGCCATTTTTCATAGTGCACCACCCCCACTATCAACGTCAACCCGAAGCGTGGCGAGCGCAGCGGTACGCGTCCTACGACCTTTTCATACCCCCACTATCCACGTCGGCGTGGAGTTGAGAATAGAATAGTGTGGCGAGCGCAGCGAGCGGACGCGGATACCTGTAAAGCCCGCGAGGAGACGCGTATAGCTGTGAAGGTATCCGCGTCCCCTCGCGGGGCTCGCTGCGCTCGCCACGCTTCGGGCTCGGTGGCTCGCTGCGCTCGCCACACTATTCTATTCTCAACTCCACGCCGACGTGGATAGTGGGGGTATGAAAAGGTCGTAGGACGCGTACCGCCGCCCCTCGTGGGCTCGCTGCGCTCGCCACGCTTTGGGTTGACGTTGATAGTGGGGGTGGTGCACTATGAAAAATGGCATTTGGGGGCATTTCACTACTTTAATACACATTTCAATGCATTCTGATGCATTTCAGTGCAAAATCAGGTGGCATCGCATCGCATCGGATGCCATCGTATGGCATCCGATGCGATCGCATACGATTTTTGAGCTAAAATGGCTCAAAAATCGGTAAAACATCGTATCGCATCGATGGCATACGATGCCATGCGATGTTTTACCGATTTTTCACCATTTTTGCTCAAAAATCGGTAAAACATCGTATCGCATCATATGACATCGTATGCCACTACATATGGCATCCGATGTTTTACCGATTTTTCACCATTTTTGCTCAAAAATCGGTAAAACATCGTATCGCATCGTATGACATCGTATGACATCGTATGCCACTACATATGGCATACGATGTTATCCGATGTTTTACCGATTTTTGACCATTTTTTGCTCAAAAATCGGTAAAACATCGTATCGCATCGTATGACATCGTATGCCACTACATATGGCATACGATGTTATGCGATGGCATACGATTTTTGAGCTAAAATAGTCAAAAATCGGTAAAACATCGCATCGCATCGTATGCCACATGCGATGCGATTTTTAGCATACGATCTGCATACGATGCAGGTCGTGGGAGCCGTGATACTCCACAAGTACCGTCCAATATTGCCTGCACACACGATACCCCCCCCCCAAAGGGTAAAATATAACAGCCAACACTGAAATAATTGCAGACTGACAGACTTGTAATGTGAATGACAATGAGTGCCGACATCTGTGAGAGATGTGCAAAATACCTGCTACAAATTCCAGCATCGCTCAAATTTTAATATAATTTCAAATAAAAAATGTTGTGTAAAAAAAAAAGGTTATTTCCTATATAAGGTAACATTACAGGTCATTATTACCCCATTTACACCAAAACTGGCGGATACACTGCATCCCTCGGCATCATGCCGAGTGGGCAATGCCGTTGAAGTTGGGCCCTGAGCCGGCACTTAGAGATGACATCTCCAAGCCCTGGGAAACCCGCCAGCCTGGACCCCCACAATGCTGACTGACAAGCTGGGGGCAAGCTTGCTGGGCTGCCCCCAGCCTCCGACCATGAGGTGAATGGATGCCGCATACCTCTGCCTAGCCTCAACTGCTGTCTGCATAGTACCGCAGACAGCGGTAGAAGCTGTATGCGGCCCCTGCCCAACTTCCGGAATGACCGCAGCGGAGATGGGGCTCCCTTATTGGTGGAAATGGGTCCCTGGGTCGGATGACCCGGGTTACCCATTTACATGGCCCCGGACTCCAGGGAAACTACAGGGTTTTTTTTGTGTTTTTTTTTTACCCCTTTTGCACCAAGCCCCGGCCGGACTGGATGGATACAAATGTTTGCTTGCCAATTTTCACACCAATTTTGTCAAATTCACTTGGCACTCAAAAGGTTAAAGACAACTTGATCATATATATCGCCAATGCAGATTCAACACACATAAGAGATGGCAGTCAGCCAATACTTCATACATACGTTCTGGACACCTCTGACTGCTTCCACATCTTCCTCTCCATTATTTTGTTTAAATTCAATAAATGTATTAATTTATTATTAAGTACTAAGTCTTAATGTCCAGCTTTGCCTCCAGACATACTGCTAGCATCATTTTATTTATTTCCTTGTTTCCCATGTAGAATCTTAGCATGGTCGCCTCTTTGGCCTTTATCTTAGTAGTTAGACACATGCCATCTTGTTGTTTCCAAAGTCACTCTGTACTTTCAAAATCACATTCTAATATGATTTATTGGTACTTGTGAGTTATCTGGACGCCCGATTTTTTGATTGTATGCCTTAAGTTAAGGCATACAATCAGATGCGATGCGATGCGATATCGCATCGCATCGCATGCGACCATCGGATGCGATGACCCGATTTTTCCATAGGAATCAATGTTAAAATGATTCCTATGGAAAAAGGGGTCCTTTTCATACCCCTACTATCCAAGTGGGCATGGAGTTGGATATAAACCTGTGGCGAGCGTAGCGAGCCACCGAGCCCGAAGCGTGGCGAGCGAAGCGAGCCCCGCGAGGGGACGGTATTCCGTGTCCCCTCGCGGGGCTCGCTACGCTCGCCACGCTTCGGGCTCGGTGGCTCGCTACGCTCGCCACAGGTTTATATCCAACTCCATGCCCACTTGGATAGTAGGGGTATGAAAAGGACCCCTTTTTCCCATTGAATTCCATGTTAAAATGGACTCAGTCCATTTTAACATTGATTCCTATGGAAAAATCGGGTCATCGCATCGCATCGCATCCGATGGTCGCATGCGATGCGATGTGCCCGATCCGACCCGATTTAGAAATCGGGCGTCCGGATAACTCACAAGTACCGATTTATTAAATAAACAACTTATATAGAAAAATCAGTTCTTGCATATTCTTCAGTAAATCCCAATAAGAGCGAAACATTCCAAACTATACGCCATTTTAAGACGATTTGTAATGAGCCAATGTGAAGTAAAATGGCTGCTGCATCAGGCAAAAACCTGGCTATTGGGGCAAAGGGTAGGCCTCATACACACCCTTCTGGGAGACTTGTGCAACAAGCAATGCCTTCCTCAGTATACAATGATTCATTATATGTCCTAAATAAAACTAAAGAAACTAAGGTGGCCATACATCAGAAAGATATTGCACCCAATCATACAATCTCAATGGATTGTATGCAGATTGTGTACACAATCTCCCGACCCTGGTCGATTGGAGGATTGATCCTCTGATCTGACATGCTGCACGTCAGATCAGTTGGGATTGGGAGCAGATTGAATGTGCTTTTAAGCACATGCAATTTGTCTTTAGATGGCTCATACAACCAGAGTCATGTGACACTCCCTCCCTGTCTAGCAGAGAAAAGAGGTGCAGCTTCTGGGCGGCCCGTGGCAGTGAAGATGCTGGGAGCTGCAGATGTATCCAAGCGGCTGAAGAGAGCGGTGGACGTCTTTTTGCACAATTCTGTCAAAATGAAAACCGTTTTCAGAGGATTTCTGCATTCAGGCTAATTAATAATGGTATAACACAGCAGATGTGAGCAGATTGGTAGTGGCTGGCAATTGGATTTTTGGTACTCCTACCCTTTTGATTCTAGTAGACCAGCCCCTATTTAAATGAAGCTTCAATCATACAATCATGCAGCAGATGGATTGTATGACAGATTGTGAGTACATTGTGTGTCCAAAAACCACCAAGGACTGCTGGGGAATTGAATGGAAATTGGACAAAATCATGATTATGCTGTGTACACACGGGGGGCGATAGGGGCTGAAATAGCTGGGAATATGGTCGCTGAGCGACCATATTGCCAGTGATTGGAGTGTGCACCAGCGATAAATTGCCGGGTGCGTGCTCCCGTTTTCAGCCCCTGAATGGTCGCTGGTGGGAGGAGCATGCTCCTCCCACCAGCGGCTTCAACTGCCTCTTCACCCAGCAGTGTTTAAATTTTCATCTGCGACCATCTCTGGTCGCAGATGAAAACGGGACACGGGGCAATATGATTGCTGAGCAATATATTGCTAGCAATATATTGCCAGCGATCATATTGCCCCGTGTGTATGCACCTTAATAAGACCGGTCTTTCTGATGTATGGTCACCTTAAGGTAACATAAGCATGGATTAGCAATGAGTTGTTGAAGGATTATGTACGTCCACATATTTCTGTTTATCAGTTTCTACCCTCTCAACCTTCTAAATAATTCCCAAAACTCTTCATATTTCTCATAAAACTCATCAATTGATTTCTTCTGAAAAATCTTGAAGCATTTCACTTGTATATAGAAAAGCAACAACATTCTCATGGCAAAAAATCTAAGACTTCCTAATGTGGGCCTAATGTTGGCTGATCAGTTTCCCTCCCAGGTATTCAGGGTTCAACCAAATGCCGCGGCTGTCTGGAATCACACCATCAGGCTTATTTCAGTCAGAAAACTCAAGTCATTTCATTTAACTTTTCCTCAATTATTTCTTTGGCATCAGAAGAATTTGTCATATGTACAACATCTCACCCCATGCACGGTTTGCAAAGTAACACAATATCCTGATGTTGCAGCCATAGGGTAATTATTAATCATCCTCTGTTGCATTATCTCTGTCATTATTGATTTCAGTTTGCTTCCAATAAATTTACCAAATGTGATTATATTCCCAAATCCCAAATAATCTTACAACCTTCAGACAAAAGATGTTTATGCTTCTCATGTACTATTTGTAGCTCTCTTTACCGGTTTTACTTCTCTCGGAAGTAATCCCTTCATATATGTTGCCTTCACATCCTCATGTTGTATGACCACTGCATCAGGTAGTACCTATAAAACGTATTCCAAAAGAGTTCATTGGTAACTATATCTAAGCCCTAAATCCGCAAAGCTAATATAACCTTGTGGTAGTGGCCATGGCTTATTAGACAATATGTTTGCGAAAGCATCATAAGGAACATTACAATGGGTGCCTTTTTAGTTTGGTGTATTTCATTATCTCTAAAGAGCATTTCCCTAATCCTATTTAGTTATAAAATGTCCCTCTTCCAAGATTCTGGGCCAAACACTGGTTCCCAAATAGGTAACTTCGGCTCTTGATTCCCACACGTGTTATTTTCCTGACCATACCTTTTTATACTTTGTTCGTTTTAAACCTGGGGAGTCAGTAACCTCATAAGTGTGCGAGTCCCACATAGTGGGCCGTATTCAATGGGTGTCGCCGTGGCCGGCGAGGGGGTTAAACAACCCTATTCAATGTTCTGGGGGAATCCTCACTGTCAGAGGATGACGAGGATTCCTCAAACAGCGAAACCCACGGCTAATGCAGTGAATCAGCTGCATTTCACCGCGGGTTTTACTGCTTCCGCAACAAAATATGCCGAATTGGCGTATTAGGGGGGTCAGTTAAATACTGTGTGGGCGAGCAGGCAGCCCTGCTCGCTGTCACCGATCGCCCCGGCATTGAATACTTGCCAGTGAGTGAAGTGCTGTTTAAATTTGACTACAAAGGGATATTACGCCAACATTACCTGGGTGATATTGTAGATGACTACTGACTACCTTTTGCTACTGAGGTCTCTATTTAACGGAGACCTCAGCGGCATGTCACCGTGTGGGGGCAGCTGGAATAGCTGGCACCTGCCCTCAGCAGAGATGATCAGCGACTTGATGGGGGTACCTGGAAGAGCTTATTGCAGCTGAAAGCGGCTGTCATTCACTTGACAAGATGTGGCCGATCCACGTCCTGTTCCATTTCTGCCACGAGCTCACGGATCTCTTCCCTGCATCTAGAAAGCCACTGAGCACCTGGCTATTGTTCCTCCTGTAGGAGAGCTGCTCAGCACCGTTCTCTTGTCCCTGCAATTTATTTTATTAACAGTTACTTATATAGCGCACACATATTCCGCAGCGCTTTACAGAGCATATTTGAATATTCACATCAGTCCCTGCTCCAGTGGAGCTTACAATCTATATTCCCTACAACATGCACACACAGATATTCTAGGGTTAATTTGTTCAGAGCCAATTTACCTACCAGTGTATGTTTGGATTGTGGGAAGAAACCGGAGTACCCAGAGGAAACCCATGCAAGCACAGGGAGAATATACAAACTCCGCACAGTTAGGGCCATGGTGGGAATCGAACCCAGCACCTCAGTGCTGTGAGGCAGTAACACGCTTCGTGTCCCTGCGTTTCCGGCATTGAGTGAAGGATCCCCCAGCAAGGGAAAACTTCATGCACCAGCAGGAGCAGGCCTACATTTTCCAGTTATGCTCCTGGGGAGTATTGTACATCCAGAGCCCCTGCAATAGGAAATATCGAAACTGACACTGCAAACAGGTAAGCTATCAAGGACTGTGTTTATTTGCTGACTAAATGGAATCTCATTAGCATGCAATATAAATATGTATTCAACCTGAATCTGCCCTTTCAACTTGCGTCTGCCCTCTCCCCAATATGTAATAATATATCCTTCCACCCTGCATCTCCTCTCACTGCCTTTTTCCTCCCACACTGCAGCCTTCCTACCACACTGCAGCCCCCCTCTCCCAATTTGTATCGCTCTTCCATCCAATGTCCTAATCCCCAATATGTTCTGTTTCCACCCGCATCCTCTTCCACCCAGTGCCCATTACTCTGTCCCTTTCCCACCTAGCATCCCTCTCATTCCTCTGTCCCTCTCGCCAATATGTCCTCTCACCCAGTTCAACTCTCCCACACTGAGCCCTCTCCCATCCAGTGTCCTAAGCTCCAATATATTCTGCTTCCACCCACATATTCTTCCACCCTTACTCTGTCCCTCCCACCTAACATCCCTCTCATTCCTCTGTCCCTCTTGCCAATATGTCCTCTCACCCAGTGCAACTCTCCCACACTGAGCCCTCTCCCACCCAGTGTCCCAATCCTCCATATGATCCCTCTCCCTAATATGTTCCTCTCCTACCCAGCATCCCCCTTCCTTTGTCCCTTTTCCCAATATGACTTCCTCCCACCCTGCAACCCCCCTCATGCCTTCTTTTACCATGTCTCATCCAGTGCCTCTTGAGGACACTCCCCTTGTGATTAGCCATGCCCCTTCTTTGCTGCGGACACCTTCGGCATGCGCAACAGTACAGGCTGCAGTGGACACTATAGCCCTTTCAATTTTCCATCCCCCCCCCCAACTTTTAGATTCCCACTCGACCACTGCCTAGTACTTCATAAAGATATGGATCTGACATCAAGGCTCTCCAGTAGTACACCCTTCTATTCCTAGGCTTGTAAGTTATAATTGGGGGTGTGGGTCTGTAGGATGGGGCCGGTGGTGTTTATATAAATGTGTTGCCAGTCTGAAGGTGACCATCTTTAACTAACACCAGCTTGGTGTGGGGTTTACCAAATTCCTAATTTAAAACGTGCCTTCCCTATTGAAAAATGCATTTCTCTTTCAATGGTCCTGGTGACACAGCTCACATTGGGATGTAGGAGGGTCCATAGGAGCCAGGCACCTATCCTAAAGCTTTTCAGAGGGTAGGCTCCTCCCCCTGCATCCCAGTCTCCTCAGTTCGTGTTTGGTGCCCACCGGAGTGGGTGCTATTCTAAATGGCTGCTGGGGCAGCCGAAGGTTTAGAGATCGTAAGGTGTTTTTTTTTTATTCTATTAACTTTTACACTTCGCTAGGTAGGCACAGTGTGAGGATTCTCATTGAATCCTCACACTGACAGCGCAGCAGGAGCTGACAGAAGCGCGTCCTGTCAGCTCACTGTGCACAGGGGAGACACTGTCTGGTCTCCCTGTGTGGTGCTGACAGTTTCTATTGAGAAACTGCCTGGGCTCCGGGGCGCTCTGAAACCGGCTTCACACTAGGTGGGGATCATGGGGGACAGAGCTCCATGATGGTGGCGGCCATTTTCTGAGGAGCTTCCACACTGAGCTCCTTCCCCAAGAGGACAGCAGCGTGGTACAGGCATGTTCCAAGTGGTTCCCAGGCGAGGGGGAGACACTGGGAACTATGAAATCCTATAGTGGGAGTGGCTGTCTGGGGGTGGTTGGCACCAAAAGCTACGAACCCCACAGCAGCAGGGACTTGGTCTCTTCCCTCACTCTGTTTGGCGCCATTCGGCGGACGCTTGCTGCGGAGCTGAACTGGCTGGATTCTAACAGTGTGTTTGGATTTCCTGGGCCTCGCTTTCCCCTCTTCTTGGAAGAAGCATCAGACAGATAAGTGGCTGTTGTACATTGGCTCTGTATATAACGCCTGTTACATTGTGCACTGTGTCAAATTCTTGGCATCATGTCTGAGCAGCAGTCTGGCTGTGGGGGAGGGAGCCCTTATTACATTGAGCGCATGTAGTGTTTGTACACTCAAATTTGCCCATGAACAGATAACCAAAGTGGGTTTGTGCCTTGCTTGCGAGACCCATGGGCAGTTAACCCCAGAGGGTAGAGCAACCTGAGCCTGCGGGGGCCAGTGCACTGGGCAGGTCTGTTAATGCCTTAGTGCAACTGTTGGACAGGCAGAGTGATGTTATGGTGTCTTCCCCAAAACCTATGTCATCTCAGCAGTCTTCAGGCTCCTTGCCTCTGACCCAAGCAGATCCTGGACTCTTGCAGGTTATGCAGGACACTGCGAAGGGGATTAGCAAATTTAATGATTTGCTGGACAGATTTGATAGTGATGCCGTGGGGACCCCTAAACGGTCTTATTCGGTACCTTTGCTTGCTGTTGAGTCTGGAGAGGAAGGAGAATACACGTCAGACATTCCCTGGGATCAGGGTGATGATTCTGAGGATGCCTCGGCCCCTGGTGTGGAGGATTTGATTGCTGCTGTTAAGCAGGCTTTAAATTTGTCCGAGGAGGACAAGACTCCTGTCACAGTGGTGTTTAAACTGCAGTGTAGAGAGGCTGTTACCTTCCCTGCAGATGAAGGTTTACAGGATATTTGGGAAGGGGCTTGGAAAACGCCCGATAAGAGGCTTCAGATGCCTGAGGTTTTTGAGTCTCTATCCCATGCCTGAGGCATATGAGACCTCTGGGAGAAAAGTGCCTGTTGTGGATGCTTCTGTGGCACGGTTTTCAAAAGCTACTGTGCTACTAGTCCAAGGGGGTGCGGCTTTTATGGACCCCGTGGACAAGAAACTTGAAGGAAACCTCAAGGCCATATTTGAGGGGGTGGGGTTTACTCTGCGGCCCCTTATCGCGTCAGCCTGGGTCTCTAAGGCTATGATTGTTTGGGCTAGCAATTTGTGTACTATTTTGCACGCTGATCCAGGTGTGTTACTGCTGGCTGAAAAGTTGAAGGCAGCTGCTGAATATGTGCTTGAGGCAGAGGAAGAAGCTCTTAAGATGGCTTCTAGAGTATCCACTCTGTCTGTCAATGCCAGGAGAGTCCTGTGGCTCAAGGCCTGGGAGGCGGATAATGAATCAAAAAAGGC
The DNA here is from genome assembly GCF_055691185.1 of Crinia signifera. Taxonomy (NCBI): domain Eukaryota; kingdom Metazoa; phylum Chordata; class Amphibia; order Anura; family Myobatrachidae; genus Crinia; species Crinia signifera. The sequence goes on along the minus strand of NC_139220.1, from coordinate 318,315,311 downwards.
CTTAGAGGCGTTGGTCTTTAAGGGAAAGTTGTTATTTGGATCTGAGCTTGAGGAGATTATTAAACAGGCCACGGGAGGCAAAAGTACTTTTCTGCCAAATCCCGCAGCTAAACAAGCTTCCAGGTTTTCAGCTTATCGGCCTTCCTTTCGGCCCTCCCCTAGAGGGGGTGCGTCCTTTCGAGGACAATCTTTCAGGGGGAAATTCCAGTAATTGAAGGGTAAGGCCCCAAAGTCTAAATTCGGTTCTTTTCACAAGAAGCCGAGCACCAAAGGTGATGAGAAGCCCTCGACATGACTGCCTGGGGAGTCCCCCGTCTGTGATCAAAGTGGGGGGTCGTCTGCTATGGTTCCGGGAAACTTGGGCATTGTTGGATCGGGATCCTTGGGTGTTGGACATTGTATCCCAGGGATACAAGATTCTTTTCAAAGGTCTTCCTCTGAGAAGATTTCTACCCACACCACTGCCAAAGGAGTCTCTGTTCCGATCTGCTCTTTTGGGGGCGGCACAGTCCCTTTTAGAAAAAGGAGTGGTGATTCCGGTTCCTCCGGCAGAATGGAAGAAAAGCTTTTATTCCACTCTGTTTCTAGTGCCCAAGCCGGACGGTACCTTCAGACCGATTTTAAACTTAAAGTCTTTAAATCTCCATCTGTGGGTAGACCATTTCAAGATGGAATCTCTGAGGTCTGTGCTTCTCAGCCTGGACCAGGGAGAATTTTTGGCGTCCATGGATTCCAGGACGCATATCTGCATGTTCCTATTCACCCGGAGCACCAAGCTCTTCTGAGGTTTGCAATAGGAGACCGGCATTTTCAATTCCAGGCGTTGCCCTTTGGACTGGCCACAGCTCCAAGGGTATTCACCAAGATCATGTCAGTGATGTCGCCGCCCTCCGATTGAGGGTTATCATTGTGATATCTTATCTAGACAACTTGCTGTTCAAAGCAGATTCGGTGGAGACCTTGCAGAAACATCTAGAGGAAGCTATTCCGTTTTTGCGGATTCACGGTTGGCTTTTAAATTTACAAAAGTCTCAACTTGTGCCATCAGAGGATCCAATTCTTGGGGGTGATCCTGGATACCCATTTGCATCGGGTATTCCTGCCGGAGACAAAGGCCAAGGACATTTCCCTTCTTGTACGGGAGATTCTGGGGTCACCCAATCCCTCGGTCTGGAGGTGTTTAAAGTTGCTGGGCAAAATGGTGGCGACTTTCGAGACGCTACAGTTTGCCAGGTTCCATTCCCGGGTCTTCCAATGGAACATTCTGACATCTTGGTCGGGGAACACACAGAGCATGAAGTCAGAGAGGATAGAACTGACTCTAGAAACCTGGTCTTCCCTGAAATGGTGGACAGAGGTGGATTCCCTTCAGTGGGGTCGGTCTCTGCAGTCTTGGGACTGGTTGGTAGTCACTACCGACACCAGTCTCAGGGGCTGTGGAGGAGTAGTCCTGGACTTGAGGCTTCAGGGCCTGTGGACTACGGAGGAGTCAGTCTTACCGATAAACATTCTGGAACTGCGGGCGCCATCTCTGGCAGAAGACAGACTGCAGGGTCTTCCCTTGCGGATTCACTCGGACAATGCCACGGCTGTGGCGTACCTGAATCATCAGGGGGGCACACGCAGCAGCCTCACCATGTGGGAGGTCTCCCGGATCTTCTTGTGGGCGGAGCAAAAAGTTCCGGCGTTATAGGCGATATCCCCGGGGTGAAGAACGTCGAGGCCGATTTCCTGAGCAGGGGGGAACTGTTCAAAGGGGAATGGAGTCTGAACCCACAGATATTCCAGCAGATTACCGTGCGTTGGGGGACCCCGGAGGTGGACCTTATGGTGTCCAGGTTCAACCATCAAGTGCCCAGGTTTTATGTCGGGACAAGGGATCCCTTAGCAGAGGCGGTGGGGAGTCTAGCGTATATTTTCACGCCGTTTCCAATGCTTGCAAGAGTTCCGAAGAGAATCAAGTCCCAAGGAATTCCAGTGATTCTGATAGCTCCAGATTAGCCAAGGAGGTCCTGGTACTCGAGTGTTCGGAGACTGTCAGTGGATTTGTGGCGCCTGCCTCAAATGCCAAATCTGCTAAGCCAAGGACCGTTCCTTCATCTGGATTTAGCTCTGCTAAATTTGACGGCTTGGCTATTGAAACTGCCATCTTGAAAAGCAAAGGTTTCTCAGAGGCTGTGGTGAATACTATGATCAAGGCCAGAAAGTCGGTATCTTCTGCCAACTACTATAGAGTCTATATTAGGTGGTGTGAGAGACAGAAATCTCATATGTCCAGATTCCGCCTTTTCAAATTGCTTGAATTCCTGCAGGATGGATTTTCTTCTGCCCTCAGTCTTCAATCGCTCAAAGTACAGATATCAGCTCTGTCAATATATTTTCAGAAGAAGATAGCGATTCTTCTGGAGGTTCCTTCAAGGAGTTTCCAGGTTGAAACCACCATACAAGCAATCAGTGGCACCCTGGGATTTGTCTCTGGTGCTGGAGTGTCTTCAAATGCCGCCTTTTGAGCCATTAAGGTCGGCTGACCTTAAGTTTATAACATGGATATTAGTGTTCTTATTGGCTGTTTCCTCTGCAAAGAGGGTTTTGGAGTTGGGAGCATTGTCTTGTAAGCCTCCCTTCCTTTTTTTTTTCATGACGATAGGGCTATTCTTCGAACAGTTCCACAATTTTTGCCAAAAGTAGTTTCTGCTTTCCATTTGAACCAGGAGATAGTTCTGCCTGTGTTTCTACCCCCAGAGGGTTCTAGGAAACGGGACAAATTGCGGAATTTGGATGTAGTGCACGCCTTGCGCATTTATGTGGACAGGGTAAAAGGTTTCAGGAAGACAGATACCTTATTAGTCTTGTATGATGTGCACAAGATTGGTTGGCCTACTTCTAAGCAGACAATTGCTAGGTAGTTGCGTTCAGTCATTGCATTTGCCTATAACAAGGTTGGTAGGCCTGTTCCGGCCAGGATTAACGCCCATACTACCAGGTCTGTCACCACCTCTTGGGCGGTTCGCCATGGGGCTACAGCTGAGCAAGTATGCAGGGCTGCCACTTGGTCATCTGTTCACACTTTTGCCAAATTCTACAGGTTCCATGAGGACGCATCATCCGGGCGAGCAATGATGAGAGCTGCAGACCTGAGTGTACCCTCCCAAAGGACCGGCTCTTGAACGTCCCAATGTGAGCTGTGTTACCAGGACCATTGAAAGAGAAAAAGGGATTTTTGTAAGAACTTACCGTACGAATCCCTTTCTCTGATATGGTCCTGCTGACACAGCGATCCCTCCCTTACGCTTAGTAAGTATGCCAGTGTTCATGATGATTCATGTTATAATGGTTGAAAATAAATTTTTGAAGTTGTGCATATAAAATGTTCAGGCGTTTGTACTGAGTTAATGTATTCAAAATACCGATATTAAAAATCCCGATAAGGTCAAAATACCGACATATACAATGTAGACAGGTGAAAAAATCGACATGAATTTCAGTCGACAGGTCGCGAGGTCGACATGGGTTTTTACACTTTTTTATCTGAATGTCGACACAGTCGACATGGACACAGTTGGAAGTCAACCGCAGCCCCTTGCATCGCTAGCTTTGCTCGCTATGCTGCGCTCGCCACTATTTTATTATCCCACCATGCCCTAGTGGATGGTGGGGCATGAAATACCGCCTGTCGGCACATGTCGGGTCAAAAAACAGTGAAAATACCCATGTCGACCGAAAGTCATGACTTTTTCACCTGTCTACATTCTATATGCCGGGATTTTGACCATGTCGGTATTTTGACCGTCGGTCAACGGTTGTTAGTATTTTGGCCGTCGGGATTTTGACTGCATCCCATCAAGAATCTTTACCTCTGTGTTTTGACCATCCTCTGATGCATACTCATACCTAGGAGTAATAGTAGTCAAATATCTGAGTGTCTGCTAAGATTGTTAACAAACTATTGCCCATACTTTTGGGTTCCAAAGCAGGAGTGAAATCCACCGCCATGACTCGGCCAATACCTCTGGGATAACTATCCACATCGTTCTTGTCAGCCACCACCACCTGGTAACCCTCCATTGCTATAAAAATTTAAAGAGTACAACAAAATAATCTATCAATTAGTAAAGAACTTGCAGGGACACCACTATGGATGCCTCCCGATTTTGTGCACCACATCTTGGTCTGAACTGTGTCCTGGAACAAACCTATTATAAAATAAGTTTGTTAAAGTTAAGTCATTGTCACAATTTATATCTGTGTCAGTATTTTCTTTTTCTTCAACTGATTTTGCTACCAGGTTGCAAACCTTGCAGCGAGACAAGCTTTTAAGATTTAGGGACCTCAAGGCTGTAAACAGAACTTGGAACGGGCCTTGGCACTGATCTGCAAGACAACCAGAACATATGAAATTTCTCACCATCACATAGTCTGCAGGCTGTGCCCCCTGACAAGGTCTCTCTGGCAGTCACCTTCATGAGCCTTCCATGCTTCTTTTGCAATGTCTTGAGATACTGTGAAAATTATATAACAGTCTTTAGTTAGATCATGTTAGAGTGACAAGTCTGCTGCTGGACTTAGATTAGGCAGTTTTCCAGAAAATTATCTCATAAGGGGACAGGTTGAGAGGCTGCTTTGGAGTGGTGTGAATTCTATACAAAACCAGAGGCAAAACCTCAAACCAACTCATGGTAGTCTCCAACCCACCTTGTTCTTAATGGTCATATCACTCTCAATTCGACCTGACGCATGAATGGCATATTCTGCCAATGCTGGGAGAAGGGATTTGGGAGCTACTGGTCTGCCCTGGCCATCTTCATTGTCCATCAGAGTCAGGTTATCCGCGTGGCCGCTACCCATTCCATTGATCGCATGTGGTTAAAAACCATATGCGATCGCTCCTGCAATTCAATAGATATTATGTGCAGCACATACTGTATCAGTGCAACATTCGAGGGCAGGCCCACGCATTGTGTCGAATGGTTCATTAAAAATGTATACAATAATTCGATTTATCAAACAGATGTGGTTGAAATCGAAGGACTGCATGCAATATCTCGCAAGTGTATGATAAGCAAAAACAGTAAGGGCTTCTGTTGTATGGCCCAGTGTGTCCTGCAGCTACACTGGCTGCAGGGCGTGCAGATTTTTACTGCAGTGAACAGTGATTGAAGAGAGGGGGGAGGGGAAAGCCTCAGCTGTGCCTAGGTACGGGCTTGTTCAAATAAATCTGGGTATAACTTGTTTCCCTGCTGCACAGATTACGCTGTTCCTCTCCACAAGAGCCTATGTCTTGAGCTAGATAAGTGGATATCTCAGGCCACTGGCAGCAGATCTACCATATTTTTTTTATCTTTTCGGCCTCATCAGTCCTTTTGAGGCTGTGGCAGAGGGTGTTTAGTATACACCAAACTTGGCAAAGGGCGCATACGCCCACAGGATACAGTTCAGATGAAGACTATTCATTTGGTAATAGACTCTCTAAATCCAGAAGAATACAGGATGTCCTTGGATATCAAGGAAACTTATCTTCACATTCCCATATGGGAACCTAACCCGAGCTTACCTACGCTTTGCAGTTGGTCAGGATCATTTCCAATTCGGGCCCTGCCTTTTGTATGGTGAAGCCTCTGGGAACTGAAAACCATTGTACTAACGGTGATAATTTGTGCTACTGAGAAGTCAAGGATCATCATAGTTTTTTGGACAGCCTTCTTATATATTAATATTTATTTACAGTTTCTTATTTAGTGCAGTAATTTCCGTTGTTCTTTACAATTGGAAACAAACTGGGTAAGAACAAACCGACATAGGATGTAGGAGGGTCCTGCTCATAAGCTTACAATCTAGGGGGTTAATAGGAGGGATACATAAGGATAGGATTCCATAGCATAGCAGTCCCACCAGATTGCAAGACCGTCCTGATGGGAATTCAAGCAGATATTATCTATGCACTTTCCCGTGCACTCCTTCTCGATCATGCCTTCATATCGAACCAGACGATGATTGGACATGGATGGAAGGGGAAGATTACAAAATCTACTCTCCCTTCTGATGAGACATCCATTTTCTGGGTCTTGGTCTGGACACAAAATTGAGGGGTCTTCCTTGCAGAGGACAAGGTAGAATATGTTGAACAATCAGTCAGACATGTTCTCAGACCAACACGGTATCCATACATCTGTGCATCTGTTTGTTGGGAATGATAGTTGCAGCTCTTCTGGCGCTTGAACTGGGATGTTCTCATTCCAGACCATTCCAGCTGGGTCTACTATCTTAATGGTCTGGTTCCTTTTTCTTCCTCTGTCAATTGGTACGTCTTTCCTCTAGGAACTGAGCGTGTCCCCTGTGGTGGACCCAATCCAGACATCTACTTTAATGCAGAAGATTTGCATTATGGGTTTAGAGTCTGGACCATGGATGACAATTTGAGCGGTTGAGGCACGGTGGTCCGGGACCTTCGACTTCATGGCGGTTTGGCATTCTTAGACGGCTTACTGACAATAAATGTACTGGAGCTAAAGGCGCAAGACAGGTTAAGGGATTATACAGTCATGTTCTGCTCTGACAATGCGACAGCGGTTATGTATATCAACAGCAACCAAGCACATGCAGCCGCCAAGCCATAAAAAAGATCTCCTGAATACTTTAATGAACTGAATGTCAAAATGTCATTCTATCTGCAGTGTTCATCCCCGGGGTGAACCAGAACCTTCATCATGGGGAAAAAGCTCTACATCAAATCTTTTTTAAAACTCTGTCGCTGGAGAAGACCTCAGGTAGATTTCATGCCATCAAGACACAATCGTCAGCTACCAAGTTTTGTGTCCCACACCAGGGATCCCTGCAGCAATTGCGGTGAACACTCTTGCAATCCTTTGGAAGTTCTGATGGTGTATCTCTTTCCTTCCCTTCCACTCCTTGATCGGGTCCTCAATTGGCTAAAGCAAGAATATAGAACATCAATAAATGTGGCTCCACATTGGCCATGGAGATGCTAGTTCTAAAATCTGCACCTTCTTCTAGTGGATGACCAATGGCATCTACCCACACCTCCAGACATAGGGTCAGTTCACCCATCAATTTTCCAGCTTCGATAGCCCAGGTAGTTGTGGAGACCGTTGTCCGGAAAGTTAGAGTATTCCAGACTCATTCCTACCATGTTGCATAGAAAATCAATTTTTTTCTGCACATTACCATCAGATTTGAAGATCCTATGGGGCATGATGTTAAGGCTTTTTCTTTCTCACCTTTTGTCTACCGCACCTTTTACTTTTCCTGTAGGCAGGTTTAGATGTGGGCCCCAGACTGGGATCACTGAAGGTCCAGATCTCAGCCTTCTCCATTTTTTTTGCAATGATTGATTCATAGCGGTTTTAAAAACTTTTCTAACAGGTGTTGTTCAAGTCACGCCTTAGTCCTTCCTGCTGTTCCTTGTATCCTTTTATCCTGTTTTTTGTCATTTTTACAGTCTAACTTTTTAACCAAGGAAGAGGTTAACTTCAAATAAAGATGGAGCCCCTCTCTTTCTTACTTGGCTCTCAACGTCTCCACTGGCGTGAGCCGGCAGAGAGGGACTCCATCAGAATGAGACACGCCTGCGTCTCACGCGCATGTGCATCCCAGTCTCTCGGCGGCTGGGTGGATGGACCCTGCCCATCTGAGCTTTAGGGTTAGGGGGGTCAGGGTGGCGGTGGGGACTGGCAATAGAGGTGGGGAGCTCAGTCTCCACGGAGTACGCGCACCCCCTGGTGACAGCTGGTGGGGTTGATGGAAGTGCCAGCCCCTGCAAGAACGAGCGGCGCTCCATCTGTACCTCTCATATAAATGAATGATGCTCCTAGCTTGATAGGGTCTTGAGCTGGGAGCTCATCCCCTTCTTTGATCTTTCAAGATGATCAGGCCAACCTTTTGATACGTTGGTTCCTTCATTACACGATACTTCAGGTACTTCTGCGCTAGATGTTTTCCGTGCATTTGAAGATTTCTGTGACCGCGTGGTATTGTTTTAAGTGACTGATTTGTCTCTTCATACTTTCTGATGCTCTATGTCGTGGTTGGCCACCTTCACATTTAATTTTGACAAGGGGATTTGACTTATCATTCAGCAAGCATACAGTAATGCCTATTCACAGCCCCCTCTTTCTATATATGCTTATTCCACATGATCGATTGACGTGTCGCAGGTGGTGCCATCCACTTTACAGCTTTGGCGGAAGTGTCTTGTCTTCAGTCCCCATGTTTGTAAAGTTCTGTAAATTTGTTACTTTTACTACTTAGATCAATATGACCATCTAGTTCTGCAGGATTCTCAGAGATGTCCCTCCCATGGGGATAACTTTGGATCCTCCCTAGTTTAAAGTACTTTAGTGGCCCCTGCTGGATTAAAGAGAAAATAGGATTATGGTACTTGCAGGTAAATCCTTTTCTATGAATCCAAAGGGTCAGCTTATGTGTCATAAATAATGTGTCATGTAAATAAATACATACAGCCTATATTGCTCAATTATAGATATGCAGCCTGTACTCCATATATCAGAAGGTGCTCTCCGCCATCACACCACTTATGGGTTAGTTGATCTGTCTTCCTCTCCTGCTTGTCCTCTGGTCTCCTTACTGGCCAGATGTGGTTCCTGTGTAGCAGTACAAACAGTTGTATAATATAGGGCAGGATTGTGACTGGCATATGTAGTAAAGAGTTTTAATATATTAAGGTAATCTTTAGTACACCAACATAAGACTGTGTTGACTAGATAATCTATGGCGGTACTAGGTTGGTGGTGCTCCAAAATTAGTTCAGCAAGTTGACTGAAAAACAGGGTATGTCCGCAATAGACAGAGGAGGAACACAAAAGGGTTTTGGGGCACACTTAAGTATTGATAGTGAAAAGATGAAAAATTATGTGACTTAAGATATAACTTTTATTACACAATTTAAAAACTTCACTCTTTCATGAAAACGTATACACAAATGTATGTACTATAAAACTACAATATAGTACAATAGGCACAAAAAAATATGTGAATGCCTCACTGTTTCAAAGGCAAAATGATTATCAGGTGGATTCCAACTCCATGTTACATAAGAACTGGTGACTGTCATTCCTACATAATTGTATTAAATTAATGATTAATGTATTAATCATTGAGGTGGGTACTCCTTATATATTTGTAGTAGAACACACTGGTGTTCCTCCCCCAATTTGGCAATGATGTAGGTTGCCCGTTTAGGTCTGGGTGGTGCCATTCCTCCACAATGATGTGATGCTGTTAATGGTGGAGTCTGGTGTACAAACAAGGGGGATGCAGTCGGGATCCCGGCATTCAGAATCCCGACGCCGAAATCCCGACACATTCTCCCTCCTGGGGTGTCCACGACACCCCTGGAGGGAGAATAAATTAGTGTGCCGAGTGTAGCGAGGCACCGGGCCCGCAAGGGGGGGGGCGATCCACGTCCCCCCCTTGTCGGGATTTTGGCTGTTGGGATTCTGAACGCCGGGATCCCGACTGCCGGGATTCAATACTGAATCCCAAACAAGGTAGCAGGAAGAACAGGCTGGTCGGGTCACTCTGCAGAGGGTGTTGGTAGTTGTTAGGAATGTCACAGCAAAAGTATGGTCCAATCGCCAGTGACCGACTCGTTTCTCTGCTTCCAGCAGCTTTTCAAGACACCTTAAAAAAGCTGTAAGCAGTGAAATGCATTGGAATTGGCGCTTGGACCATACCATTGCAGTGACATTCCTAACAAATACCAACACCCTGTGCAGAGGGCCTTATTTTGGTTCATTCTTTTTGACAAAATCCTTCTTAGATGGGCAAAACCATGTGCACTGCAGGTGGGGCAGGTGTTACTTGTGCAGAGAGAATTAGATTTGGGTGGGGTTTTACTTCAAAGTGAGATCTATTTTGCAGTGTAAAAGAGGATATGATGCTAAAGAAGTTGTAAATAAGTTGTAAATAAAGCAGTCATTATTTTCCCTGCACAGAAACAAAATTACTCACCCAAATCTAATTCTCTCTGCACATGTTACATCTGCCCCCCCTGCAGTGCACATGGTTTGTCCATCTAAGAAGGATTTTGTCAGAAAGAATGAACCAAAATAAGGCCCAGAGTGACCAGACCAGCCTATTCTTCTTGCTACTGTGGTACAGGATAGGTAGCCTGTATTAACCTGGGCATACACACGCAGATTTATCTGTCAAATCTGGGAGAAAATTTTTAATTGTCATTTTCTTCCATACTTTTCCAGGTTTTTTGTTCCCAGCAGACAGATTGGACAGATACATCGTTTATGCATGAGGTTTATACAATAATAGAAACATTAAATAGGCCATGTGTATTATATACATATTGGTATCTGCTGTAGGAGGGTAGAGGGCTCCATGCTGTTCATCTGACTGCAAATAGTCCCAGCACTTTGACAGCATACGCAAATATAAAAACAACTGGATGGCCCGGGTGAAAATTTTAGATGCAAATAAAATACAAATAATTTTATAGCGAGGTTGTTGGTTTGTAGTAGGATCATTGTATGATTTTATGTTCAGGAGAACCAAGAAAAAGAAAAAAAAGAACTATTTGGGGGCACTCTTATGTTCCAAATTGTTTCTACTATGACTTGTTTGTTAAGACATAATTTTTATTAAAGATATTCATTAAAATAAAGCTACTACCATAACAAAAGTTACACTGCTAAATATCACTGTTTGCTCCTAACTTAAACAGCAGTAAGTATAATTTTTTGTGAAAGATTATTTATATAAGGAGATAGTAGTAAAAGATGACCCTCATACAACCAATCATGTGATATCTAATATCACATGAAAAATGTTGTAACAACATTTGAAATGTTATATCACCACTACCCTGGACTGCTGTATTTATTTCTGGAGTGCCACCCGCCTGTGTATCTGTATATATGAGCGAGTCTGACCCCCCTCTCCTGGGAGGGCACCCGGTCTTTCTAGTCTATGCCATATGGAGTGCCGGCCATCTTCTTGACTCACACTATATATATATATATATATATATATATATATATATATATATATATATATATATATATATATATATATATATATATATATATATATATATATATATATATATATATATATATATATATATATATATATATATATATATATATATATATATATATATAATCTCCACTGCTGGTCGGCACTCGTTTCAATGGGCCAAGTCCAGGTGCACTCTGCAATATAACATACAGGTCCAAAGAAAGAGGCACTCCGGTAATGATATTCAAAAGCGGTTGTATGTTGTGCCCTGAGGAAGGGGCTTTCATCCCCGAAAGCACTTGGCGCTATCAATACAACCGCTTTTGAATATCATTACCGGAGTGCCTCTTTCTTTGGACCTGTGTGTGTGTGTGTATGTGTGTGTGTGTATATATATATATAACCAAACAAACTTGATTGAGCGCAAGAAAGTCAAATATTGATACTTGAAGAAATGAGGAGAAATGTCCGTGGAACTACAAGTCCCAGAGTCCCAATCCACCGATTTCAGGTGTTTTGATTGTTGCACTTAGGTAATGATGACCCAGCCGCTCCGTTACAACCCCTCGGGGCACCTGTATCCACCAGGTAAATTGGTCTATAGAAATGGAAACAACGGGCGCTTCATAGTGCAGATGGTTTTGTTAAAAATAGATCTTTTTTATTGACAAACGGACAACAGGTAAGAAATAAATAACATTACCAAAGTAGGCGGTCTCAGATTACCGCAATAGTTTGAGCATATGAAAAACCCAGTAACGCTCGGCGTCTGGCACACAGGAGAGGTTACACTCCTTACGACTCCGGCTGGTCTGAGCCACGCCCCTACGCGTTTCGTCACGTGGACTTCGTCAGAGGGCCCTCTGACGAAGTCCACGTGACGAAACGCGTAGGGGCGTGGCTCAGCGTCGGATCAGACCAGCCGGAGTCGTAAGGAGTGTAACCTCTCCTGTGTGCCAGACGCCGAGCGTTACTGGGTTTTTCATATGCTCAAACTATTGCGGTAATCTGAGACCGCCTACTTTGGTAATGTTATTTATTTCTTACCTGTTGTCCGTTTGTCAATAAAAAAGATCTATTTTTAACAAAACCATCTGCACTATGAAGCGCCCGTTGTTTCCATTTCTATATATATATAGATATATATCTATATATAGATATATATATATATAGATATATATATATATATATATATATATATATATATATATATATCTATATATATATAATTTTACCCTCAGGTAAAACAAATGAAATCCGCACACCAGCTGAGTAAATTTTAAAATAGTATATTCAGCATCAAATGCAAGTGAAAATGTATAGACACATGGCATCATATAGGCAGACAACGTATACAAAAGGGTCCAGGTGTAACTTATCTAGTGTAGCTCCATCCAGGAGACCTGCGACCAGCCAAAAAGCCCTGATACCCGACAGCCTGTTTCGGTGGGTGCTCCACCTTCTTCAAGGGTACAATGCTAACTGGCCCAATAGTGCCTTAAATAGAGCAAGAGGGTACCGCCAAAATCAGAGGAATCACACTCACCTGTCCTGCAAGATTCCGTCAAGTCTACATGCATTTCCTCACAGCGTGTGGACCGCAGGTGACACGCATCACCACTTCCGGTTCCGACTTAAATCACGCCCCGTGAGGTGTAAGTGTAGCGGCAGTGCTATGGGAATGCCGCCGGCGTCAAAGTCGGTGACGTCACAGCGCGTCGTCCGCCATCGGCGTGACTGGCCCTGTGCTCACCGTTGAATGCGCTCCATATCGCGGCTTCCGGCTTCTAAGCCGTCCCCTGGAACGCACGGCCATATTAGCTACATACGTAACCATGGTAATGTAATGTTATTCAGCAGCGGACATAAGTACGGTAATCAGTGCACGGACTGGGTGGAATGCACATTCACTGCGATAATTGACTGGCATCCCCTTACTCCAAAATAGAAAAAATACCTATTAAAGTGCAATAGTGTCTCCGTCACCATAGGATCAAAGGAATATATACAATACAGTGAAAGCAAATATAAAGTAGTAGAAGGGAAGCATGATTTTGGGGGCAATCACCAAAATAAGCAGAGTAGCTTAAAGGGACCCATCAATCAGAAAGAATAGTATCCAAGATAAAGATACAATTGTAAATATCAGGTACATTATTGGAAACATAACATAATAAATCCATGCCAGCAATCAGACTAGAGAAAAACATTGAAGTTAATCTCTTCATTTAAACCAAAGGGTGTCAATGAATTCAGATTATAAATAAACTCCGTCTCCTTCCGTAATAAACTGAGATGTCTATCACCGCCTCTTTTGGGCGCCTTCACTTGGAATAATGGCATAAATTTGAAATCTTTAATTGTATGACCTGCTTCATAAAAATGTCTGGCCACTGGAGGTGTTGTAAGGTCACGGACTGTCATGGCTTTCTTAATGGATGATCTGTGCATGTTGATACGCTCCTTTAACATTCAAATTGTTTTTCCTATATATAGGAAATGACAGGGACAAACAATGGTTTACACTATATATTTGCTATCACACGTCATGTGTTGATGCAACTTGATCTTTTGACCTGTAGATGGATGGACAAAGACGTTTCCTGTCATGAAAAAAGGGCAATTCACACATGATCCGCATTTGAAGGCTACATCACGGCATTGTAACCACGATGCTTTAGGTGCAGGGCTTACATCCGAAAAAGTAATCTGGTCTTTCAAATTACTGCTGCGTTTGTACGCAAACATGGGTTTCTCACCACAAAATTGACCCATTACTGGGTCTGATGCCAATATGTGCCAATGTGAAAAAACTGAGTCTCTCAATTTTGAAGATGCAATGGAGTAGGTAGTTGGAAAAATCATCCTCTGGATGGAGGTATCGCGTTTAGGCTGATTCAGCACGGTATCCCGATCTAGATTATAGCATTTCTGGATGGACTCCTCAACTTCTTTAGCATCATATCCTCTTTGTAAGAATTCTGTGCCCATTTTTTGTAAGGCAGGCATCAATTTCGACCTGTCTGAAGTAATTCGTACAACTCTCAATAATTGAGAGTACGGAAGTCCACGTTTTAGTGAGTTGGGGTGGAAGCTCTCGGCTCGTAAGACAGAGTTAATGTCCGTTGGCTTTTTATAAATGGATGTGTGGAGCTGTCCATCCACGATGCTAACATCCACATCCAAAAAGCAAATGTTGGTCTGACTGACTGATATGAGATATATATATATATAGATATATATATATATATCTATATATATATATATATGACAGAGTCCGCACTCAATTGTTCAAGCTTTCTGCTCCAACAGATGAATGAACATCAAAGGGTACAATTGTAGATAAAATGGGCACTCGCCAAGGTCTTATTCAACAGCAAAATGTATTGTCGATACAAGGGTACATCCGACGTGACGTAACATTTCGATCTAGTATAGATCGTCATCAGGAAACTGTACGGTAAATACAACTGGTATCATGTTCAGACAGGCAGCCTGGTATCCATCCTCAGACAGGACACAGCTGTATAGCCTCACCGGGCTAGTTTATATACCTAAGACCCTAAAGTGATGTAATCACTTCCTGGTTACACATCATCATCTATTACATAAACTAAATTGCCGGGTTAAAGCACTATTTATCACCCCCCAAGGAGCTAGCATGCAAATCGCTGCCTAAACCAAATATTAACAGATTCAACAGGCTAAAAATGCGCTCTATGGCGCTGAAAACATGTATAGCCGTCTGACCGGAAGTTGCATGTGAATTCCACCGGTCAGGTGGAACGCACGCATTTTTAGCCTGTTGAATCTGTTAATATTTGGTTTAGGCAGCGATTTGCATTTGTTAGTGGTCATTTACAGAGATTGTTGGTGGATCATTGTAATTCATAATAACTCCAATCATAGGTGTAGTTTGATCATGCGAGAAACCCTACGCGTTTCGTCCACTTGGGACTTCCTCAGGGGTAATACACCAGGAGAGTTCTCTCTCCATGCTGATCGTGACTGTGGATAGTTGATTCTGAATCAACTGTATAGCTGATAAAGACATCAGTTGGAGAGGTGTGTTATTTCACTCTTTGATCTTGATATCGCTGCATTTTTATTAAGTGGAACATCACAGGGTCGTCCGATTTACAATGGTGACCACACCCTCCTTAATAACTCCTAAAGAGTGCACTTCAACATATATGTATTGTATCAAGGTATAAAGACCCCATAGATCCTGGTGTATTACCCCTGAGGAAGTCCCAAGTGGACGAAACGCGTAGGGTTAAATCATGGGTCATCGATTTGCTGTAATATCTTATTAATTTAGTTCTGATGACGGTTTACAGGTCTCCACTTAATTTCTAGGCGACCGAATCCACCCTTGAATGTGCTAATTATACGGAACAATATCCATGTGTATACCGTTATATTAGTACATTATTGCGAAGGTCGCTGGAAAATATAGAGGGTCAGCCCGTAACTGTATAACTTCTGCTGTTCACCCCTCTTGTCATCAAGCAGTGGATGGGGAATGAGAGAGTGGAGAGTTCCAGGGCTATGACTGGAAAGATAGTAAAGATAGCGAGTCTTTAGTGCTGGCGATTAGTTTCAGTCGACCCTGATACTAAAAAGCAGTGCAGGGTGCGTTCTTGAGTGTGTCAGCTCCCGACTACACTATGAAGTAGTAGGCATAGAGAAGGAAAAATAATAAACCATATGTTTATAAATCTCAGTGTTTTATAATATCGCTAAGGGTTGAAATCAACCTTCTCAGTTTTTGCCAGTGCAGTCACTGACAGTAATTAAGTGCTGCTTCATGTATTAATGCATTACTTTTCAGCACCAATCATTTGCGTAGAACAGAACCAATTAGTATTAGGTTTTAAGTTGTTACATACATAAAAGCAATTGTGCAGAAATCTTGCCACATTTGCCAATATGAAACAGTGTTACTGTTCTTCAAATTATTACTATTCTTGTTGCTACAATGATCCAACAGCAGATGTAGTAGGAAGAACTGGTTCATTTGTAGCCATTTGGAGTAGCCAAGCAAAACTACCACCTTAAGGGGCCTACACAATGGGAGATGCTGAAGCGTTCAGCAGAGAACTAAATCTTTAAGATGGTACCTAATTACTCGATTTTGGTTAAGTATGAAGGGAGAAGTTGCTGAGCAGGCTCTGTTATGTGTGTCAGCCGGTGGGGACAGAGACTGCACAGCGGTCTGATATCAGCAATTGCCGTAATGTAGAGGTGCTGCTAGTCTTATTAGCGTGTGGAATACCCAATGTATTCAGACAGTGATGGGATACAGTGCAGTGGAGAAGTTGAGCGTGTATAGATAGTCAATTTTTTTTAACTTGTATTTGCAAAAAAAAAATCTTTAAAATGGTAAGTTTATTGATTTTGGGTAATCATGAAGAGAGATAAAAGGCAGCGTCATGGAAAATCACCTTTTAGAAAGAAATAATGCTACTTGTGTATTATCACGGCTCCTATCGCATACGTTTAATTAAGGGATGCAATAAGACCAGATTTTCGGGTTGAAACACCCGCACTGTACAATAAAATATCGCATCGCATGCCATTAAAATGGTATGCAATGCGGTTTTTAATTGTACAAGCACCCTGATGGGTGATTACTATGTTAAATGCACCCTCGTTGTTAACGCCACCCCCACTATTAACGCCAAAGCGTGTCGAGCGCAGCGGTACGCGTGCTCCGACCTTTTCATACCCCCACTATCCACGTCGGCGTGGAGTTGATTTGATAGTGTGGTGAGTGCAGCGATCCACCGAGCCCAAAGCGCGCCGAGCGCAGCGGAATACATGTGAAGTAATCCGCGTTCCCTTGCGGGGTGCACTGTGCTCGCCACACTATCTAAAATCAACTCCACGCCGACGTGGATAGTGGGGGTATGAAAAGGTCAGGGGACGCGTACCCCCGGCCCTCGCGGGCTTGCTGCGCTCGCCACGCTTCGTGTTGGCGTTGATAGTAAGGGTGGCGTTAACAATGGGGGTGCATTTAACATAGTAATCACCCATCAGGGTGGCTGTACAATTAAAAATCGGATTGCATCGCATGCGATGCCATAAGATGCAAATCGGGGCGCCGTGCTAGGAAACAAGTACCGAAATAATATATATGATAATGGTCATTGACCAATATTTGTTGTATATAAAATAAATAATTGTTCCTCTCACAATATAATCCTGCCAATAAAGTAGAATTATGTTAACCTTTTACATTTTAACTTTTTTTACAGGGCATTTGCACAACATCTTCTTATACTTTTATGCCAAATCCTGCTGAAAGGGACGTTGTTCTCTGATCCAGCCAACTAAAGTCGTCCTTTCTTCCTACACCTCTGGAGGATTTACCGAAGCAACCTTTATTCTCTGCATAGAAGAAACCTTCAACAACTATTTTGTACGTGATGAGTCTCACAGGAGAAAAACCACATGTGTGCTCTGAGTGTGACAAAAGCTTTACATGGAAATCAAAGCTTCTGGTACATCAGAGGAGTCACACAGGAGAGAAACCACATGTGTGCTCTGAGTGTGACAAAGGCTTTACAGATAAATCACTGCTTCTCAGGCATCAAAGGAGTCACACGGGAGAGAAACCGTTCACATGTTCTGAATGCAGCAAATGTTATTCTGATAAATCACAGCTTGTCATACATCAGCGGAGTCACACAGGAGAGAAACCATATAAATGTTCTGAATGCAGGAAAGGTTTTCCCCAGAAGTCACAGCTTGTCCGACATCAGAGGAGTCACACAGGAGAGAAGCCATATAAATGTTCTGAATGCAGCAAATGTTATTCACACAAGTCACATCTTCTTCTTCATCAGCGGTATCACATAGGAGAGAAACCTTTTAAGTGTTCTGAATGTAGCAAATGTTTTACCCAAAAGCAACAATTTGTCAGTCATCAGCGGAATCACACAGGAGAAACACCATTTAAATGCTCCGAATGCAGCAAATGTTTTGCCCATAAGAGACAACTCATCAGTCATCAGAGGAGTCACACAGGAGAGAAACCATTTAAATGCTCTGAATGCAGCAAGTGTCTTAGCTCTGAACATCATCTTGTTGCCCATTACATGACTCACACAGGAGAGAAACCACATAAATGCTCTGAATGCAGCAAATGTTTTATCTCCAAATATCGGCTTCTTTTACATCAGAAGAATCACACGGGAGAGAAACCATATAAATGTTCTGAATGCAGCAAATGTTTTATCTCCAAAGATCATCTTGTTATGCATCAGAAGAATCACACAGAAGAGAAACCATTTAAATGCTCTGAATGCAGTAAATGTTTTAAGAGGAAGGAACATGTTGTCATACATCAGAGGAGTCACACAGGAGAGAAACCATTTGAATGCTCTGAATGCAGCAAATGTTTTAAAAAGAAAGAATTTCTTGTTAGACATCAGAGGAGTCACACAGGAGAGAAACCATTTGAATGCTCTGAATGCAGCAAGTGTTTTCTCTCCAAGAAAGAACTTGCTGGACATCAGAAAATGCACACAGGAGAGAAACCATTTGTATGTACTGAATGTGGCAAATGTTTTTCCTCTAATACAAAGCTGGTTTCTCATCAGATGATTCACACCGGAGAGAAACCATATACATGTTCTGAATGCAGCAAATGTTTTATCCATAAGTCAAGCCTTGACAAACATCAGAGGATTCACACAGAAGATAAATCCTATAAATGTTCTGAATGCAGCAAATGTTTTTCCCAGAAGTCCAATCTTGTCCTACATCAAAGGAGTCACACAGGAGAGAAACCATATAAATGTTCTGAATGCAGCAAATGTTTTTCCAGGAAGTCCAGCCTTGTCACCCATCATCTGAGTCACACAGGAGAGAAATCCTATAAATGCTGTGAATGCAGCAAATGTTTTTCCCTGAAGTCACAGCTGGTCAATCATCAGAAGATTCACACAGGAGAGAAACCATATAAATGCTCTGAATGTAGCAAGTGTTATTCCCAGAAGGCTATGCTTATTATACATCAGACGAGTCACACAGGAGATAAGCCATATAAATGTTCTGAATGCAACAAAGGTTTTGCCCAGAAGTCACATCTTTTACTACATCAGAGGATTCACACAGGAGAAAAACCATATAATTGTTCTGAATGCAGCAAATGTTTTTCCCAGAAGTCACAGCTTGTCGTACATCAGAGGATTCACACAGGAGAGAAACCATATAAATGTTCTGAATGCAGCAAATGTTATTCCCGGAAGACACATCTTGTCATACATCAAATGAGTCACTCAAGAGAGAAACCATATAAATGTTCTGAATGCAGCAAATGTTTTTCCCAGGAGTCAAATCTTGTCACTCATCAGAGGATTCACACAGGAGAGAAGCCATATACATGTTCTGAATGCAGCAAATGTTTTTCCCATAGGTCAAGCCTCGTTAGACATCAAATGAGTCACACAGAAGAGAACATATAAATGTTCTGAATGCAGCAAATGTTTTTCTATTAAGCATCTGCTGTTTCAAAGGAGAAACACATGAAATAAACTAGAAACATGCTTTGAATGCAGGTGTTTTTGATATAAAGACAATTATTATTAATCATATGATGAGTCACTGAGGGCCTGGATGCAGCTTGTTTCATAAGTAAGTTAGCTTGTCCCAATGGCCTGAATGCGTGTTTTATAAGTTAGCTCGTACCATCACAATATGCATTCTAGGGAGACCATATTTATGTTCTGAATGTGACAAGTGGTTTATATAAATCAGTCCTGATAAAGACAGGAGTGGTCAGACAAGTGGACTTGGGGGTAGTTCCCCTTGGATGATCTCAAGTAGGAACTTGAGCTGCAGTATAACTACAGACAGTGGTGATTGGGATGCCGGTACTGAATGGTATATACAGCTGACCTTCTATCCGTACAGGGTTCCAGAAGCTTTTCTCAGTTCTGGGATTCTGCCTATGACTGGCTGAGCTTTGAGTTCTGGCTATTTGTACAGGAACCCTGCAAACTGTCCTACAGGTCTCTTCTGGTCTTTAATACTGCATAGTCCTCACCTCATCCATTGTATTTTATAGATGCTTTTCCTTCTATTTTGATAACAATTATACAGGTTGCATGGGTATGGATCTTTAGGTCACCAGCATTATGGTCGACATGCAGGAAGGTCGACATGACTTTAGGTCGGCATTGGTAAGGTCTACATTGAAAAAATCAACATTTTTTTTTTAACTGGACTGTCAACACAGTCAACTTAAACACTAAAATGTAGCGCTGCAATCGCCATGCTTCGGACGTGGTGCCTCCCTGGGCACACTATTTCATTCTCCCAGCACGCTCTAGTGGATGGTAAGGCATGAGACACCACCTGTCGGCACATGTTGAGTCAACATGGACACCGAAATGACAGGGTCGTTAGGTCGACTTGGGTAATGTTGACTCATTAGGTTGACATTGAAAAAGTCGACACAATTTTTTATTTTTTATTTTTTGCCGGAATGCCGTCACCATCAACATAAACACTAAAATGTAGCACCATGTCCCGTCGCATGGCTCGGGCGCTTGCCATGCTTCGTGCACAATATTTTATTCTCCCACCACGCCCTAGTGGATGGTAGGGCATGAAATACCGCCTGTCTGCACATTTTGGCTCAAAAAATATTTAAAAAAACCCATGTCCACCTAATGACCCTGTCAACCTTACCCATGTCCACCTAATGACCCTGTCAACCTTACGTCATGTCAACCTTCCTGCATTTCGACCTAATGGTGTTGACCTAATGATTGTCAACCATCATGCTGGGGACCCAATGACCGTATCCCGGTTGCGTATCTTTTATCAAGATATATTATCCAAATTTTTCTGACAACCATGGTTTCCGTAATGTCCTCTTTTTTGCTAAAATAACTGCTGGGGACATATGTAACTGGCACTGCTTGGGGCATGATCTGTACCTGGCACTGCTGGGGACTTGACCTGTTCCTGGCACTGCTGGGGACTTGACCTGTTCCTGGCACTGCTGGGGACTTGATCTGTTCCTGGCACTGCTGGGGACTTGATCTGTTCCTGGCACTGCTGGGGACTTGATCCGTTCCTGGCACTGCTGGGGACTTGATCTGTTCCTGGCGCTGCTGGGGACTTGATCTGTACCTGGCACTGCTGGGGACTTGATCTGTTCCTGGCGCTGCTGGGGACTTGATCTGTACCTGGCACTGCTGGGGACTTGATCTGTACCTGGAACTGCTGGGGACATGATCTGTACCTGGCACTGCTGGGGACATGATCTGTACCTGGCACTGCTGGGGACTTGATCTGTACCTGGCACTGCTGGGGACATTATATGCACTTTATTTGTGCAAGAAAATTATTCCAAGTTAAGAGTGGTGCTTTTAACCAATGATATATAGCTGTGGGCAATAGAATGAATATGCTAATTTATTATAGCTCATGCTAAAAACAAAACTACTGGTGAAATCATGTTAAACTACAAATTTCAGTGAGGATTGAATGTACCACTTTCAGATAGCATATACATGTCCTGCTTGTTCCTGTGAGTGCTCAGTCCTCTATATGAAATATAGACAACACAGAACAAAACTGCGCAAGGGTCGAGGTATTAATTAAACAATAGATTTAATTATAAAATCAAAATAAAAAATACTAAAAATATTTCTTATTATTTTTTATTTTCATTTTTACATTTGTATAATTAAATCTATTGTTTAATTAATACCTCGACCCCATGCGCAGTTTTGTTCTGTGTTGTCTATGTTTTGTATCTCTTCTTGAGGAGTCTGAGCACCTCCCCACAAAACAGCAGCAGTCTGTTGTAGGAGTAAACCCTGTTTGGTTATTCGCTCTATTATTTAAAAATTGTGTTCTATGTGATATAAAGCGCCAGACTATTTTCTTTTTCTTTTGCTCTATATGAAATTATGTGGGTATTCATAACAATAATTGGCCAATGTAGAGTGGTATTCATCAGATACATTTTGCTCCTGCTGATTTTTATTGCATCACCGTCCTCAATTATAATGTAGAGAGCGTCCTCAATTGTGTCCTAATGTAAATGCTACAAACGTGTTTCATTGTGCTACACACAACTTTTTCAAATGTGTTTGCACTGTGGGGGAAATCTACTAAGCAAAATACATCTAAAAAATTTGTATTTGTATAGTAAAATACAAATTTTTTAGGCTTATACGTATTTTCAGGATTTACTATCCTGAAAATACGTAAATTCGTATTCATATTTATGGCACATTTGTATTTGTATTACGAATGTATACGCCATCGAAAGAATACGAATAGGAATCACCATTCAAAAGAATGGTGATTCCTTATTTACTAAGTGGCCGTATTGAAAATAAGCTTCATTTTCCATGCGTATTTGGCAGAAGCCTGCACGGATCAGTCATATCCGTGCAGGCTTCAGTGTAAAAAAAAATCCTTTAAAAAAAACGGCGTGGGGTTCCACCCCTCCAGCCATAACCAGCACCAAGCTCAAAGATCTGGTCCTGGTTTTACAAATCAGGGAAACATTTGAGTAGGTTTTTACTGATTATTTACAACCAGCACCAGTGCAGATAGTTTCGAACCAGCAGGAACAGTGACCACAACATAAATATCTTAAATATTAAAAGGATCACAGTGTTATCACATTGGGACATCTAAGTCTCTCCTACCCATCAGCCAACACACCTCTTTTATATCTTAGTAAATATATAACGTAAGGGCTTATAAATAAGGATGAATGTCACAAACCTAACATACGTTATGCCCCAAATATATACCGGATTAACACAAACAGACTAGATCCACACGATAAGTTATTTAGGACCTTATTCTGGTTCGGGCGGCCAAACGTACGTACATTCCGCATCACCGTACGTTTCCCATACGCGGACGGTAAGCGAAAGTCCACCCACAAAACATCCGCATACTGACGGCCACAAAGACCGACAAAGGGAGTGGCGTACACTTGAGCGTACGCCACCGTACACGGACGGATCTCCTCAGACACCGATAACTGGCGTACAATAGAGCGTACGCCAACGTATACGGTCGGGTCTCCTCCGCTATCACACTGACAGCTTACGGCTGTCTGAGCGTAAAGCCACCGTGCACGGACGGGTCTTGCCTGTTTTCAATGGAAAACTCAGAGTTTGTCACCCATCGTGAGAGTGAGCGTACGTCCGTGCACGTTGACATACCTTTCACATATATGACCCTGCTAATCTAGCCTTTCAACTATGATTAAGACAATTAAATGAATTATTCTAATTGTTAATCAATTATTGTTTTCTATTACCTCAATTGTCTACCTTCATGAACAGCCTAATAAAAATTATTTTTACCCCTCCTTACATGTATATTTATTACTAGCTGACCCGCCCGGTGTTGCCCGGGAAACCCTTGGGGTTTCTTTATTTCCAAAATTGCTGAAAAATGTCATCTTACAATATGCTGTGCCAAAGACCTAAGATTGTAATTTGTTATAGATTCCACCATAATGTTAGAATGTGTTTGCATTGATACTCAATGACGGCAATGAAATCAGGTGTGGTGTTGTTGTTTGAAACACAACGCTCCTGAGTTGATAACTTGTATGTGTTGATGAATTCCACATCCACTCCTGAGACTTAGCACCTACTGTATGACATATCCCCCAACATCTGAGGGTCAGAAATCGGTACAAAATCAGAAAGGGACGTGGCCACACCTCCATTTCGATACTTTCAAATTGTACAGTTTCTAGGGTGTGTAATTACAGGCACTGAGTGCGAAGGGACCGGGGTGGGCGTTACTTACCCCGCCATAATTAATTAAAAATCCACTGCTCCCTGCCACTCCCCTCACCGAACCTGCAGCAGTCTCAGGTCTGGGGATCTGTAAAGCACATGCATCGGGCATCTCTACCAAACAGTGGGGCAGCCCCTGAGTGTGGGAGCAAGTCCACGGGCCTGGCCACATGATGTCATGACGCGACGCACGATACCCGCACCACTGTAATGCCCCACTGGGAATGGGTGCAATGGGCCAAATTCTTCCCTACACCCGCCGAGCCAGTCCACTGAGCCAGCCATCACAATCATCAATGGGTGCATTGATAAGGTTTGAGTGTAAGAAGTTGAAGAATAAGACTGAGAAAAAGAATTGCCATGTTACAAAGTGTACAATTTACTCAAATCGTGAAAAAAATGTAAGTGTACATAGAAGTACAATCAAGAAATGAAAGTAGGATTAAAAAATAAGTTCTGATTCAAACTGATAATTGTTTGGATGGGGTGGGTTGTGAAACCAATCGATAGGTGGGGGTATGGATATTGTGGGCATAATTGGTGTTTGTTACACTGTAGTGAAAATTTCTCATCATCTGGGTACCCCCTGTAGGTGTACCAAACACCAATTATGCCCACAATATCCATACCCCCTCCACCTATAGATTTGTTTCGCAACCCACCGCCATCCAAACAATTATCAGTTTGAATCATAATTTATTTTTTAATCCTACTTTCATTTCTTGATGGTACTTCTATGTACACATATTTTTTTCACGATTTATTGAGTAAATTGTACACTATAACATGACAAATCTTCATCTCAGTCTTATTCTTCAACTTCTTACACTCATAACATTCAAACAAATGCATGCAGCTCTCATGCCCGTCGACCAAACATTATCTATGAACCAAAAGAGTCTGGGAAACCCTTAAGGCAGAGCAGTGCCTGATATCCAACTGACTTACAGGGTGAGTGCAGTGTACCCACTTTGTATTGATCAATGGGTGCATTGGCCAGGACAAAGAATTCTCAGTGCAACTGGAGAGACAGATATGGGGAACAAAGTAGAAATGGTACATTAGGTACAGTTTTTATTTGCCGGTACAGACTGTTAAATAAACGGCAAATTATTTTTTATGTGTTCTGTGTGTTTGTTGTACTGTTTTTGTGTGTGTGTTGTAATGTATGTGGTTTTGTGTGTTATATTGTATGTATCTGTCCAATGCGTAAGTGTGTGAGGTGTGCTATGTATATACAGTATGTGTGTGTTGTGTATCTGTGCAAAGTTTAAATGTGTGTTTTGTGTGTGTTGTACTGTTTTTTGTGTGTGTGTGGTGAATGTGGGTGTGTGTTGTGCTGTTAGAGGTATGTTATGTGTGTGTATCTGTGCAATGTTTAAGTGTGTGTTCTGTGTATTGTACTGTTTTTGGGTGTGTGTTGTAGTGAATGTTGGTGTGTGTTGTACTGTGAGTTGTGTGTTATGTGTGTGTTGTGTTGTGTGTGTATATCTGCCGAATGTGTAAGTTTGTGAGGTGCGCTACGTACAAATGTGTGTGTAGTGTGCTGTGCATATCCTGGCAATGTTTAAGTGTGTGTGTTCACAGTGGCGTAGCTTGGTTTGGGTCCCCCCCCCCCCCCCCCCCGCCGTTAATGGGGGGGCGCCTCCCCGCCGGCCTCCCCACCCCCGCCGTTAATGGGGGGGCCCCGGACCACCCCCCCCATCGCCGCAGGCTTACCTGTCTGCGCGTCCCGGCTCCCCTCCTGGCTTCAATTAATAATTCTATGCAGATGGACCACGATAAAATGGCCGCCCCCATACCGCAAACAGTTTCAGAGAACTGTCTGCTTTATGGGGCGGCCATTTTATCGTGGTCCGTCTCCATAGAATTGATTGAAGACAGGAGTTGTGTTTTTGTTGTACTGTTTTTGGGTGTGTGTTGTAGTGTATATGGATTTGTATTGTACTGCATGCGGTGTGTTTCCAGTGATTTCAGCCCCTATCTCCCCCGTGTGTACACAGCTTAAGTGTGTGAGGTGCTCTACGTATAAATGTGTGTGTTGTGTGCGTGTGTGGTGTACTGTGTGTGCGTGTACAATGTGTACGTGTGTGTTATGTGTGGTCTATGTATATCCTCAATTATTTCCTAATTGTTTAAAGCCTTCACCATAATGTTAGAATGTGTCTGTCATACTCAATGACAGCAATGAAATCAGGTGTGGAGTTGTTTCTTCGTCCACGGTTTCACAGATCATCAATGAAGGAAAATTAAATCTTGGTGTTTTTTAAAATTCTAAGTGAAATTTCCCAAAAACGGCTTCGAGGTGCACACCACCGGGTCCAGAGGTATCTTGTTGCCAAATTTGGTGTCTCTGAGTGCCACGGTGTGTCCGCAATGCGACGGACACGCACACACACACACACAGACTCTTCAACTTATTATATAGATGTTCTAATGTTGCATTTTAATCACTATGTGTCCCCACATTGCTGTTACTTTAAAAAAAAGTTATGTTGGTGTTTGTGTGTGTATGTACTAAATGATGTCCATAATTAGTTTGATCTGATTTTTTTAACCTGTATACCTACCCTGATGTTATGTGTGATGTTTTCATCTAACAACATTAAACATTCATGCATTTTCACTATGTGTTATTTAACTCAAAAACACGCACATTCACATCAATCGTTACCCCTCACCTCAAATTACAAATATAAGTTACATTACACATCTGTATGTACCTGCCCTTACAAACCCTCTAACATATTTCTGATTAACAACACAGGCAACTTCTAACTGTACATAAACTTTTATTTTTTTATAACAATAATATTAACATTAAAACAAAATTTAAACGAGGGCCTCCAGTTGGCCAAAGAGAATCGCCAAATATAATAGGGTGAGGTAGATTTCCCTCAATATCTGGGCCACCTCATCCTGATGCTGTTCAATGTCTGTAGTGAAGGGAAAAAGTTACGGATCATGCTTACGATAATTCCTCCCAATTGTGATACAGCATACATTCATCCAAGAAGGAGGAATTTATTTCATTTTATTTAATATGTACAGTATGTGTGTGAAAACATAATAGTCTTTTATACCATTTTTACAGCAGACCCATCTTAAATGTAGTAGAAAAATGTATGTGGGCTTCACACTTAACTACAACTTCTTATTATGTTAAAATACAACAAAGATTTGGGTATATTATATATTAATTATAATGTTTTTTCTTCCTCCTACTTCATGGCAGCCATTACAATGGGTTTATCCCTCTTCTCTTTCTAATTAGACAGGTAGTTTTTTCTACCCTAGGATCATGATCTTCCTCGTCTATATAGTCAGTCACCTCCCCATGCACCTTTAGTCTTTTGATTGTCTCTGCCCAAGATCCTAGGGTAACAAAGAAAAGACACACAGGGAGGGTAAAATACGGGCTGCCATGAACTACTCTGAAGAAAAGGAATTATCGTAAGCATAATCCGTAACTTTCTTCCTCCTACTTCATGGCAGCCATTACAATGGGATGTACCAAAGTATTAAGGGTGGGCAATACTATACCTCAAACCAAAGCTTGTCTGAGGACTTCACTTCCAAACCTCTTCTCAGTCACATCCAGAGCATAATGTTTGGAAAAGGTATGCAAAGAAGACCATGTTGCAGCCTGGCATATCTCTGCCGCTGACACCTGTGCCACTCTTGCCCATGAAGCCGCCATTGCCCTGGTTGAGTGTGCCTTTATCCCTTCTGGAACAATATGCCCAACTTTCTTGTATGTAAATGAAATAACCTCCTTGAGCCATCTTGAAATTGTCTGCTTGGAAGGAGCAAATCCTTTCTTTGCTCCCAATGGAATTATAAATAATGAATCCGTCCGCCTAAAAGTAGAAGTCCTATCCAAGTATATCTTGATAGCTCTGACCAAGTCCAATGTATGCAAATTTTCTTCCCTTCTACCGGAAGGGTTGGTATGAAAACAGGGTAACACAATTTCTTGATTTATCTGAAAAGCTGCTACTACTTTAGGCAAAAACGAAGGTTTATTTCTAAGGACCACTTTGTCTGGAAATATCCTTATATATGGATCCTTCATACACAGAGCTTGTAGCTCACCCACTCTTCTGGCCGTTGTGATAGCCACCAAGAATATTACTTTCCATGTTAAGAACTTCAAATTGGCCCTGTCCAGTGGCTCAAAAGGGGCAGACATTAACCCATTCAGGACTAAATTCAAGTCCCACTGGTCTAATCCTCTTGATTGCTTGGCAGAATCTTCTCAGCAAACTATGCTCTGCTAACTTAAAGTCCAATAATACACTCAGAGCTGAAATGTGTACTTTTAACGTGGATACTGCTAAACCCTTGTTAAATCCTTCGCAAAGGAACTGTAGCACATGAGATATCTGTGCATTTGGAAATTCAAACTTGTTTCTCGACCATTCTGCAAAAACCTTCCATATTCTGTAATATATCACCGATGACACCTTCTTACGGGCTTGTAGAAGAATCTCAATTACTTCTGCCGAAAGTTCTTTATCTCTTAACTGCTGCCGCTCAACCGCCAAGCCGTCAAACGTAACTTTTGCGGATCTTGACATGTCAACGGACCTTGTCTCAGAAGCTTGGTTGATGTTGGTAGGAACAATGGCTCTGCCACCGCCATGCTCTCTAGCATTGGAAACCAGGCTCTTCTGGGCCAATAGGGAAGGACGATGATCACCTGGCATTGTTCTGACCTGACTTTCCATAGAACCCTGTGGATCATTGAGAACGGAGGAAACACATAGGCTAGTGGGAAACGCCAGTTCTGGGACAGTGCATCTACCCCGCAGGACCCTCTCATTGGGTATCTTGAAAATAACTTTTCCACTTTCCTGTTGGTTGACGATGCCATCAGATCTATTACCGGCTGTCCGAAGCGGTTCACTATCAGATCGAATGTCATCTGATCCAGCTCCCACTCTCCTGGGATTATTTGCTTCCGATTTAGAAAATCTGCGACCTGGTTGTCTTCTCCTGGCACATGAAAAGCCGAGATTGATAGCAAATGACTTTCTGCATAGACCATGATGTCCCTTACTTCCTGTAATAATGCTTGACTCCTTGTTCCTCCTTGTCGATTGACATATGAGACAGTTGTTGCATTGTCCGAAAAAATTCGAAGATGGCAGCCTACAATGTCTTTTGCAAAGAACTTTACTGCTTGTCCTACTGCCTTTAACTCTCTGTGATTGGACGAGAGCTCCGATTCCCACAGCGACCATACTCCTTGACACATCTTGCCTAGCCCGTGAGCTCCCAAGCCTGTAGCGCTCGCGTCTGTGGTGATAACCTTGTATCGGGGACAAGACAGAGATGATTTTCTTAGCTTTAGCTGATCGATTTTCCACCAGTCTAGCGACTGTTTTACAAGTCCTGGAATTCTTATCCTGATATCCAAGGACACTTGATTTTTTGTATACTTTAGTAGATGCCATTGTAAAGGCCTCATTCTCCATCTCGCCCATGGTACTATATCGATTGCTGAGGCCATCATGCCCAACAAGCTTGTCGCTGCTCTCAGTGATACTTGATCTTCTCCTTGTAACAGAACCAACAATTGGTGAATCTTTTTGCATCTTTTTTTCTGATCGGGATATGAGAAACGACCTTGTGTCTATTAACACTCCTAGAAATTGTAGTTCTTGTGCGGGCACGAGTTGACTCTTTTGCCAATTGACCAGCCATCCGTAATTTTGAAGTGTCTGAATGACGAAGTCCCTTGCTGAGACGGCCTTGTTTTTCGATTTCGCTGATATTAGCAGGTCGTCCAAATATGCCCAAATCGACACGTTCCGTTTTCTCAAATATTCTATGAGCACCACCAGAACTTTTGTAAATACTCAGGGTGACGAGGTTAGGCCGAACGGCAAACAAGTAAACTGGTAATGCTTTACCCCTATGCAAAACCTCATTTACTTTCTGTCTTTTGATGCTATGGGGATATGAAAATATGCATCTTTTAGATCTATGGACACTAGATAGTCGTCCCTTCTTAGACCCATCACAATGTTTTTTAAGGTTTCCATGTGACATTTTTTTCTCCATATGTAACCGTTTAATTTTCTTAAATCGAGAATAGTTCTGAATCCACCAGAAACTTTGCTTATCACGAAAAGACGGGAATAAAAACCTAATTCCCTTTCTATCTCTGGGACTTCCTGGACTGCTCCTGAGTCTATAAGCCCCTGCAAACTTAGTCTTAGAGCTTCCCTCTCTACACCCGGAGGAGGAAGCTTTGAACTTAAAAATCTTGCCTTTGTAGGCTTTGAAAGAAATTCCAAACGATGACCCTTGGCGACTACCTCCAAAACCCATTCATCTTGAATGGTCTGCTCCCAAACATGAAAAAATTCTTGTAGTCTTCTTGCCACAGGGTCTTGCTCTACAGTAGGCATAACGTCATTGTCTCTGACCACTCCTCTTAAGGGACTGGCAAAAAAATGCTTTATTCGTATTGGAAGTGTATCTGTTGCGAAAAGGTCTGCCAGGCCTATATGACCTGGCTTGTCTAAAAGATTGTCTGGATGAATATCCCGAAAATCTTCCTCTTTTGTCTTGAGGCAATCTAACTGACTTGCCGCCAGACATCCTCTGGATCATTTGATCCAATTTGCTTCCGAATAAAAAGGTTCCTTCGTATGGCAAAGTGGCCAATTTATTCTTAGAGTGCGAATCCGCCGCCCAGGACTTTAACCATAATGCCCTTCTGGCAATAATCCCTGATGTAACTGATTTGGCAGAATAGTCCAAGACATCCAGGGATGCTTCGCAAATATAGTCTACTGCAAGTTGTACCTGAGCTAGATTCTTACCGATCTGTTCTCTAGATGTTCTGTCATGCAAATTATCCTGTATAGATACACACCAAATCCTAAGTGCTCGGGCAAGTGATGCAATGGCCACTCCCGACTTCATAGAAACAGTACTGGATATATGCAGTCTCTTAAGGGCACTCTCCATCTTTTTTTCCATTGAATCTTTCAATGTATCCCCATCCTCAAGAATAATAGTCGTACGTGTAGCAATTTCTGAAACCGCAGCATCAACTTTTGGAATGCCGCACCACTTAATAAAATCTTCATCCTCTATAGGATACATTCTATCTATTCTCTTGGGTGAGCCTATCCTTTTATCTGCATTAAGCCATTCTTTGGATAAAATGTATTTTACAACCTTATGCACTGGGAAGCAACGCCCTTTTTTGGACCTATCTTCAAACAGCGAATCTAGTTCAGTTTTCTCAGGTTGTTTATAATTAAGGGTTTTGTAAAGCTCTTTCAAAACCAGATCCACCAATTCAAGGTTAAACATCCTATCGTCTTCTGTCAATTCCCCTGATTCTACCGTAGAACCACAAGAATCCATATGCTCACCAGTAAATTTAGATACCATAGCAGTGGCATAAGTTCATCTGAGTTGCCCGTAGGCAAGATAAATATTGTGCCCCACCCCCCTAACACACACACACACCAGCTTACATAAATATATGTATATTATGGAATTATGTTTAAAATAAAGAGAATGTGACATCTATTATCCTGCTATGACAGGGAGTCAGCCACAGAAGTGAAGTTGGTATCTTTTAATTAACTGATTCAAACTTGCGAGGGAGGAGAGGTGCCCCCTAGGGAGCAGAAGCCCGGCGGCATATAACTCCATTGCCTCCCAGAGTTACGCCTCTGTACCATAGACAGTTGTTGCGAATATGAGAATCCAGGATCTTTTAAACCACGTATTTTAGACCTTACTGAGTCTGGACTTTAGATGCCTTGGGTAACTTAGAATGAAAGTGATTAAGTATTAATGGCTTTAGTAATGAAATATGAAAAGTGTTTGGAATTTTCAGGAACAGAGGAAGCTTAAGTCTGTACGCAGCTGGGTTGATGACTTGATCCACTGGATACATGAACAACCGGTTTCAAAGAGGGAACTGCTTTACTCCGATGCCATCGAAAGTAACATTTATAGTACAGTATAAACCCTTTATGTGGAGAATTGAATATTGTCATTATGGAAGCTGAATGTAATTTTGTTCTTCATGGAAAAAGAATCTGTCACTTTGAAATGTGGCGTTTTATATCTCGGCAGGAATCTGATTTTTTTTATTAGCAAATTAGAAAGTGGAACCAACTCCACAGTAAATCATTGACTGTGCTGCAGCTCGGAAAGTATTCCTTTTCCCCCAACATCTTCCTTGCCAGCATTCGCACAGATGTCACTCGGACTGACCCATGACCCATGCAGGTAAGATGGCCAATATAAGTCTGATTCAGACTTATTGGTATGCACCTGTGCTTCCTGCATCATCTGCTTGCAGAAGAGTGTTTGGAAACCAGGTAAGATAATACCTTCACATCTTCCCTAAACAACTGCACCTTTCTAAATCATACAAATTGTGTATAGCCAGCTTCCAAATGTTAGAATATATTCAGTTGGAGGGTAGAGGTTTATGCAGTAGCCAGTGCAACAGCATTCATTATTAATGTAGGTATGGCAAACCTACTTTGATCAAGGCATGCATTTGGTACTTGTGAGTTATCCGGGCTGCCGATTTTGTCCTTAAGTTTAGTTAACTTAAGGACACCCGACCGACGTGATGCCCGCGATTTAGCCCCAAATCGGGGGCATCGCGTCGGTCGTGGCCGTTATAAGGGACCGCGACGCGATGCCCGCGATTTCCCATAGACAGTAATGTTAAACGACGCGATGGACCCGATTTCCCATAGACAGTAATGTTAAAAGACGCGATGGACCCGATTTCCCATAGACAGCAATGTTAAAATAAAATGACAATGTGAAATTGGCCAATATGGCCATTTCACATAGGATATGTTTTAAAAAAAAAGGTTTCATGGCCCCCCACCACCGTTAACGCCACCCCGCTATTGAGACCAACCCGAAGCGCAGCGAGCCCGCGAGGGGCGGCGGTACGCGTCCTCCGACCTTTTCATACCCCTACTATCCACTAGGGCGTGGAGTGAGAATAGAATAGTGTGGCGAGCCACCGAGGCCCGAAGCGTGGCGAGCGGACGCGGATACCTTCACAGGTATCCGCATCCCCTTGCGGGCTTCACAGGTGTCCGCGTCCCCTCGCTCGCCCACGCTTTGGGCTCGGTGGCTTGCTGCGCTCGCCACACTATTCTATTCTCACTCCACGCCCTAGTGGATAGTAGGGGTATGAAAAGGTCGGAGGACGCGTACCGCCGCCCCTCGCGGGCTCACTTCGCTCGCCACGCTTCGGTCTCAATAGCGGGGTGGCGTTAACGGTGGTGGGGGGCCATGAAACCTTTTTTTTTAAAACATATCCAATGTGAAATGGCCATATTGGACAATTTCACATTGTCATTTTATTTTAACATTGCTGTCTATGGGAAATCGGGTCCATCGCGTCTTTTAACATTACTGTCTATGGGAAATCGCGGGCATCGCGTCGCGGCCCCTTATAAC
This sequence comes from Crinia signifera, assembly GCF_055691185.1. Taxonomy (NCBI): domain Eukaryota; kingdom Metazoa; phylum Chordata; class Amphibia; order Anura; family Myobatrachidae; genus Crinia; species Crinia signifera. The sequence continues at coordinate 318,282,033 of NC_139220.1, read as the reverse complement.
GGCCACGACCGACGCGATGCCCACGATTTCGGGCGCAATGAAAAAATCGGCAGCCCGGATAACTCACAAGTACCATGCATTTTACTAGTCTAATGTTCAAAAAAAGATGTGATAACTCCTTGATGTTAAACAACATTTACACACCCCATACCACCCACAATCTAGTGGCAAGGTGGAATGCTATTATTGGACTATTTTTTAATTTATTTACAGTTTCTTATCTGTTAAGAACAAATTGGCCAAAATATCTAAATAGACCAGAAGCAGGGGCTAGAAGCTTTATCACTACACTCAGTTAGAACCGCACATACGTGAGAAATGAATAATTCCCCTCATTATATACTATTCAGAAGATTGCCTAATTGTTGCATATTAACCTAATAAAACAAACGGCTTAACATTGAATGATCTTATAACCCCTTCAGTGGTGGGAGAGGGAGCCGGGCAATCTCGAAAATTTTCCAGGCTTGCCAGTCTAGGCATTAAGGGCCTGGAAAATTCTCAGGATTACCAACGAAGGGGTTAAACAACCGGCTGGTGAAGATACATGCTATACCGACAGGCAAACAACGAATTCCTGTGTAAGGCGCTTATCACAAAATACAACCTGGTGATGAGTTAATGGTCCAAAATTTCCTGATATCAGGCTTATTGTCAAACTGGTCGGAAGTAACTTATCAGGTCTTGCTGACAATCGCTGATAAGATAAAGTAGAAAACATTTTGTATTCATGCCACACTGCAGAAATGTCACATCTCCTGAGACCGCTCACGGAAAGAATATTCTGCAAGATACAGTCTTCACTTATAAAACCAAAAGGAAATTGGTTTCGGCATAATCCCTTGAGACACTTGCCAATGCAATATCTGTAGAGGGCACATAATGCCTAGACAAGAACTGGAAAGACTAAAAACTATGGGGGTCATTAATAGCTGATCTCCAAACTGCAAATTCACAGCCCAAGGGACCGCACATGCACACTGTAAGCATGCATGAGCCGTCCACACATGGGCTAGCCTTCGCGTGCTGCTGGCGTTTTCTGAGCATCCCCCAGAAACTTAGGCATTCTCTACCCATTGGCTGGGAGGGCCACTGAAGTCATCAGAAGCCCCCTCCAGTACTTGTGTATTATCAGGGTGCCCAATTTGTGGAATACGTCCTCTTGACCTTTTTGTACCCCTACTATCCACGTCGGCGTGGAGTTGATTTAATAAAGTGTGGTGAGCCTGAAGCGTGGCGAGCGCAGCAGATTACATGTATTCAGCGTCCGCTCGCCACGCTTCGGGCTCGGTGGCAAGGGATGATGGGAATTGTAGTTTCACAACAGCTGGAGGTTTGGACATGCCTGCACTAAGCTATTTGCTTAGTGGGCGTTCTGATAATACACAAGTACCCGCAATTTTTCTCTGCGAATTCGCATTTCATTAAATATGCGGATTACAAGGGAAAAATGCGAAAAAAATGTGCGGCGATATGGTGCGCTTTTAAAAAGTGTGAAAAACTCTCATCCCATTAAATGTCACCCCATATCTCCAGAAGGATATAAATACATTAGACCAGGGGTGGCCAAACCGGTCTTCGAGATCTACCTGTTTTCCAGGTTACCTAGCTGTGGTGCACAGCTGCAGTCATTACTAACTGTCACATTTTAAAACCTGCTGCATTAATTCCTACTATAGATCCACAGGTTGCCTGGAAAACATACACCGTTGGTAGATCTTGAGGACAGGTTTGGCCACCCCTGCATTAGACTATACAAAGAAGGGCAACTAAAATGGTGCATGGCCTACATCACAAAATGTACCAGGAAAGACTAAAATATGTTAATATGTATACTTTAGAGCAGAGAAGGGAAAGGGGGTATATGATAGAAACTTTCAAATGTATCAAGGGCTTTAACAAGGTACAGGTAGGAGACATTCTTCTCAGGTAGAGGAGCAGCAGAACACGAGTAAATGCACTGAAACTAGAGGGAGGAAGATTCAGGGGAAATTTGAGGAAGAATTACTTCACAGAAAGAGTAGTAGATAAGTGGAATAGCCTCCCATCAGAGGTGGTAGAGGCAAATACAGTAGAACAAATTAAACATGCTTGGGATAGGCATATTGATATCCTTACAAATAATAAGGATCAAATATGGTTTGAGGTAACATGTTTATAAAAGGGGCAGACTAGATGGGCCAAGTGGTTGTTATCTGCCATCAAATTCTATGTTTATATGAGGGAACGTAACACTTAAATTAATAAATATATGAATTGGGAGATAACCAGGGAAATGGTAAGGATGAATGTTTGCCTAGATACAGATGAGTAGCAAGTCAGTCCTGTCAAGTACATTCCACTCCATTCCGGTCTACTCCACTTGGGTCCTGTCAAGTGCAGTCTGCTCCATTCCGGTCCTGTCATGTCTGTTCCATTTTGATTCACTCCACTACGGTTCATTCCACTCTGGCCCAGTTAATTTGAGGCTTTTCCAGTCCATCCCAGTCTGGTCCGGTTCAGTCTTCCACTTTCAGTCAGTATTCTGAAGCTAAAATGTGTGAAAACCATCTATATTTGGTAACATGAGCCTTCCTAGGGCTAACCTACCATGTGGATGCCCTGCAACAGAAGATTTCTATGAATAGAACTTTTCCTGAAGAAGTTTACCTTTGTCAAGCTTGTAGACAAGGTGTAAAAAGCATACCTCAAATAGAATGTTCCTTACCTCAGGTTGATAGCAGTTGATAAACTGCAGTCTCTATTACAGAAAGTGTTAAAACCATGTTCAGAATTATGGTTTCCTTGCAGAGACAACTGGAAGTTTTTTGGCCACCATAAAAGTCACTCCCAAATGTAATGAAGCAGGAGAAGCTGCCAACCCTCATTTCTCTCATTTTGGGGTGACTTCTGTGACAATGGATAGAGGATTCTAGATAGTCACTGAGCCATTCACAAACAGGGCAGATGGTGGCAGAAATGGGGCTCGCCCATGTGAATGCCCAGCGTTTTATGGGCGTCCCCATGAAAATGGTTGGCTTTCCCTTGGGTACATGGGCTGGGTGAAGCTGACTGACCTCACAGGACGTCAGCTGCCCGCCTCGTCTTTGCCCAGACAAATGCAAATAAAAGGGATTTTTGTAAAAACTTACCATTAGAATCCCTTTCTCTGAGTCCATCCTGGTGACCCAGCTCAACCATGGGATCTAGGAGGGTCCACAGGAGAAAGGCACCTATGACTTCTTATGAGAGCAGGCTCCTCCCTTCTGCATCCCAGAGTTCCTCAGTTCAACTTCTAAAGCACACTAGAATACATTACTCAGTACAATGGGATGCAGTTAAAATCCCGACGGTCAAAATACCGGAAACCATTGACCGACGGTCAAAATCCTGACATTAAAAAATCTCGACAAGGTCAAAATACCGACATTTAAAATCAAAACAAGGTCAAAATACCGACATATAGAATGTAGACATGTGAAAAAGTTAACATGACTTTCGGTCGACATAGGTTTTTTCACTTTTTTTGACCCGACATGTGCCGACAGGCGGTATTGCATGCCCTACCATCCACTAGGGCATGGTGGAAGAATAAAATAGTGTGCCAAGTGCAGCAAGGCACCGTGCCCGAAGCATTGTGAGCAATGCGAGGGGCCGTGGTTGACTTCCAACTGTGTTGACATTCATGTAAAAAAAACAGTGAAAAAACCCATGTTGGCCTGTCGACCGAAAGTCATGTTGACTTTTTCTCCTGTCTCTACATTCTATGTCGGTATTTTGACCTTGTCGGGATTTTAAATGTCGTTATTTTGACCTTGTCAGGATTTTAAATGTCAGTATTTTGACCTTGTCGGGATTTTGTCCGTCGGGATTTCATACCTAATCCAGTACAACGCCTGAACATTTTAATTTGCACAATCAACAAAACCAATAACATGACAACACATGAACAGTATAACTTACTGAGTGTAAGGGAGGGATCGCTTTGTCACCAGGATGGATTTAGAGAAAGGGTCTTCACAAAAGTGATGGCTGTCATTACAGCGGCTCTTAGGCTAAAAGGGATAGTAATTATCCCATACTTGGAAGACCTCTTGTTCAAGGCGAAGTTGGTGGAGAAGTAACACACTGGAAAACCTGCATTAACTAGAGAATAATAAAAAAAATCCTAGCTACTCTACTCCAAAAACAGCTGAAGCCCACAGCCAGTCAGCACAGCACCCACTCCGATGGGCACCTAAAACAAACTGGGGATCTCTGGGATGCAGAAGGGAGGAGCCTACTCTCAAATGAAGTCAGCATAGGTGCCTTGCTCCTGCGGACCCTCCTACTTTCCATGGTTGAGCTGTGTCACCAGGATGGATGAAAGAGAAAGTCAGTTTCTACTAACTTCTATTTTCAAAGGCAGGAGAAAACGTTCGATGGTCATAGACCATCAAATTATTTCTCCTGCAGGGGAGGGATGTTCTTTCATTACATTGGGGGGGGGGGGGGAGGGCTTATATTCAGCGGGCGGTGTCTCAGGCACTTGTTAAGCTGCGATATTCGCAACTTACCGCGCCAAACAGAATCGGGATCCAAATGTGTGTGAATCATCCCCTATATGTGGGGAGTCGGTGCAGGGTAAGGAGCACTGTAGGAGAGCAGTATGTCCAGGGTATGGAGCACTGTAGGAGAGCAGTATGTCCAGGGTATGGAGCAATGTAGGAGAGCTGTGGGGGTAGTGTAGGAGAGCTACAGTAAATAGAAATATAGCTTACATCCTTATTTGCTGAAGAACAAAGGAGAAAAAGTAGACTTTTTTGTGGGTCACTCTTGAAAAACATATAGTGTGAATAAAAAATAAAACATAACTTTTATTGGTTGCTTAATTTAACCCCTTCCCGCCCGCGGACGTACCTGTACGTCACGGCAGCGGGGTAGTTCGCGCACCTTGCCGTACAGGTACGTCCCCGCTGTGTCATGTCGCCTTGTCAAGTGACAAGGCGACATAGTATAGATGGCTGCTGTCATCAACAGCAGCCGATCGTGTCAGTGCGCCCGCGGACCAATCAGAGTGGTCCCGCCCCGCCGATCGCTGTGATTGGTCAGTCAGTCCTGACTACACCAATCACAGCCTTTCTATTGTAAAAGGGGTGTTTTGCTTCTCTTCCCGGGCTCTAACCCTCTCACTGTGTTAGAGCCTTGGAAGGAGAAGCTGTGTCAGAGCTGTGTCAGAGTTTAGGCTGTGTAAAATTGCGCTGATCACCACAATACCCCTGCCTATATCACCCTCCCTGTGGTCATCTGTGCAGGGATCACCCTCCCTGTGGTCACCCCTGCCTATATCACCCTCCCTGTGGTCATCTGTGCAGGGATCACCCTCCCTGTGGTAACCCCTGCCTATATCACCCTCCCTGTGGTCATCTGTGCAGGGATCACCCTCCCTGTGGTCACCCCTGCCTATATCACCCTCCCTGTGGTCATCTGTGCTGGGATCACCCTCCCTGTGGTCACCCCTGCCTATATCACCCTCCCTGTGGTCATCTGTGCAGGGATCACCCTCCCTGTGGTCACCCCTGCCTATATCACCCTCCCTGTGGTCATCTGTGCAGGGATCACCCTCCCTGTGGTAACCCCTGCCTATATCACCCTCCCTGTGGTCATCTGTGCAGGGATCACCCTCCCTGTGGTCACCCCTGCCTATATCACCCTCCCTGTGGTCATCTGTGCAGGGATCACCCTCCCTGTGGTCATCTGTGCTGTGATCACCCTCCCTGTGGTCATCTGTGCTGGGATCACCCTCCCTGTGGTCATCTGTGCTGTGATCACCCTCCCTGTAGTCACCACCTAATTTTGTGTGTTGTGATCCGTATAATTTTTCTGTACCTTATCCGTACACCATAATTTTTCTGTGCGTTATTCGTACCCCATAATTTTTCGGTGCATTTGTACCCCATAATTTTTTATGTGCGTTACTCGTACCCCATAATTTTTCTGTGCATTTGTACCCCATAATTTTTTCTGTGCGTTATTCGTACCCCATAATTTTTCGGTGCATTTGTACCCCATAATTTTTTCTGTGCGTTACTTGTACCCCATAATTTTTCAGTGCATTTGTACCCCATAATTTTTCAGTGCATTCGCACACCATAATTTTTGCAGTGCATTTGCACATTGTCAGTGCTACAAAACCCCACCTCATAAATACATACACCAATAAAACTATGGCCCAACGAACATATACTGCCGAGGAGGCATACGAGTTTCTGGCCTCTGATACTGAGTCTGCTAGCGAGGATGAGACAAATTTCCGTTTGTCATCCTCTTCATCATCTAGTGACTCTGATGAACCCCCGAGGAGGCAACGCAGGACTCCCACTGCAGTAGTCGAGTCCTCTGACCCCACATGGACAACCCCTGAAAACTACGTACCCCAGGTCCCTGAGTTCACAGGGAATCCAGGAATACAATTTAATTCAGCAGGGTTCAGAGAGCTGGACTTTTTTAAATTTTTTTTTAGTGATGATTTAGTTGATCTAATGGTCACCCAGACTAATGTTTATGCCCAACAATTTATTGAGCAAAACCCCACCTCTAATTATGCCCAGCCCCGCAAGTGGACCCCTGTACATAAAAATGAAATGGTTATATTTTGGGGCCTTGTACTGTGCATGGGGCTAGTGAAGAAGCCCACGATTAGGTCCTACTGGAGCACAGACATCTTATACAATACACCAATGTTCCGTGTGGCTATGTCAAGGACCCGCTTCGAAGCGATCCTTAGGTTTCTCCATTATAGGGATAATGCACAGTGCCCACCCCGGGATGACCCCAATTATGACCGGTTATATAAACTTAGACCCCTAATAGACCATTTTAGTACCAAGTTTGCCCAGGCATACATCCCCGAGAAGCACATTTCAATAGATGAGTCCCTGGTACATTTCAAAGGGAGGCTCCAATTCCGCCAGTACCTGCCAAGTAAGAGGGCAAGGTATGGCGTGAAGATGTACAAGCTGTGTGAGAGTACATCAGGGTACACACACAAATTTAGGATATATGAAGGTAGAGACACAAAAATAGACCCCCCACAATGCCCTCCCTTACTCGGAATTAGTGGGAAGATAGTGTGGGATTTGGTGCACCCACTGCTGGACCAGGGATACCACCTGTACCTGGATAATTTCTATACCAGCGTCCCACTATTCAAAAGCCTCGCTTCCAGAAGTACTGTGGCATGCGGCACTGCACGGAAAAATAATAGAAGCCTCCCTAGGTCGCTGCTTGGGCAAACACTTAGAAGGGGCGAGAGCAGGGCATTATGCAGCGACAATGTACTGTGTGTCAAGTATAGGGACAAGAGAGATGTCCTTATCTTGACAACAGTGCATGGCCATAGCAGCACCCCTGTCCCAGTGCGGGGCACAAGTACCGAAACTACAACAAAACCCAACTGCATTTTGGATTATAATAGGTACATGGGGGGGGGTCGACCTGTCAGATCAAGTGCTGAAGCCTTACAGTGCTATGAGAAAAACAAGGTTCTGGTATAAAAAATTAGCTGTACACATAGTACAAATGGCACTGTACAACGCATTTGTACTACATCGATGTGCAGGCCAAAGGGGGACATTCCTGGATTACCAAGAGGCAGTAATAAAGGCCCTTATTTTTGGCAACCAGGAACAGGGGGGCCCTAGTACTTCTGGAAGCGAGGCCTCGCGAATTGTACCAGGGCAACATTTTCCGAGTGAAGTCCCCCACACTGGAAAGAAAGGAAGGTCCCAGAAACGATGTAGAGTATGCTACAAAAAGGGGATAAGAAAGGACACAACTTACCATTGTGAAACCTGCCCCACACAACCAGGCTTGTGTATCAAAGATTGTTTTAAGATATATCACACTTCCCTTGAATTTTAATGTACTCCACACAGCTTGTACAAAGAGCCGCATGCCATTACCTTCCCTTCTGAGTCTTGCCATGTGTCCAAACAGAAATTTACAAACACATATATGCTATTGCCATACTCAGGAGAAAAAGCACCCCATAATATGTTACACAATTTCTCCTATTAACCCTTGTGAAAATGGCACATTTTGATCTAAAGTTACATATTAATGTAAAAAATTAGTTTTTTTTTTATTTTCACAGCCCATAACAATTTGACAAAACACCAGTGGGGTCAAAATGCTCACTACGGCCGTAAGTGAGTTCCATGAGGGGGGCTAGTAACAAAAAGGTATCACTTGCTTGGGATTTCCACTGCACAGGTACAATATGGGCTCTGCAAATGCAAGATGGCGCCCGAAAACCATTCCAGCAAACTCTATGATAAAATGGCACTCCTTCCCTTCTGAAGCCTGCTGTCTGCCCAAATAGCGTTTTACAACCATATATGGGGTATTGCCATACTCAGGAGAAATTGTGTAACAAATTTTGGGGTGCTTTTTCTACTATTGCCCTTTGTGGAAGTATAAAATTATGGGGTGAATCTACAAATTAATGGAAAAAATTACATTTTTCATTTTCACGTATCGATGCCTAACAATTTGACAAAACACCAGTGGGGTCAAAGTACTCACTATACCCATAGATGAGTTCCTTGAGGGGTGTAGTTTACAAAATGGTATCACTTGTTGGGGTTTTTGACTGCTCTGATACAACAGGGGTTCTGCAAATGCAACATGGCGCATGAAAACCATTCCAGCAAAATCTGCGCCAAAAACGCCAAATGGTGCACCTTCCCTTCTGAAGCCTGCTGTCTGCCCAAATAGCGTTTTACAACCATATATGGGGTATTGCCATACTCAGGAGAAATTGTGTAACAAATTTTGGGGTGCTTTTTCTACTATTGCCCTTTGTGGAAGTATAAAATTATGGGGTGAATCTACAAATTAATGGAAAAAATGACATTTTTCATTTTCACGTATCGATGCCTAACAATTTGCCAAAACACCAGTGGGGTCAAAGTACTCACTATACCCATAGATGAATTCCCTGAGGGGTGTAGTTTGCAAAATGGGGTCACTTGTGGGGGGGTTCCACTGTATTGGTGCTTCGGGGGTCTTGCTAATGCGACATAGCACCCACCAACATTCCACCAGAATCTGAGCTGCAAAATCCAAAAATCACTCCTTCCCGTCTGAGTCCTGCCATGCACCCAACTGGTATTTTTTGGTCACATGTGAGGCATTGCCGTACTCGGGAGAAATTGGGCCACAGATTTTGGGGTGCTTTTTCTCCTTCATTCCTTGTTAAAATGACACATTTTGAGCCAGAACTGCATTTTTGTGTAAAAAAATGTAATTTTTCATTTTCACTGCCCAGTTGTATCAAAATTGGTGAAACCCCTGGGGGTTTGAAATGTACACTATACCCCTAGATGAATTCCCTGAGGGGTGTACTTTGCAAAATGGGGTGACTTGTGGGGGGGTTCCACTGTATTGGTGCTTTGGGAGTCTTGCTAATGCAACATGGCACCCACCATTCATTCCACCAAAATCTGTGCTGCCAAATCCAAAAATCACTCCTTCCCTTCTGAGTCCTGCCATGCACCCAACTGGTATTTTTTGGTCACATGTGAGGCATTGCCGTACTCTGGAGAAATGGGGGCACAGATTTTGGGGTGCTTTGTCTCCTTCATTCCTTGTGAAAATGAAAATTTTTGAGCCAGAAGTACATTTTTGTGTAAAAAAATGTAATTTTTCATTTTCACAGCCCAGTTGTACCAAAATTGGTGAAACCCCTGGGGGTTTGAAATGTACACTATACCCCTAGATGAATTCCCTGAGGGGTGTACTTTGCAAAATGGGGTGACTTGTGGGGGGGTTCCACTGTATTGGTGCTTTGGGAGTCTTGCTAATGCAACATGGCACCCACTATTCATTCCACCAAAATCTGTGCTGCCAAATCCAAAAATCACTCCTTCCCTTCTGAGTCCTGCCATGCGCCCAACTGGTATTTTTTGGTCACATGTGAGGCATTGCCGTACTCGGGAGAAATTGGGGCACAGACTTTGGGGTGCTTTGTCTCCTTCATTCCTTGTTAAAATGAAAAATTTTGAGCCAGAACTGCATGTTTGTGTAAAAAAATGTAATTTTCCATTTTCACATCCCAGTTGTACCAAAATTGGTGAAACCCCTGGGGGTTTGAAATGTACACTATACCCCTAGATGAATTCCCTGAGGGGTGTAGATTGCAAAATGGGGTGACTTGTGGGGGAGGTTCCTAACTTTTAGCACTTATGGTGCCTAGAAACCTACATGGTGCCTAAAAAAAAATCTCATAAAAAGGAGGCTCCAAAATCAAGTAGGTGCTCCTTCTATTATGAAGCCTGTGGTTTGGTCAACGTGCACACTAGGGCCACATATAGGATATTTTTGAAAACAAAAGAATTGGGGGAATCAATTTTTAGTCACATTTCTCTAGTAAAATCTACTGTATTCGTTAGAAAAATGTATTAAAATTGAAACTCTGCAAAAAAAAAGAAATTTTGAAATTTCACCTACACTTTGTTTTAATTCCTGTGAAACACCTAAAGGGTTAACAAACTTCCAAAATGCTGTTTTGAATACTGTGAGGGGTGCAGTTTTTGAAATGGCATCATTTATGGGGGTGTCTCACATACAAGTCCCTCAAAGTCACATCAGAACTGAACTGGTCCCTAAAAAAATCAGTGTTTGAAATTTTCTTGAAAATTTGAGAATTTGCTAGTCATATTTGAAGCCTCCTAGTGTCCAAAAAAATGAAAAGGAGGTTGAAATAATGATTGCAACATAAAGTAGACATATGTTAGTTATTAACTATTTTGAGTGGTATGATTATTTGTCTCACAAGCAGAAAATGTGACATTTTGCATATTGCTAAATTTTCCATTTTTTCACGATATTTTGGTATTTTTCACAAAAAAACACAGACTGTATCGACCAAAATTTACCACTAACTTGAAGTACAATGTGTCACGAGAAAACAATCTCAAAATCACTGGGATAAGTAAAAGCAAAAAAAAGTTATCCCCACTTAAGTGAGACATGTCAGATTTGAAAAAAAGGGCTCTGTCATGAAGGCACAAACTGGCTCTGTCATGAAGGGGTTAAAAGAGTAGGAAAATATAGCTTATAATATTTGACCAAATGTTGGTACCAGTCTTGCAATGAGCTTTTTAATATTTATGCTGTGCGCTGGTGATTTGGTATTGATTTGGCAGTGAGCTTTATAGCATACGCTTTGCCACTGGGGTATTAGTTGCAAATATGGGGACCAATAAATTGTGTCATGTGTGCCTAGTGTGGCCTTATATTGGTTTTAAACTAGGGCTCATATAGAGGAAAATAAAGGTATATCTTCTGTTGTAAGGAATTAAGGGTTAGGTTCCCTATCGTGGTGAAGACTGCAGGTAAGTAGTTCAGAGCAAGGTAAATATGATACTTAAGATAGTACAGGTGATCCTTCACCAGAGTTCTGCTGAATATCCGGTCGGTGCCTCAAGTTTATGTGCAAAAATGTAAGGATTTTGCCAAGTGGCCAGTAAATACCAAGTGATTGAACTTCTTTATCTTTGCATCACTGAGCAGATATTGCGTACATAGCAGAAATTCAAACTGGTTCATATAGTGGAATGGTCTGAGAACTTGGTTGCAACACTCTTGCGCACATAAATGTAATCAGTTTGTATCAACCTCTGTGCATATGTGTCAAATTGTTAGCAGATCTACTGCTGGTTTTTGGCCCGGTATTTAAGTCCTATTGGTGCAGGGTACCTATCTGACACAGTAGTCTGGCCTTTTAGTATCCAGTCAGAATCTCTGCTTTCTTGGAGTCATGCAAATGTGCCTTGGACTCAGGATGAGAGAGCGAAGCGCTGTCAGGATGAGCGGGGTGCAGTGTGTAAGAAATAAAGAATAGTGCCTGCGCTGGCTGTACCAAATAATTGTATCAGACGTTTCTCAAAAATTAAACAACAATTTATTAAAAAACACTCAAATATGAATAAAAATCACACTAGGCATGCAACTGACTTATAGTCCATATTATGGGGTACATTGATCACTGGGATAGCGATTGTGCAAAATGGCTGAGAATAATAAGGTGCTATGAGGTTATATTACCATCCTGGTCGGTCTGGAAGATATTCAATTAGCCAGATCTGGGATCACAGTCCTGAGTTTGCCCTGTTGTGGGAGGGGGCTTAGACGTTCCCCTCAGATGTGAGTGTCCTTTGGAGACTGGGATTTAGGGATCGTGCAGATATCCCAAAAGCTGGAACTCCAGTTTCTTCCAATTAGGACGTCGATGGATCAATGTTCAATGACCAGATTGTGGATGGGTCCCATTTAGGGAGATGCAGGGTCTCAGTCACCGGATCTCAGCAGCACAATTGGGGTTTGTTTAAAAAGCTCAACGCGTTTCCCCGGATCTGACCTCCGGCTTCCTCAGGAGCAAGTGTTAGAGCAGGGGTGCAGTGTGTGTATGCCAGGGTGACAAGATGTGTGTTGCTGGATGACAGTGGGTCCACCGGCTGGACACCAGTGCACCTGTAACCTGTAAACTGCACAAAGAACGCCAGAGCATTTCAGAGCAAGACTGGAGAAACATTGGGAAGGTAGTAAAGTGTTTCTCAGACTCCGGATAAATCTAGCACCCCCTTTACGGGTGGCCTCGGGACCTTTTAGGCTTGCAAGGAAACTTGCGATGTAATTCTTGTATAAGTTTGGAGCATGCAACTCAGAAGCTTTAGTCCAAGATTGTTCTTCAGGACCATATGCTCATCAGTAAATTTAGATACCATAGCAGTGGCGTAAGTTCATCTGAGTTGCCCGTAGGCAAGATAAATATTGTGCCCCACCCCCCTAACACACACAAACCAGCTTACATAAATATATGTATATTATGGAATTATGTTTAAAATAAAGAGAATGTGACATCTATTATCCTGCTATGACAGGGAGTCAGCCACAGAAGTGAAGTTGGTATCTTTTAATTAACTGATTCAAACTTGCGAGGGAGGAGAGGTGCCCCCTAGGGAGCAGGAGCCCGGCGGCAGATAACTCCATTGCCTCCCAGAGTTACGCTTCTGTACCATAGACAGTTGTTGCGAATATGAGAATCCAGGATCTTTTAAACTACGTATTTTAGACCTTACTGAGTCTGGACCTTAGATGCCTTGGGTAACTTAGAATGAAAGTGATTAAGTATTAATGGCTTTAGTAATGAAATATGAAAAGTGTTTGGAATTTTCAGGAACAGAGGAAGCTTAAGTCTGTACGCAGCTGGGTTGATGACTTGATCCACTGGATACATGAACCCCCGGTTTCAAAGAGGGAACTGCTTTACTTTTCCTATCAGCAAATCTTTTGTAGTTGCTAAAGGCTTTCAGGAGAGATGCTCGAGAGAGTTTGAATTATTATTATGTTTTTTTTTTTTTTAAACATATTTGTATTGAAGCATTAGCATCATTGCATTGTTAACATTTGGTCAATTCAAAGTGAAAAGAACTTTGACAATACGTAAGCATGTATACAACCAAATTCTTTTACATACATTGATATGATAACTTAGTGAATGTATGACTCAGGTATTGGTATTATGTATATAACAGGCACTCCCATTTCCCAAAAGAAGGTAAGACAAAGCAAGGGTAAAATACCTGTGCATTGGCTGAAAAGGTTGCAATGCTTCCAACTACTTTATTTTCTAATTTACCAAACCAACAGAAAAAAGGACTGGAGCTGTATCCACAGCCCGCATCCAGAGACTAATCTATAAGTGTTCAAACAAACAAACAAAAAACTCCCATTGAGGTGAAATATACAGATCTGTGCTTCAGAATAGTGGTGTCGAGTATCAGAGGGTATGATTCTTATTCCAATAATTCATCGAGTGAGAACGAGGGCTAGAAGGTTAGTATCGGAAATAAGCTATTGACTTTGCATACATTGGTCAAATATAATAAGTTTGGCATATCAAATGAGTTGGCCCAAATCGTCGTCCAGTTTAGTCGACATTCCTAAAAGAAGCAGAGCCAATAGAGAGACGTAATGGTCTGAATAAAGTGTATGCTTGTTTCTCAATGGCCTTCATTGTGACCCACTTAGAGCTTGCACCAATATTTCCTCCATGTTGCAATAGGTAGTCTGTACCACGGGTAGAACTGATGCCCTGGTCTGTAAGGGTAAACTGGAAGAGTTAATTCCGTGCTTCATAACAGGAGAAAACTCTGAATTGAGCTCCCCAGCAATGGCTGTAAGGTTAGAAGAAACAAAAACTACACTATGGTTTATGTCCATAGAATCAGCAATCTCAATGTGTTTGTCTCTCTGGCCCTTATTCTGATCGGTGCGGCCGGATCCGAATATGCGGCCAGGACCCTGCGTCCTAAACCCTGCCTTCCATACGGATCCCCAACTCCGTCCGAACGCGGTAAGAAGCTGTCCGAACGGACCGCACGTGTATTTCTCATGGAATACGCCTCCTCCATCTCAGGGAACCTCCCCCATCATTCGATGGTCGCAGACCATCGAATGCAGGACCGAGTGGACAGGCAGCTCCCGCAACCTCAGACCACACAGGCATTTCTCTGTGCAAAAGCAGGGATCTGGGCGGGCAGCTGACATCCGGCAATGTCATATGTCCGCCCCCTACACGTGCGCCACGGCCGCATTACCATACGTACGCCCAGCGTTTTCATGGGAACGGGTGTAAACATATGGCAATGAGCCCAAACAGCCCTTCACACCCCTCTCCACCCCCTGTTCGGAGTGTTCACATATCATGCGGGATTTGGCCAGACGCCCCGCTCGCACATGCGCAGAGACGCCTCTGCGCATGCGCAGACACAAAACATCGGCGGCACGAACGCACGCGGATATTACCGCACCAACCAGAATAAGGGCCTTTGTGAGAGAGGGGATGTTTACACACTAGAAAGCTGTTTTTCTAGGGACACCTGTGTACGATCAAAGAGAGACATAGGGCCTTATTCTATTTCACTCTTAGAGGCAAATTCCTTCTGAAATGGACAAAACCATGTGCACTGCAGATATAACATGTGCAGAGAGAATTAGATTTGGGTGGGGTTTTTCTTCAAAGTGAGATCTATATTGCAGTATAAAAATAAAGCAGCCAGTATTTTCCCTGCAAAGAAACAAAATAACTCACCCAAATCTAATTCTATCTTCACCTGTTACATCTGCCCCCCTGCAGTGCACATGGTTTTGTCCATCTAAGAAGGAATTTGCCTCTAAGAGTGAACTAGAATAAGGCCCATAATACGTTTAAATCTGATATCCAGGTGTGACATCAGTAGCCATGAAGGCAGTTGTGGCACCAGTAACAGACATTGTGAAAACAAAACAAATATTAATCTGTTCTAGCCAATAACGTGAAAGATGCCCAAAATTATATAGCAATACTTATCCCTGATGATAAGTAGTAATTGAGTTATGTTGTCGTTAATTATACTACAATAGCTGAATATGCATTCATATATCTATAAGAAGAACAGGTACAGTGAATTCTTTTTTTAGTTTGTCGTGATGGCAAAAGTGTGGATAGGTAGGTAGACATTAGCTAGAGTGGAAAAAAGACAAAATCCTTCCCTTAACTACCTCAGAAATTGCCACTAGGTGGCAGTGTTGTATTATATATTATTTTGTGTATGGCTTATCGATGTATTATTAAATAGAAATCCAATGTAGAACATGAAAACACCACATAACACAATATTCCAACATATAACTATCAATGATGCACAAAAAGATATAGACAGACTCGTATTTGAGTCCGATTTTCCAGTACATCAAGGCTTCTTTCAGGACTCGCATGAACAGAGTTTAACCCCTTCCCGACATTTGACGTACATGTACGTCATGGCTGGGATGTACTTCCCGACACATGACGTACATGTACGTCATGACTTAAAAGTGCCACCGCGTCTACAGACGCGGTGACAGAGGGACGATGTCTGCTGTCCCTGACAGCAGACATCCTCCCTCATTGCCCAGGGGGGGCAGCGATGCCCCCCGTCATGGGCGATCGCTGCGATTGGCTGTTCAAATGTGAACAGCCAAAAGCAGCGTTAAACTGTATGATGTGTAAAATTTAGACTCTGCTGCCCCCTAGTGTCCAAAAAAATTAAAGGAGCTTGCAATAATGATTTAAAAATAAAGTTTAGATATGGTCTATGTTAGTTATTAACTATTTTGAGTGGTATGATTATTTGTCTCACAAGCAGAAAATTTTACATTTTGCATATAGCAAAATGTTCAATTTTTTTACGACATTTTGGTATTTTTCCCAAAAAAAAAAAAAACTGAATCGACCAAAATTTACCACTAATTTAAAGTACAATGTGTCACGGGAAAACAATCTCAAAATCACTGGGATAAGTAAAAGCAAAAAAAAGTTATCCCCACTTAAGTGATACATGTCAGATTTGAAAAAAAAGGCCTCTGTAAGGAAGGCAAAAACATGCTGCGTCGGGAAGGGGTTAAGTGAGTGGCTAATTGACAAACATACATTTATCCTCAATAATCCAATAGGACGCTGCAATCAGTTTCTCCAGAAGATGAATAATACCCTTGTATGAAAAGTAAATGTTCAAGTTAAGTGACAATAAACGTACACAGCTGGGTTAGATAGTTTTTAAGAAGTTAGAAAAGCATTGCAGTCAGGGAACTTCTGGATCACAGGTAACAATTACTGTCATGGTACATGAGAATTTATTAGCATATTAGTCTGTAAAATGTATCTTTCTCCTGATAACACTCAGCCTGAGCAGTACCCAAAACAAAATATGGGGTAATTGTTTCCTAGCACGACTCCCCCAATTTTGATTGAAGTGCATCGCATTGCATGCAATATAGCGGCATGCGATGCTTAATTGTACAAGCACTGGTGGGTGCTTACAATGTTAAATGCAACCCCATTGTCAACGTCACCCCCACTATCAACGCCAACCTGAAGTGTAGCGAGCCCGCGAGGGGTGGCGGTACGCGTCCTCAGACGTTTTCATACCCCCACTATCCACGTCGTTGTGGAGTTGATTTTAGATAGTGTGGCGAGCGCAGCGAGCCACTGTGCCCGAAGCGTGGCGAGCGCACGCGGATAACTTTTCTAAAATCGACTCTACTCCGACGTGGATAGTGGGGGTATGAAAAGGTTGGAGGCCGCGTACCGCTGCGCTCGACACGCTTTGGGTTGGCGTTGTTAGTGGGGGTGGCATTGACAATGGGGGTGATTTAACATTGTAAGCACCCATCAGGGTGCTTGTACAATTAAAAATCGCATTGCATCGCATGCCATTTGCTGACATGCAATGCTATGCGATATTTAATTGTACATTAATGTTCATTTACGGGAATATCGCATCGCATACCACTATATAGGGTATGCGATGGGCGCCGTGCTAGGAAACAAGTACCAAATATGGTATGCAGAATAGGCAGTCAAACTATAACTGTCCTAGGGGGTTTCTGCCACTGCCGCGGAGGGGATGACTCAAAATCCTGTTTCAGTAGCTCTGTTTCCCCAACAAATCAAATGTGGCATGTCTCACTGCCTGAGGGGAAGCGATTAGGAGGTGCAGCTATAAGGGTTTGGCTGCAGTTCAGACAAAGAAAGGACAGACCAAATAAAACCGTCATGGGCAGGGAGAGTGAGCATCCACAGAGAGAGGCAACTCACCAACAGCTGCCGACACCTATGACCTCCCACTCATAACCGCATAGAAGGCTCTCGGCCACACAATCTTCACAGACAGTTGAGACTGCTGCAGAGTCCCACTACTTAAGATCATCAGCGGAGCATCTCCTCTACCATAGCGCTCCCATGGGCAGCGGGTTCAAGATGAGCCTTTTGTCTGCTTCCGTCCGCCTCCTCTCCTGCACTGTATGATCTCCCCGGCGTTTCTGCGCTGTAGCCGCTTGTGGCAGCTCCCACCTCACAGCACCCCATCCACTGATGGCAGCACTAGGCTAGCCAGGTACCAGGATCTTCCAGCAGCAGGCCAGTGATAGGGCCGGGTCCAGCAGTTGTAATTCAGCTGCTGTGCTTAGTGCGCCCCAGTGATAGCGTTGGGTAACGCACCAATCAGCGGCAGCTTGTTCCCCCGGCCGCTCTCAAGCTGTGTTTTGAGAATGGCTCGTCCCAGGTCAAATAGCAATGCAGGGATCAGCAGTATTCTCTGGACCGCTCCACAGTCACACAGCGTGGTCCTCTTTTCTCGGTCGGCTGTCACTGCCAGGACTCAGACCGCAGCCCCGCTCCTCAGTGTCATCAACCTTCTGGCAGGGTGAGTCAAGGGTCGTAAACGGGCGTCTGAGGGTTTTATTTGGTGAGAGTTTAGGTAATACGTTAATGGCAGACCTGTAATATTATTTTTACACTGCAATTTATATTTCAGTTTCAACATACCCCACCCAAATTTAACTCTCTCTGCACATGTTACATCTGCACCACCTGCAGTGCACATAGCTTTGCCCATTTTGAGAACAAATTTGTACTGCGATCAGATCTGAATAAGGGCCATTGGGGCAGATGTATTATAGCAGCGCTTATCGCGCCGCTATAATACTTCCTGTTTCGCCTCATTAGCGAGGCAAAGCAGGAGGGGAGACCGACAAGATGTATTAACATCTTGCCCAACGAAGCGGGGGGAGCGCTAACTCCAACCTCCGGCGATGTCCCCTCCTGGAGATAGCGGATCAGTTTACACTGGTGTGCTGTCTCCTGTCCCCCGGCCGGCTGCACTGGCCATGCGCGGGATCTGGCTGCTCACACGAGATCCCCAGCGCAGCCCAGAGCTAACAATAGGGATAGCGTTGTCCCTGCTGTTTAGCTAGGGCTTCGTCAGCCTGCTGCTGGTGAAGCCAAGAGCAGCAGCGGGCGGCACGGTCAGCGACATACATTCGGCCTGCTATCATTTAGAGAGCAGCGCCAATATGGACAGGGGCGCATAGTGCCCCTGTCCATTACCGCACGCTGGCGCCGTCATACATGGGGGAGAAGTGGTATCAGTGTACATAACGTGCGCTGATACCCTTCTCCCCCATATCGTCTGATCATACATCTGCCCCAGTGTTTGTATTACTTATCCTGATGATGGTGTAAATAAAACACCGAAACTGGTGCAAACAGGGTGTGCTGGGTATTGTAGTGCACTTGGTGCAGAATGCCCCTAGAGGTTGCGCACTCACTGTGATGGCCATCTGGGTGCACACTCAGCTAATGCTGGGCACACATCACCCAGTGTGACACCAGCAGCAATGGGACCTGGCGGCATCAGCAATGGCATACACACTCGCTGATGCTGGGAGCGCTGGTGGGCGGCCATGCTGCACTCTGCATTCAGTGCTGGCTGAGGGTGTGGCTGACGGCGTGCTGGGGCACGTGACATCAGCAATGTACACAGCAGATGATATTGTGTAACTACAGAAGGTGCAGGGGGTGCAGCTGCTATGGGGCCTGGGCCCCATAGCAGCTGCATCCCCTGCACCCTCTGTGCGCCAGTGTGTCCCCCCTCAGAGACGGAGACCCGGTTGGACTCGGCGCATAGGATAGCGGCGGCTACCTCCGTCGCTTGCAGACTTGAGACACATTGCACGGGAGCGGCGGATGCCAGAGCCACTGTACACAGAAGACCTGGCGCATAGCCAGGAAAGCAGGGGCTGCCTGAGCTGCTGGCAGACAGGAGACCCAGCACTGGGGAGCTGCGGCTGCCTGAGCTGCTTACAGGAGCCTATGCCAGGCGCACAGGAGAGTGACAGCTGAGCGACCATATTGACAGCGATTGGAGTGTGCACCGCTCCCATTTACAGCCCCCTAATGGTCGCAGGTCAGAGGAGCATGCTCCTCCGACCAGCGACTTCCTCCGCCTCTTCTCCTGGCAGTGTGAGATTTTCATCAGCGACCATCTCTGGTCGCTGAAGAAAACAGGACAATGAGTAGCATGATTGCTGAGCAATATATTGCCAGCGATCATATTGCTCCGTGTGTACACAGCTTTAGATTATCTCTCATTCTCTTTCTCTACCTGAAACCTCTCAGTCCCTGCCTCTGTCCCTGACAACCTTTCTCACTCCCTGGGCCAAATGTAATAGTTTTCCAAGTTAAGCAGCAGTGTGGCATGCGGCCGAACTCAGACGTTTTCTTAAAATGTCACAAGGGACGGTTTTGCCTTGTTAGTGATTTACCCTTTAAAAAAATGTCCGAGTTCAGCCGGCATTCCGCACGGCCACTGAACTCTGTGGCTATTACATTTGGCCCCATCTCTCCCCCTTTCTCTGCATGACACCATACCTCCCAACTTTGGAAGTTCAGCAGGCGGGATGATGCTGCTGCCGAAATTTTCGGGGTGTGGCCTAATTTTGGGGCGTGGCCTATACTTGCGGCTCTTCCGCGAGGCCACGCCCCAATTTTGCCGCTATTGGTAGCATGACCCAGAGGCTCTGTGAGCCTCTAGCCATGCCCCCAGCCCCCTGGCTACAGGAATAGACGCTGTGCGCATGTGCACAGTGTTTATTCCCCGCTGCTTAGCAGCTGACAGGGGGGACTCCCAACAGCCCCCCCACAACGCGGGACACTGCCGCCCGCGGGTGGGACAGGCCCTGACAATCGGGACTGTCCCGATAAAATTGGGACTGTTGGGAGGTATGTGACACCCTCTCACTCCCTGTCACTCATTCCGTCTCTTCCTAACACCCTCTCTCTCGTGACAATGGTGGGGGTAGGTGGCCCATTCAAAAGTTTTGCTATGGGGCCCACAAAGTTCTAGTTACGTTCCTGGGTGGAGAGGTGATACAGGGGTCACCTGAAGCACTTGGGGCTGATGCATGGTGACTAGCTCAGAGAGAGAAGCCATACTGCAGCCACATCCCGAGATACCAGAGTAGGAGATGCCATAGCAAAGGTACTGTCTAGGTTACCAGTACCAGCCAATGCCTGCGCAGCCCTGCTCCTGGTCTCCCCCTGCTGGCCCCCTGTGGTCTCACACACACTCTTTCATGTCATAGCAACAGGCGATCAGTGTTGCCAACTCTGAAACGTAAAACAAGCAACTGATGACCAAAAAACAAGCCCAAAACAAGCCCAACCTAATCCTAAAAAGCCCAAAAACAAGCCCAACTTACATTTGATTATAGATAGATATTTTACGTATTATATATACAATCTACAATTAATGTCTTTACAATGATATTTTATCAGCAAAAAACTGGCTTTTTGCCTCATTAATGAGGCGAAGCAGGAAGGGACATCGACAAGATGTTTTAATATTCTGGGCCAGATTCTCTAAGCTTCATTCTCTAAGCTTCAAAATAGAGAGTGATAAACAGCCAGCCAATCAGCTCCTGCCTGACATTTTTCAAACAGTCTGTGACATGGCAGGTAGGAGCTGATTGGCTGACTGTTTATCACTCTCCATTTTATCACTTTTGAAGCTTAGAGAATCTGGCCCCTTGTCTGCCGAAGTGGGCGAGCACAAACTCCCCCCTCCGGCGATTTCCCCTTGAGGAGACAGCGCATCAGTTAACACTGACGCGCTGTCTCCTTCCCCATGGCCGGCTGTACTAGGCATGCGCAAGATCTCGCTATTCACGTGAGATCCCCAGCACAGCCCAAAGCCAGCAGCAGGGACAGTGATGTCGCTGTATTGGGTATAGGGCTTAATCACCCTGCAGCTGTTGAAGCGGTTAGTGGCAGGGGGTGGAATGGTCAGCGCTGTTTACCGTTCATACATTTGCCTTGCATATCAGCTCCTACTTACATTGGGGAGAAGCGGTATCAGTGCACATAACACGCGCTGATACCCCCTTCTTCCCCATAGCGTGCCTTTATACAACTGCCCCAATATGACATATTTTACTTTCCTTTTTTTCTCTAAAGAAAAATCTTAAGTGAACATTGTCCTTTGTACGCACTGAGAAATATTTACCATACATGGTGCGACAGGCGCTGTACGTTTTGTACTAGATCGCATGCATTTGAATGCAATGAGATGCAATGCAATCGAGTGAGCACATACTTTTTGTGCTGTGCAATGTGCGCGGGAGCGCACATCGCACCCATTAAATTGTACCATGTGTGGACAATCTTACTACAAGCATCAGTGTTAAAATCAGATTAGCCCTAATGAATACACACAAGCAGCAAATAAAATAAGCTGAATAAGTGAATTACAGAGAAAAACAACACCAAGCCCAAAGTAAAACAAGCCCAAAACAAGCTACAAAAAAAATTATAAGCCCAAAAACAAGCAACAAGCGACCAGCAAAAAAAATAAGCAACTCATGAAAAAAACAAGCCCAAATCCGCTTGTTTCAAGCTGACTTGGCAACTATGCAGGCGATCACTACGCACTGGATCCTGCAGTAACGTTACAGGAGGATCATGGGGTATCAGCTGCGGCGTCCGTAACGTGGTCACATGACCGGGTGACGTCACAGCTACCCTGGCGGCGGGTAAACAGCTCCGCTCGTCTCCGTGAGGGGAGAACGCAGCTTCCAAATGTCGACGCCCAGTCTCCTCCTCTCTGCCGCATCTCCCCGCCCAGTCTCCTCTCCTGTACTGCATCACCCCACCCAGTCTCCTCTGCTGCATCTCCCCGCCCAGTCTCCTCCCCTCTCCCGCATCTCCCCGCCCAGTCTCTTCCCCTCTGCCGCATCTCCCCGCCCAGTCTCCTCTCCTCTACTGCATCACCCCGCCCAGTCTCCTCTCCTCTGTTGCATCTCCCCGCCCAGTCTCCTCCCCTCTGCCGCATCTCCCCGCCCAGTCTCCTCCCCTCTGCCGCATCTCCCCGCCCAGTCTCCTCCCCTATGCCGTATCTCCCCGCCCAGTCTCCTCCCCTCTGTCGCATCTCCCCGCCCAGTCGCTGGCCAGCTTTCAGACCAGGCAGCTCCGCCCTGCCGCCGCCGCGTGCCTCCGCCTCTCTGTCTTGTTACCTCACAGAACAGGAAGCAGCAGCAGAAACCCGGGCGGGCGGGCGGCACTGCGGGGAATGGGTGAGCTGAGACTCGCTGTGTATGTCTGTGTGTTGGGCGGGCATGGACACCGTGCAATGTGTTCTGAGGGAGGGCATGGGTGCAGATAATAGCTCATTATATGCTACACCACGTGCTGCAGTACCCTCATCCCATGTCATTGTGCTGTGGTATGTACTAACATAACATGTAGGGGTGGTGATAGTGTACAGTTGTATGCTTGGCTACCTATCTATAACCACTGAGCACAGTGCTGGGGTCGCTGCATGTATAAGGAGGTGCCCATTATGGTTCATTGGGTTGACCACTCATGGTCGACATGACAGGTTGACACCTGGAATGAGTTGACACACCTAAGGTCGACATGGATGGAAGATTGGAGCAAGTATGAGGTTGACAATCGCTAGGTCGACTTTTTTTTTTACCCCGAATGTCAGCATAGTCGACATGGGCACCGACTAGGTGTACCGCGCCCCCTGGCATTGCACGCTTAGCTCGGCACACTATTATATTCTACCTCCATGCCCTGGTGGACGATGGGGCTGAAGTTCCGCATGTTGGCTTGAAAAAAAAAGTGAAAAACACGTGGACCATTTTAGAGTTGGCCTAGACATTGTCGACCTAATGCTTGCGTTGACCTTCCATCCATGTTCACCTATTTCAGGTGTCGACCATGAGTGGTTGACCCAATGCATGTCAACTTTTCCTGTGTCTTCTTAATGACCGTATACCCTCAGTATAAGCGGCTCTCCTCTTATTGATGCAGCTCTCTCCCATAGGGCTACATGTAACACCTGAGTATAACCACTGAGCGCGGTGCTGGGGTCACTGATGCTGGAGGTATAAGGAGATGTGCGGTATTAGCAGCGCTCCTCTTATTGCCGCAGCTCTCTCCCATAGGGCTACATGTATTACCTGAGTATAACCACTGAGCGCTGTGCTGGAGTCACTGATGCTGGAGGTATAAGGAGATCTGCGGTATTAGCGGCGCTCCTCTTATTGCCGCAGCTCTCTCCCATACAATACCTGAGTATATGTAATGTACATGTAATACCTGAGTATGACCACTGAGCGCTGTGCTGGGGTCACTGATGCTGGAGGTATAAGGAGATGTGCGGTATTAGCAGCGCTCCTCTTATTGCTGCAGCTCTCTCCCATAGGGCTACATGTAATACCTGAGTATAACCACTGAGCGCGGTGCTGGGGTCACTGATGCTGAGGTATAAGGAGATGTGCGGTATTAGCAGCGCTCCTCTTATTGCCGCAGCTCTCTCCCATAGGGCTACACATATTACCTGAGTATAACCACTGAGCGCTGTGCTGGGGTCACTGATGCTGGAGGTATAAGGAGATGTGCGGTATTAGCAGCGCTCCTCTTATTGCCACAGCTCTCTCCCCCATAGGGCTACATGTAATACCTGAGTATAACCACTGAGTGCTGTGCTGGGGTTACTGATGTTGGAGGTATAAGGAGATGTGCGGTATTAGCAGCGCTCCTCTTATTGCCGCAGCTCTCTCCCATAGGGCTACATGTAACACCTGAGTATAACCACTGAGCACTGTGCTGGGGACACAGATGCTGGAGGTATAAGGAGATGTGCGGTATTAGCAGCGCTCCTCTTATTGCCGCAGCTCTCTCCCATAGGGCTACATGTAATACCTGAGTATAACCACTGAGCGCGGTGCTGGGGACACTGATGCTGGAGGTATAAGGAGATGTGCGGTATTAGCAGTGCTCCTTTTATTGCCGCAGATCTCTCCCATAGGGCTACATGTATTACCTGAGTTTAACCACTGAGCGCTGTGCTGGGGTCACTGATGCTGGAGGTATAAGGAGATGTGCAGTATTAGCAGCGCTCCTCTTATTGCCGCAGCTCTCTCCCATACGGCTAAATGTAACACCTGAGTATAACCACTGAGCGCGGTGCTGGGGTCACTGATGCTGGAGGTATAAGGAGATGTGCGGTATTAGCAGCGCTCCTCTTATTGCCGCAGCTCTCTCCCATAGGGCTACATGTAATTCCTGAGTATAACCACTGAGCGCGGTGCTGGTGTCACTGATCCTGAGGTATAAGATGTGCAGTATTAGCACCGCTCCTCTTATTGCCGCAGCTCTCTCCCATAGGGCTACATGTAATACCTGATTATAACCACTGAGCGCGGTGCTGGGGTCACTGATGCTGGAGGTATAAGGAGATGTGCGGTATTAGCAGCGCTCCTCTTATTGCCGCAGCTCTCTCCCATAGGGCTACATGTAATACCTGAGTATAACCACTGAGCGCGGTGCTGGGGACACTGATGCTGGAGGTATAAGGAGATGTGCGGTATTAGCAGTGCTCCTTTTATTGCCGCAGATCTCTCCCATAGGGCTACATGTATTACCTGAGTTTAACCACTGAGCGCTGTGCTGGGGTCACTGATGCTGGAGGTATAAGGAGATGTGCAGTATTAGCAGCGCTCCTCTTATTGCCGCAGCTCTCTCCCATACGGCTAAATGTAACACCTGAGTATAACCACTGAGCGCGGTGCTGGGGTCACTGATGCTGGAGGTATAAGGAGATGTGCGGTATTAGCAGCGCTCCTCTTATTGCCGCAGCTCTCTCCCATAGGGCTACATGTAATTCCTGAGTATAACCACTGAGCGCGGTGCTGGTGTCACTGATCCTGAGGTATAAGATGTGCAGTATTAGCACCGCTCCTCTTATTGCCGCAGCTCTCTCCCATAGGGCTACATGTAATACCTGATTATAACCACTGAGCGCGGTGCTGGGGTCACTGATGCTGGAGGTATAAGGAGATGTGCAGTATTAGCAGCGCTCCTCTTATTGCCGCAGCTCTCTCCCATAGGGCTACATGTAATTCCTGAGTATAACCACTGAGCGCGGTGCTGGTGTCACTGATCCTGAGGTATAAGATGTGCAGTATTAGCACCGCTCCTCTTATTGCCGCAGCTCTCTCCCATAGGGCTACATGTATTACCTGAGTATAACCACTGAGCGCGGTGCTGTGATCACTGATGCTGGAGGTATAAGGAGATGTGCGGTGTTAGCAGTGCTCCTCTTATTGCTGCAGATCTCTCCTATAGGGCTATATGTAATACCTGATTATAACCACTGAGCGCGGTGCTGGGGTCACTGATGCTGGAGGTATAAGGAGATGTGCGGTATTAGCAGCGCTCCTCTTATTGCCGCAGCTCTCTCCCATAGGGCTACACATATTACCTGAGTATAACCACTGAGCGCTGTGCTGGGGTCACTGATGCTGGAGGTATAAGGAGATGTGCGGTATTAGCAGCGTTCCTCTTATTGCAACAGCTCTCTCCCATAGGGCTACATGTAATAACTGAGTATAACCACTGAGCGCGGTGCTGGGGTCACTGATGCTGGAGGTATAAGGAGATGTGCGGTATTAGCAGTGCTCCTCTTATTGCCGCAGCTCTCTCCCATAGGGCTACATGTAATACCTGATTATAACACTGAGCGTGGTGCTTGGGTCACTAATGCTGAGGTATAAGGAGATGTGCGGTATTAGCAGCGCTCCTCTTATTGCCGCAACTCTCTCCCATAGGGCTACATGTAACACCTGAGTATAACCACTGAGCACTGTGCTGGGGTCACTGATGCTGGAGGTATAAGGATATGTGCGGTATTAGCAGCGCTCCTCTTATTGCCGCAGCTCTCTCCCATAGGGCTACATGTATTACCTGAGTATAACCACTGAGCGTGGTGCTGGGGTCACAGATGCTGGAGGTATAAGGAGATGCGCGGTATTAGAAGCATTGGTACTTGTTTCCTAGCACGGCGCCCCCCGATTTTGATCGAAGTGCATCACATCGCTTGCAATATAGCGGCATGCGATGCAATGCGATTTTTAATTGTAGAAGCACCCTGATGGGTGCTTACAATGTTAAATGCACCCCCACTATCAACGCTAACCTGAACCTTGGCGAGCGGTGGCGATGATACGCGCCTTCCGACCTTTTCATATCCCCACTATCCACGTCGTTGGGGAGTTGATTTTAGATAGTGTGGCGAGCCTGAAGCGTGGCGAGTGGACGCGGATGACTTTACATGTATTCCGCGTCCCCTCGCGGGGCTCGCTGCACTCGCCACGCTTCGGGCTCGGTGCGCTCGCCACACTATTTTAAATCGACTCCACGCCGACGTGGATAGTGGGGGTATGAAAAGGTCGGAGGACGCGTACCGCCGCCCCTCACGGGCTTGCTGTGCTCGCCACGCTTCGGGTTGGCGTTGATAGTGGGGGTGGCGTTTACAATGGGGGTGCATTTAACATTGTAAGCACCCATCAGGGTGCTTGTACAATTAAATATCGCATTGCATCGCATGCCATTTGCTGGCATGCGATGCTATGCTATATTTAATTGTACATTCCTGTTAATTTATGCGAATATCGCATCGCATACCAATCCACTGATGCTGGAGGTTAGCCCTGTCGGGATCCTTGGGTAATCGTTTTTTTTTCCTTAGGGCTATAAAATATAGTTTCTGGTTTTACAGATGGAGCCGGCTCCATCTTTGCAGTGGATGGCATTTCTACCGCCATCTGCCGCCAGTGGCCAGCTCATCGCCACAGGTACCCCTCGCTGCCCCAACACCCCCCCCCCCTGAACTGGGCAGTGTCTCTTTAAAGCGGAGATGGGCAGGGAGACGCTGCCCAGCCGCTGTGATAATGGTACACGCGTGAGATGCACAAACGTCCTAGTCTCTCTATCGCCGGCGCTCACCAGTGAAAGGCATCTGGCGAGCACCAGCCAAAGATAAGGCTGGCTCCATCTGTACCTCCTCCAAGATTCTTCAAATCAAATTTACCAGTTTCATGCGATTCCTAGAAAAGTCTTCTGGAAGCCTTTCAGCATCTAGAGTGATAATACCAGTTCCCGCGCATCTTAGGAACAAGAGTTTGAGGTGCCCAAACCTGATGGTTCGCTGAGACCTATCCTAAATCTTGGATCCTAAAATCATTACCTAAGTACCTTCAAGTTCAAAATGGAGTCCTTGCGGGCAGTGTTTTTTTATTTGGGGGGTAAAGTAATTCCTGGTATCCCCAGATATCAGGGATGCATACAGATGGTGCGGCTGCTGTCTAGCGGGGGTCTGAAGGTTGGACCGCCAGCCGCCGGAAGGGTTCGCATGAGACGTGTCCCCTTCTGACGGAACTCACCGTTGATTCCTGCAGACTGTCCCCACAACATTCAGTGCGCCAGCAACAAAGACAATCCTTTTCTTTCTTTGTTCTTCCGATTACAATTATTGTCTTTGGCAGCACCCCCATCTTAGAAACTGGGGACATCAGCGAAAACAATACAGCTAAATAATCTTGTGCAGAAGTACTTCCCACATCCCCATTTCCCCTTTTTTGAGTACTGTCCCCACAGCCTCCCCGACGCTGTCAGCTAGTCCCCACCACCTCCCCGCACCCCCCCTAACCCTGCCTGTCTCCCTGAAGTGGAGACGGGCAGGGTTCCCATCTCCCTGCCGCCTGAAAACTGGGATGCGTGTGCATGAGAGACATTCGTGCGTCCTAGTCAGATGGAGAACCTCCACTGGCAATCGCCAACCGGCACATTCTGCTCCGTTTGAAAACCAGCCAAAATCTCAGTTCACTCCTGTATATGCCATCTGGGGAAAATGATGGCCTCATATGAGTCAATTCAATATGCGAATTTTCACACATAACGAAGAACATTCCAGCTAGACCTTCTCAGTAAATGGTCGGGCCTACACTTCCATATGCACAAATGACTTGTTTATCATTTCAAACCAGGATTTTGCTACTGTGGTGGCTTCATTTGCTGAATCTGATGGAAGGGTGTTACTTCGGGATTCAGTCATGGTCACAGGGGAGCTGTGACGAATGGGGCACGGTTCCAGGAAGGTTGTCAATTCTAAAGACCTCTCTCCCCATAAACATATTGGGGCTAAGGGCGACTTACAATGCTGTACTCCAGGCATCTGTCCTTCTCGAAAATCAGGCCCTTCAGGTTCAATCGGACAATGCTATATCAACAGGCAAGGAGGGACAAAAACCAGGGTGGCCATGGGGGAAGTTTCAATAATCCTCCTTTGGGCGGAAAGACATGCAAGGGCCATATTGGCAATTCCTAAGCAGACACGGTCTACACCCTGGGGAATGGAATGAAACTCTCAAAGTCTTGCTTTCTGATTCCTGTTACATTCGGCCCATAATATTTTTATTTTATTTTTTTTAATAATAATTTTTATTAAAGTTTCAAGATTTACAGAAAAAAACAGAATTTCAAGGGAGGGAATGCAAATAAAATTAGGATGGGGTAGGGTAAAGGAAAGGGAGGAGTCGGACATTATACATAAATGACATGAACTATAAGCAAATAGTATACTAATAGAACGTAACTAATACTAAACGCAAGAGGCATGGAAAATGTACGTGTTAGTGTTCCAATAAACCAAGACAGTATACATAAAAATCAATTGGAAGGGCTAGAATTTGGTGAATGTAGTATAGAGAGATCTAGATGAGAGTTATCAGACAAGGGCAGAAGTTGTTTCTCCCTATTTTGACCCCATTTTAGCCACCTCCTTGACAATGGCGATGTTGCTGCAGAATACTTGCAATCAGCTATTTCAAATAGGTAATGCTTGTGAATTTTCTCTTCAATGGCTTGTATTGTTGGGATGGCTGGGGATTTCCAATGTTGAGCTATGGCTGCTTTTGTAGTGATTAAAATATGTCCCAGAAGGTAACCATCACCCACGGACAGTTTTCCAGGGTAGAAATGAAACCAGGCAATCAATGGCTCAGCAGGAATATCTACCAGTAATACCTTACGGATTAATAGAAACACTTCAGACCAGAGGGGTCGGAGCAAAGGACAGGACCAGAAAACATGGAAGACGTTTGCAATAAATCCACAGTTTCTCCAGCAGTATTGGGATACATTAGGCCAAAATTTATGGAGGCGTTCAGGGGTAAGGTAAGCTCTTTGGGATAGCTTATAAAACATTTCCGAGTGGCCAACACATCTCGAGATCCTGAAACAGGAATGGGCAATGGAGTCCCACTCCTCCCCCGAAAGGGAAAGACCGTGATCTCCCTCCCACTTAAGCTGAGCGGGCAGCTTGCCCCTCCTAGACTCCAGCAAAAGATACGTGTACCACCAGGAAATGCCTCCTCTCCTATGGGGGGAGCATAGACGCTGAATCAAAAGCTTCGGAGAGGATAATAGCGTTGAATGCCTAGGTGAGCTATTATACAAGTGTCGGAGCTGTAAATATTTGTAGAAGTCCTGTTTAGGTATATTGTGCTGGCTTGAAGTACTGAAAAGGGGGCTAGAGCGTGATCTAAGAGAAAATCTTTGAGAGAGTGGAGGCCACGTTCTGCCCAAGAATCAAAGGACAGACCAGGGAGGCCCATAATATTTTAAAGTTTTCAAAATCTGTATGTACGTTCTTCCCTAGCTCTTTCATAGCTTTGATGGATCTGGACCAAAATTACTGGTGCGATTTAAGTGAAATATCCCCCCTTAATAATATATATATATATATTTTTTTGATCTATGTTTTTTATTAACACCATTGCACCAATTGGGATGCAACCAAAATAAAATCCAGTTGAATGGTTTTAGGGGAATAGGGTTATAGTGAGTGATGTGCTGGACTGATCTGTGACCCAAGGAGCCTTTTTCTGGGCCTTTCTCTGGATGGATATGGAAGAAAACATTATGAAGTGGTAACCTTGGATCCCAAAAGACATATTAGGTGGCTGGGGATTAACTGGAGGTCCTCAGGGCTACTGGCCACAACCCGTAATTAACTCTAGGCAGCCACATATGTTGGCAGTAAATTTAATAAATATAATATGTTCTCTGTAGATGTCCTATGGTGTCATGATATGTCTCTGGAGAAAAAAAACAATGTATACCATGTATATTCTAAGGCTGTGTACACACGTGAGCGATTTTGTCTAATATTGCAGGAAATATGGTCGCTGAGCGACCATATTGCCCATGATGGGAGTGTGCGTCGGCGATGTATCGCCGGGTGCGCGCTCCCATTTTCTGCCCGTAGTGATCGCTGGTCGCAGGAACATGCTCCTGCGACCAGCTGATTTCCACTGCTGGGCTCTCCCGGCAGTTTCTTTTTCATCAGCGACCATCTCTGGTCACTGATGCAAACGGGACACTGAGCGATATATCGCTCATCGTGAGCGATATATTGCTCAGCGATATATCCCCCCGTGTGTACGGGGCTTTAGTCAGACCACCTCACATCCGAGAGGCAAGAGTTTTCCCGACCCCAGACACAGTAAATGTACAATCATGCTAGCATGCACAAGAATGGAATTTAAATGATGCTAGGTGGGAACTGGAATGTGACAGCAAGATAGCTTTTAATACATAAAATTAGTTTTACAAGTATATTAAGTTCTCAATCAATTAAATTCAATTACTTATATTAAAATTACTGGTATTTTATCACTAATGAATTATCACTTTCCAACTACTGAAAATATAAGGCAGATACTTTATACATATCCAGCTTACATCAGGAATTCCCAACCTCTTTCCTCATTGCTATAGATAGCATGCCTGAAATCAAACTAATTAGATAGCTATGTTTTATTGTAATCATTTTGAGCAATAGTGTTGGGACCTGCAAAAAAGTGGGGTCCGGTGAAGGGGGCTGTAGGCTTAAATGCATTGATCGATACTTGTTACGCCTGAGGGTTGAGGCTCATCCTGGGAATCCTCAGGCAGGTGTATTAATAAACCTGGGAGTCCATAAAGGGTCTTAGATGTCCACTAACACATGGAGGGCCCAAAGGTGTGACCAGGATAACAAGATTAATAAAGTATAAAGTCTTTATTAAAGTATATACATTGACAGTGCTATCGATGTTAGAACTGTGGTACTGACAAATGAATATTCTTTGGCATGACATGATGTGAACCATCAATAGAATGCTGTAGACAACAATACTTGACGTGTGATTTTCTAACACAGACCCATCCCATCACTCTTTTGCTTTATATACTACCCAAGATATATAAATCCCTTCATAGACCACCAGGGAGGCCTATTATTTTCTCTAGAGGGTCCCTTTGTCAAACTCTCAGTATGGAGATTATTTTCTACAAATTATTGTATTAAGCATTAACACAATTCTGAGAGATACGACAGATTTTTTTTTAATCGTATCAAAATGATTGATACATTCCTTTCTAATTACTTGTTGGTTACTTGTGATCCTACTATCTTGTACACAAATATTGGACACAAGGGCATAAAATCATTACCTCTAATCTGTTGTACACCAATCCCCGGTTGAATTTATTTTTATTAATTTAATTTGACCCCAAAAAATTTTTTTTTTAATTTTCAGTTAGAGGGCACAGCTATGGGCTCAAACATGGCCCCAGCTTATGCCAACCTGTATGTGCATTATTACGATTTTTTTTATCCTTAACAGAATGTATTAATTTATCTAATCTTACTTTAGATTCATAGATTATATATTTTTCATACGGTCAGGGGGCCCTGATTCACTTATGTCCTTTATGAAGTTCTTGAATGAATTACCAGGCACTATTAACTTTACATATGTGATCAGTCCCACTAGACTAACGTTTTTAGATGTCACTGTGGAGCGCATCATCAACAAACTTCGATATATAAGAAACCCACTGTACTTTTTGCTGATAGCGTTCATCCATGGCCACTTGTACATGGCTTACCATACTTCCAACTTTAGCGAGTAGTTCGGATCACCTCAGATAAAGCTCTTACCACAAGCCCTGACAAAAATGGGCAATAACTTAATTCATAGAAGCAATGACAAAGCCAAAGTTGCGTCCTCAATACAGAAATGTCTATCTATTGATGGAGAAACCCTTCCCCGTAAAACAGTAGACAAGAATAGCAACCGGATGATCTTAGCATCTACATTTGCTATTTCCTCAACTAAAATGAGAAAAACAGTGCTTAAACACTGGCACATCTTGGCAACAGATCCAGTGATGTCTCAATTTTTCCTAGAGAAACCCTTATTTTCCTATAAAAGGAGCAGCAACTTGAATGACCTAGTGACTTATTCTGATATTAGTCCAACGCCAACTAAGGCCATGTGGTTACATCTGAAAAATGGTTCCTTTAAATGCAGCTGGTGTGTTAACTGTCAACATCTTTTGACATGCGAGTATTTTATACTTCCAAAAACTGAATTTACCTTCAGTTTACAGCAAAGGATGACATGTGAGACTAAATATTTCATCTACGTGAATATTTGCCCTTGTCAATATGTCTAGATTGGCAAGACGATAAGAATTCTTAAAGAGCGTATCACAATGCATCACTTGTCGATCAACCAGGCCATGACCATCCGAGATCTAAGCACACCACATGTGGCCAAACATTTTTTGAGGCTGACCACACCATTAGAGACTTTACATTTATGCCTCCTGTTCAGATCAAGGCCCCTAAATGGGAGGGGGGATCAACATCTTAAACTGCTTTAAAAGGAAGCAGATGATATACAAATTTGGGACATTGGCCCCTGAGGGCCTTAATGAGGAGAATCATTTTAATGTCTTCTTATAATAGTGGGACTGCTTGCATTGTAACCTGGTATTGTTTTACTTATCCTGTTTTAAGGGATAGGGTTATTAATTAGTCTAATAAGAGGTAACATTAATGTATACACTAGTGATCAAATTATGGTGTAATTTGTAGTTGTAGATTTACTACTTAATAAGCCTTCACGGTTAACTTTGTCTTTTTTCTTGTATAATGTAATGCACCCTTTGATCCATGTGGGGCAAGCATGAGCCTGTAGGAACCAGCATGGTATAACTCCCTGGGGTGACACCATAATATTTAAAAACTTTAATAATATGAGTTTTGAATGGGGGGAATATGTTTTAGGAGCAAGCGCCAGTGATGTATTTGCATGAGGGGTGATTGGTTGCCGTGCAGTATTTAATAAACTTAACCCACCAACCAATGCAGTGCTGGGAACAGCACCAGGTGCTATGGCCGTGCATTCCATGTCCAGCACCTGTGCATTCCGGAAGCCGGACTTGCCATCACTTCCACCCTGTGATCCCGGATACGGCGTGAGGGGCACTTTTGTGTACTCTGCGCTGATATTGGTAGTGGGCAACTGGCATTTAATAGATATTAAAGATGGTTCTAACTTGCGTTGTGGCAGTATCTGATCACCCGCCAATGTAAACGTCCGGCCGACCTTTTCATACCCCCACTATCCACATCGGCGTTGAGTTGATTTTATATAGTGTAGCGAGCCTGAAGCGTGGCGAGCCCCGTGAGGGGACGCGTAATACATGCAACATAATATGTCAATATTGTCATATAATGTCAATTGAATGACATTATGGGTGAGATTTAATAAGATGAGAGATTCAGAAAGTGAGAGATTTGGGAAGAAATCTCCAGTTTTTATTAAAGTGGCAATCATTTACACCACAAATTCAAACTGGTTTGGCAGTGTAAATGATTGCCCCTTTAAAAAAACTGGAGATTTCTTCCCAAAATCTCTCACTTTCTGAATCTCTCATCCTATTAAATCTCACCCAATATGTCATTCACCAGTGAAACCCATAATGGGGTGAAGTGACTCCACAAATAATAATATATGTAGTAGCAGATGTACTTGTAGTACTGCTACACTGACACTTAAAACGACCCCTTTAAATAGAAGTTATTCTTACATGTGCCGCACATTAACCCCTTCAGTGGCAATCCCGAGAATTTTCCATGCTGTGCTTCAGTGCCCAGTCTGGCAAGCCCGGAAAATTCTCGGGATTGCCACTGTTTAGGGCCGGGCAGCACTGCTGAACTCGGGCTGCTTCGGCGCTGCCCGGCTCCCTCCCCTCTGCCGCGCCTCCTCCCCCCCTCCCCTCCGGGTTTTCTATTGATGTCTCCGGTGCCGGCTTATGACAAGCTAGCTGCCGGGAGCAGGGACGGTGAGGTGCAGGGCCGGGGAGCGGCTGATTGACAGTTCAGTGGCGCTGCCTGGACCCGGGGAGAGAGTGGTGGGGGTTTTTTTTAGGGAGCTCTCCCCATAAAAAAACTCGCCCAGTGGGGAGCGCTCCCTAAAAAAGAAAACACCCCCTCCACTGAAGAGGTTAAAGAAGGATGGGGGAGATTTTAAAAAATACAGAGCAAGAGGTAAGCCCATAACCAAGGCCGACATTAACTGGAGCCGCTTAGATATACTGGACCGCTGAACCCAGGATTACAGAAGCCGCTTAGATACATGACATCAGCTCAATCCAAGATTAATGGGGCTGCTGAAATCGATCAAAGGCAACATATCGTGCGGACCCAGTGATAACACAAAATAAAACATTCTTATTAATGAAACTATAAAAATAGATGCACTCTGCAAGAAAAACATCACCATAATAGCACAATTATCACAATCATTGGAGCAAGCACATTGAAGTTTATTGGGTAAATTCAATTAGTGTCTGATTCTTTCTGACATTAATTTGTCGGAATGGATCAGACACAACCTATTCAATCAGGGGCCAAATCCGACTGTCCGATTTAGCCGCTGTTGCTGCTCGCACAGCCAGGACTGGGTGAGCTGCTCTCACCCAGCCCTGTGACGGGATGGGTTGACGAGGGAGAGGGCAGCAGGGGAACTTGGCCTCCATACCCTTTATGAAATATGTTGGTGGCTTAGGTTTGCGCTAGGGCTGTTGTGATTTTTCTACTTCCTTAGTGTCTAACATATTAGTAGCCAGAGCAGCAGCACTGAATGCTGAGGATCTGCAGTAAGCTTTCTTACTATATGTGAAAGGCCTAAAATGGTTCTCAAATAGATTGTTTAAAGGTGCCCATACACGTTACAATTATTGTATATAATATCGCATCTCATCGCATCTTGGTTTTGCAATGAGATCTAGTACAAATAGTATGTGCAGCACATACTTTTTGTACTAGATCTCATCTCATCGCAAAACCGAGATGCGATGAGATGTGATATTGTATACAATATTGTATACAATAATTGTAACGTGTACGGGCACCTTAAGGCAATAAAATAAATGAGTAGGCCTATATAGTTTTCATTTAAATTATTTTAGCAATTTGCTAAGTGAACCATCTTGTAGCAGATGATCCCTTCATGATTTTTTTTAACAATAATATGAACAAGTTTTTAAGATATTATTTTAAAAAAACTTTTTTTTTAAGCTATACATTATTTTCATTTTATAAAAAAAATACTATGATGTTATATCATATAAAAGGAAAAAGAGGAATAGTATGTGGAGCGCTATATAAAGAATTAGATAAATGACTAGTTAGCTCAATTGGGTATCACAAGACTAAAAATGTATTTATTAGTAATATTAATAGTAATAAAAACACAAAACATAATAATCTATGGTTTAAACAATAAAAAATGATAAAGTAAGAAATAAATATGAATAAAGATAATAATAAAAATGCAAAGTAATACGTAATTATTATGGCTCAAGATTGTACCTTACAAGGAATTAAAATGCAATGAGAAACTTTGATGTATTGGGGTGAGCTATGGACCTGAAGAGTTAAAAGATAAGTAAATGGTATACTTATATGTTCCTATAATGCTTCCCTTGAAGAATGGTCAATCCGCCAAAAGTTTCAGTCCAGAAATGGTTTCTAGTATGGTTAGAGGGTGTCCATAAACCTGACCGGGTGAGGTAGCTTGTGTTATTGTAATCCAATTGGAAAGAAAGCTTGCCTTTTGGTTATTTTCACAGGAGTAGGCAGGTGGTGGTATATTCTATCGTATCTCAAGTGGGAGCGCCCTGTCCAATTCCATTTGTATTTAGGTGGTGGTTACCCAATTGATCGGATCCAAGTATGCCAAATGGACTGCAGGGGGGAATATTTTGAGAGTGGAAGCTGGTCCAGGTCTGGTAAACTGCAGATGGTCCCAATAGCTCAGGCAACATTAGTGCCCCTAACGCGTTTTGTTGTCACCTGACAACTTTTTCAAAGGTATCTACCTGCCTACTCCTGGGAAAATAACCAAAAGGCAAGCTTTCTTTCCAATTGGATTACAATAACACAAGCTACCTCACCCAGGCAGGTTTATGGACACCATCTTACCATACTGGACCCCATTTCTGGACTGAAACTTTCCACACTATATAAAATATTGGATATTGGAGGTATGAAAAGGTCGGAGGACGCGTACCGCCGCCCCTCGCGGGCTCGCTGTGCTCGGCATGCTTCGGGTTGGCGTTCATCGTGGGGTGGCATTTCACATAGAAATTACCCATCAAGGTGGGTATACATTCAAACATTGGTTCCTATGTAAAATCGGGTCCATCGCATTGTATGCCATTATAATGGCATACAATAGACCCGATTTTACATAGGAATTTAACATTACATACAATGCTTACAATGTAAAATCGGGTCAGTCGCATCGCATGCCATTATAATGGCATGTGATGGACCCGATTTTACATTTGCCGGGAAACCTCAAAAAAAGCCTGAAAATCGGGTCCGTCGGGTCCCATCGCATATCCATACAGGTATGCGATGGGACCCGATGGGCGCCGTGCTAGGAAACAAGTACCAGATTATCTTTCCAGTCTGACTAGTCGAAGTGACAATCTGGGTATTTCTCAGAACAAAAGAAAATTGACTCTTTGCTTCAAAACATGAAAAACAGACAAAAATGGCCAGACAAAGTGGCCTTTTGGTTTAACCAATTTGGGCAAAGTACTGTTTTGGTCCATTATCCAGCATTTGGGAGCAAATGGTTGATTGTAATTTGTTCCCAGACATTACCCGATGTTTGTTCCAACCAGCCTGATTGGGGGAAAAATCTTCTAGTGTGTATTCAGCTTTAGAGTTCCTTTAGGCTCACAGTTGTATTGATTATACCAAATGTAATTGAAATTAGAATATATTAAGTAGAATAATGTTAAACTGTTGATTTGGTGTTGAACTTTCTAGCTTTTTTTTTACAGGATGATTACACAACATCTACTAATGTCTTTAGTCCAAATCCTGCTCAGAGGGACGTTGTTCTCTGATCCAGCCAACTAAAGTCATCATTACTTCTTACACCTCTGGATGATTAACCAAAGCGACTTTATTTTCTGGATAGAAGAAACCTTCGACAACTTATTTTTCTCATCTTGTACATGATGAGTCACACAGGAGAGAGACCACATGTGTGCTCTGAGTGTGACAAAGGCTTTAAATGTAAATCACAGCTTGTCATACATCAGAGGACTCACACAGGAGAGCGACCATTCAAATGTTCAGAATGCGACAAATGTTTTTCCATTAAGGGACATCTTGTTACACATGAGAGGAGTCACACAGGAGAGAAGCCATATAAATGTTCTGAGTGCAGCAAATGTTTTACCACAAAGATGTCTCTTGTTCTACATCAGAGGAGTCACACAGGAGAGAAACCGTTCAAATGTTCTGAGTGCAGCCAATGTTTTAACTCTAAGAATAAACTTGTTAGACATCATGTAAATCACACCGGAGAGAAACCATTTGAATGTTCTGAATGCAGCAAATGTTTTCCACTTAAGTCACTTCTTGTCCTACATCAGAGGAGTCACACAGGAGAGAAGCCATATACATGTTCTGAATGCAGCAAATGTTTTTCGCATAAGTCAATTCTTCTCTTTCATCAGCGGTATCACACAGGAGAGAAACCATTTAAGTGTTCTGAATGCAGCAAATGTTTTACCCATAAGCGACAACTTGTCAGTCATCAGAGGAGTCACACAGGAGAGACACCATATAAATGTTCTGAATGCAGCAAGTGTCTTAGCTCCAAACATCAGCTTGTTGCCCATCACATGATTCACACAGGAGAGAAACCATATAATTGCTCTGAATGCAGCAAATGTTTCATTTCTAAACTTCAGCTTGTCCTACATCAGAGGAGTCACACAGGAGAGAAACCATATCATTGCTCTGAATGCAGAAAACGTTTTATCTCCAAACCTCAGCTTGTCCTACATCAGAGGAGTCACACAGGAGAGAAACCATATAAATGTTCTGAATGCAGCAAGTGTTTTATCTCCAAAATTCAGCTTGTTATACATCAAAGGATTCACACAGGAGAGAAACCATATAAATGTTCTGAATGCAGCAAATGTTTTATCTCCAAATCTCAGCTGGTTATACATCAGAGTAGTCACACAGGAGAGAAACCATTTAAATGTTCTGAGTGTAGCAAATGTTATAAGAGGAAGTCACATCTTGTTTTACATCAGAGGAGTCACACAGGAGAGAAACCATATAAATGTTCTGAATGCAGCAAATGTTTTCAGAGGAAGGAACATTTTTATAGACATCAGAGGAGTCACACAGGAGAGAAACCATTTAAATGCTCTGAATGCAGCAAATGTTTTCTCTCCAAGCCAGAGCTTGTTACACACCACAAGACGCACACAGGAGAGAAAGCATTTGTATGTACTGAATGTAGAAAATGTTTTTCCAGTAAGTCAAAACTGCTTTATCATCAGAGGAGTCACACAGGAGAGAAACCTTTTAAATGCTCTGAATGCAGCAAATGTTTTACGAATACGGCAAATCTTATTAGACATCGGATGATTCACACAGGAGAGAAGCCATATAAATGCTCTGAATGCAGCAAATGTTTTTACCAGAAGACACATCTTGTTATACATCAGAGGAGTCACACAGGAGAGAAACCATATAAATGTTCTGCATGCAGCAAATGTTTTGCAAACAAGCAACATCTTGTTAGACATCAGAGGAGTCACATATGAGAGACACTAGAAAACTGCTTTCAATGCAAGTAGAGTATTAATGCAAATACCATACTTTTTAATCACGTGATGAGATACTGTGAGATCCTGAATGCAGTGATTTTCATAAATTAGCTTGCAAAATTGCAATATGCATTCTAGTGAGACCATTTTTTTTTCTGAATGTGATAAGTGTTTTCTATAAATCAGTCCTGATAGACAGGTGCTGCCTGCTTGTATGTTTCCTAGTACTGTTTGCAGAAATAAATAAAGGATAAAAGCAATTGTTAGTATGTTTCCAAACTAACTTTTTGTGTTACTTGAAAGTATCTGTTTTTTCCCCCCTTTTTTTTTTTAGAACCGTAGCTTGTTCTCAAGCAAATTTTGTTGCCTTCTTGTGTTTTTAAATAGGTGACTTCTGAAACTTTCAATGCAAATTAATCCATGCACCGTAGAAAGCTAAAATGGCTGACAAGCCACAATTTTTGTTCTAAATATATATGGGTGTTACTAACAAGTCCATGCAATTATTTTATTATTAGTAAATGACGTGCACTTGTGCTGATTCTGTCCTCACACTTTGGACCGATGTAATTTAGGAACAGTTTTTACCACCACCTGCTTCCCATTTAAGTGTCTCCAGACTGCTAGTACTTTCCTATATTGCAGTCCTCACCAATGTATTATCTCTGGGTGGGGTGTTTCGATCTTTCCTCTGAAGTTTTTTGATCAGAACTGTAATTGCTTATTCCTTTATGTACTAAAGTATTAAATTATGGGACTCCCCCATCATTTTTGATATTTAAAGAGGCCCATGTAAAAACTAGTAAAACTCAGGGTGAACCTGGTGCCCATGGTGGTACTGTGCACTTGGAGATGAAACTGAACTCATGTCGACCAGTTACCAGCTCCTTACTGGAAAAAAAGGAAAACTCATGTGCCTTCCAACCCCCCACCCCAATTGGAGATATTGGTGTATTTGGCATCACAAGTCAACAGCACATAGTCAACATCAAAGCCTTGTGTCCAATTCATTCTACATACCAGATCAAGAAAATGAGTGGTATGTCATGTTTGGCATGGAGGGTTCACTACTCACCTGTCCCTGCCTGTCTCCTGGTGGACAGAGTGCTGTAGTGTTGGTTGGGTGGTTAGCCTTGGGTTGGCCAAGGTGTTATCTATCTTAGCTGGATTCTGGGTCAGTGTATGAGGGAGTGTTGGGAAGTTGCTGCCATCTTGCTTATGGGCAAAGAGTGTTATTGGCCAGCCTGAGTTCCTTTCTGCTATCCTGCACTGACAGCCAATGGCAGCCACCCTCTAGCTATATAGGGGATCTGCCTAGGCTGCTCAAGTGTAAGTACAAATAGTCTTCTGAGCTATACACTTCCTAGAGACTCCTAGCATAATCAGGCTTGTTGCTTTGTATCCTGATAGTGTGTGGTTGCAAAAGGGATCCACAAAGGCAGAGTGATTAGATATAGATAGATAATATATGTGTGTTTTCGTCAATCAGTAGTAGATATACAGATTTTACTGATTAATTTGTATTTTGCTCTGTGTTTTTCAAAGTGTTATAATGTTCATTTTAATAAATGTATTGTGCTCCCTGGGAGAAAATCATTTACCTATCCTATTCTGT
The DNA here is from genome assembly GCF_055691185.1 of Crinia signifera. Classification (NCBI taxonomy): domain Eukaryota; kingdom Metazoa; phylum Chordata; class Amphibia; order Anura; family Myobatrachidae; genus Crinia; species Crinia signifera. The sequence goes on along the minus strand of NC_139220.1, from coordinate 318,240,694 downwards.
GGTGCAGTACAGCCACACTTGGAGCTGCATCTGTTTAAATTACATTTTTAAATAGTTGATGAAGTTCCCTCCTGACTGAAGATAGCAGTCATATTTCTCTCTAGGTCCGCTACTAAACATTTTAATTAACTATCGTAACCCTTTTTACTCTTTTCTTTTAAAAATGTGTCGAACCCTTTCTTAAACGTATCAATTGTCATCCATCACCACCTTCCCTGGCAGCATGTTCCATATCTTAACAGCTATTTTTGTGAAGAAACCCTTCATTTGCTAGTAGTAAAACTTCCTCTACTCTTCTTAGATGGTGACTGCATCTCCTGTGTAATGTCTTTTGGGGTTAAAAGTTCCCATTCTCTGTACTGATCTTTAATGTTTATATGTGAAATTATGCAAGGGCAGAAAAATCTTCCTGTGCACTACTGCTGCAAAGTTGACCAACCGCCTAAAGTCAAAAGGACTAAATCTCATATCTCAGGTGTTTGATCCAGGGGGCAAAATGCTATAATTTCAGACACTCCGAGAGCAATATGGTCTAATGAGCAATAGTATTTTCCCAATAATGCAGATCCAACATTATGTCATGTCACTTTTTTCCCAGCTTATTCACCCCATACCTGAATATACACACTTGGGTACAAAAACTCCAAATACGGGACATTTAAATCTAAATTAAAATATAAAGAACTAGCGCTGAAACAGTCAGATGACTTATACAATAAGCAACAACTCCATGGACACGAGAGATACCTTTTTATTGAACAATGTTGACATTTTTAAATATGACTCTTCAATGAAAAAACCTCAGTTCTCTGCATTACAGGAAACACATGTGAAGACAATTAACAGGGCATATGTATTACAGCAGCAGCGGAGCTACTTCAACCCAGATGACTGTCCCTAGTGCGGTTATCATACTGCATCCTTTTTCCATAATATCTGGTCCTGTGGATACATCAAAAATTCTGGCGTAAGATAATAAAGGATATAAATCTTTCCTTCTCAATCAAAGTATCGCTAAATCCGATACCACTTCTATTCCTGAATTTTGATCAATGGCATTTGGAAGTCAGACAAGGAACATTAATTCCGTTCCTGAATATCTTCCTTACAGCAGCGAAAAAAAGTAATACTAAACTCCTGGATAGCTAAACCTGTACCCACTATGGTGAAATTGAACGGTCTACTATTAAGATTTATGCCTTATGATAGATACAATACAATATACTCTTCCCACACAATTTCTACAAGCTTTCTGGCAGAACTACAAAAATGCATTCTAGATAATTTAGACATTTGGCTGCCTGTCACTTGATAATGACACTTTGCTAATATTATAGGGTTGTTGACTACCCTAATAGTTTCTAGACACCATACTTACCATTTACAAACATCAATTCATATCTTAGAGTCTTTATATCAATGTCTACTGCCTTAGACTATTACTATACTGTTTAATTCTACACTTTATATGTGTAGAATTAAACAGTATAGTATACTCTTCGGGCTTGGTGGCTCGCTGCGCTCGCCACACTATATAAAGTTACCTCCACGCCGACGTGGATAGTGGGGTAATGAAAAAGTCTGAGGACGCGTTCCGCCGTCCCTTGCCACGCTTCGGGGTGGCGTGGATAGTGGGGGGGGGTGCGTTAAACCTGTTTTTGGGACATACAATCATATTATTGTATACCTCATGCCATGGCATAGCACACCAGAGAATCGCATGCGATTTTGCAGGAGGTGCGATGCCATGCGATGAGATGGCCCTGGGGACATAAGCAGTGAATAAATTAACTAAATATCCTTGGGACTTTTTCCCCAGGATCGGGGAAGAAACGCGTTGGTGACTACATCACCAACTACATTAAAGGAGTCCAGGCAGCGGGGGAGAGAACTGTGAGCCAGCCGGGGACAAAGCTGATTGCCTTTGGAGTATACAGCATATGCGCTTTTGGGACTGCTTAATCTCAGTTCCTTAGCCTCCGGTAATTACATATCTTCCTCCATCTGATACCTGACTTCTTGCACTTTATTCTTAGTACTTGTTACAGCTTTTATAAAATTTTAACTACTATATGTATTGTGAATGTCATTAAATCATGTGTATTTTAACTACTATACTATGATTTGTCACTCTTTTTTCACATGCAATATCGATGTATGAGGATCATCATACATCTGAAAACATACAAGCGACGGACAGGTTTTGTTCCGCTTTTTTGTTCTATGAGCTTGGAGAGACTCTGGCACTCACACAATACTGCATGCTTATCTTGTAATGAAAGAAGCCTGAGAACTCCATAATCCTTTCCGGACCTCATCTGCCAGCACATCATTAAGGAATGGTAATATACCAAAATCAGTTTATGTACAGTTGGTAAGGGGTGACCTCAGGTTGATTTCAATCATACAGCAAATACAGCTGTAATATTTTAGCTACATGTCATATTTAAATTGTGATTATTTCATATATATTTATTTTAGATCTTTTTTATTAAATGTAATTTTTATTATTTGAACCGTCTTGTAATATTTCAGCCAGTGCTGGCATGTCCTATTTCTCTTTCTAGACCAAAGCTATAAGGGGAGGGACTACCCCTGTGCCAGCTGCTGCTAATTGTGCAACACACAAACACCATTTATTTTTCTAGGAGACCACCCTGCCTGTCCAGGTGACATTGGTGAGTCCCCCCTGTGGGTAAATTTATCTCCCCTGGCGGCCATTACGCTGCCCTCCTCCTGCTAGACCTGCTGTGCTCTTGGGGCATCCAACCAATAAATAATAGTAAAGGGAGAGACCCTTTCTCTGAGGATTATATAAGGGTGGCTGAAAAAGACTGTACCCTGACAACTAACAGCATCCCCATCTACACTATCACAGTGAGCTGGAGTCTTTGAGTATTTGGCACAACCCTGTGGCTGTTGGATATAACTACATGCACTGTTAAAATGACAATCATATTAGCCTTTCCTATTGTTGATCCCTGCCCATCTGAAATACTGAGGTGTGCATTATATTTCCTATAAAGTGAACTATCCCAACTCTCTGTTGACCTACATTGGTCACTGGCACTTATACGATTGGCCAATGTATATACCAAGATCCTCTATTATTGATTGATTAATAATATGGAGTGTGCATCTGCACCATGTGTTTTTCTTTGCAGAACTACAAGTCCCAGCATGTATATTGGGTGTGCATTCTAAGATCCCCCCCAGTAAGCTAAAATTGTGTACACCTGAAGGTTGGGACTCCTTCAACTTAGAGTAGCACCCCGCCCACCTGATCTGAATATTCTTTCACCAGCTTGGTCCCTGGTAGCCACAGACTGCAATCTGTAGGCACAATGAAGGTAAGACCTAAAAATTGACACTTATTGCTAGTCTTGGGGATGGATTTGGGGCGCGGCTCCCCTCGGGTTGGTGTAACCGAGTTGCTTTTGGGGTGGCACACCCTAATATTTATTTAGCACTATTTATTTTTCACTAATATTATACTTTCTCTAGCACTACACATTTTAACCTCTAGCTTCTGCTACTTTCTTATTAGCACACTTCTAGCTTAGTTTTTTCACTTGTGTGCTGCCCTGGGGTAACTGGCTTATGCTGGCCTTCTTTGGGTTTCCGCGCCCCAGATCCAAAGTTAGTATTAGGGACCCACCAGAAATTAGGTCACCGTGAAGCTGGTTGGTGGGCAAATAAAAAATCTTGGCCAATTGATATACCAAGAACCTCTGTTATTGATTGATTAAAAATATGGAGTGTGCATCTGCACCATGTGTTTTTCTTTGCAGAACTACAAGTCCCAGCATGATAGCACCTCATGTATATTGGGTGTGCATTCTAAGACACCCCCCCATAAACTTATACGAGAATACCTTTTTCAATTCCAAAGCCACTGAGTAAACCCCCTGCCTATCACCTGCCCATCCACCTTACTACCTAATCTATTAGAGGAATTTAAACTGTTTGGTGACCTTTCTATCTTCAAGGGGAACTACACTGTCGTTGCCCTCAACATCACAGTCCCTCCTATGACCTTAGCAGGCCTTAAAACTGTATTCCTCCATATAGATGTTCTTCTTCTCGGTTATTAGCAAAAATACGTATCTTAGTAAAATAGGATGAGATGGATATAGAAAAGGGTACAACGCGAGTGAAAGAAAACGATAAGAAGGAAAGGGGAAAAGAGAGTTAGGGCAAACAGACTCCCTAGAAGGGGGAAAAAGGAAGGAAGGTAAGAAAAAGAAAGACGGGGGAAAACCCATAGAAATCAGGTCATATGGAAAAATATGGAAGAAAGTGGAGGAGGGAAGGGGGGGAAACAGTAAGGGGAGAAGAGGGGGGTGTAGGATTAGATCACTATGGGCCAATAAGACAAATCACAAGTAAAAAACAAGAAGGGGGGGAGGTAAGGGAGGGGATAGAATTACACACAAGTAAACACTTTTTAAACACAATATACACAAGACCCCAGAATAAAACAAATAAGATGAGCACAACCACACACTACACACACACATAATAAACTAGACAAACACACCCAACCCATAAAAGGGAGAAATAGTAGACCAAAAGGTAAAATAATACCAGCTTCCTTGTTCCCCCCAGGGGAGATAGGCTCTAAGTGTAAATATGGATATATATGATGCCGCGTAAAGATATGTAAAATATATGTCGATGAAACCCAATATGGGAGAATGGAATATATATGTTAGATGTAAATGCAGAATATGCATATTTATGTTATGTGATTATAATGTGAAAAAAAAATACTAATAAAAAATGTTGAAAAAAAAAAAAACTATTCCCTTTCACCTGGCACACCTCTCAGCTGAAATATCTGGGCATGGTCATTACCAGAGATATCTCCAACTTCAGCGCTAATTTTGTACCTCTTTTGACGAAAATCCGCTCTGACTTGCGAACATTGGAGAGCTGTTTTATTTTTTCATGGTTTGGACGAATAGATATATTAAAAATGAACACTTCCTAAGATTCTGCATCTTCTGCAAACCCTACCCATTAAGATAGCACGTTGTTGGTTCCTGGAGATCCAATCCCTTATCAGAGAATTTGTCTGTCGAAGGAGCAGACCATGCTTGATATTTAACATTCTGCATAGGTCTACTGACAAGGGAGGTCTTCCTCTCCCCAATATATGAGGATATTAAATCGCTTGTCTCCTAGCTAGAATCTTAGAATGTACGAAAAAACAAGGGGCCACTATATTCTAGTATGCAAACTAGGCGCTAATTTAGTATGTAAAAACAAAAGGTACTTGTGAGTTATCCGGGCGCCCGATTTCAAAATCGGGTCGGATCGGGACATCGCATCGCATCGCATGCGACCATCGGATGCGATGCGATGCGATGCGATGACCCGATTTTTCCATAGGAATCAATGTTAAAATGGACTGAGTCCATTTTAACATGGAATTCAATGGGAAAAAGGGGTCCTTTTCATACCCCTACTATCCAAGTGGGCATGGAGTTGGATATAAACCTGTGGCGAGCCACCGAGCCCGAAGCGTGGCGAGCGTAGCGAGCCCCGCGAGGGGACACGGAATACCGTCCCCTCGCGGGGCTCGCTTTGCTCGCCACGCTTCGGGCTCGGTGGCTCGCTACGCTCGCCACAGGTTTATATCCAACTCCATGCCCACTTGGATAGTAGGGGTATGAAAAGGACCCCTTTTTCCATAGGAATCATTTTAACATTGATTCCTATGGAAAAATCGGGTCATCGCATCCGATGGTCGCATGCGATGCGATATCGCATCGCATCTGATTGTATGTCTAAACTTAAGGCATACAATCAAAAAATCGGGCGCCCGGATAACTCACAAGTACCAAACAAAAATAGTTATTATATAAATTGTATATTATACAACATATTATAATCAGCTGCAGTCCTCTACATGTACCAGTGCAAGTACACATTAACTGTCTACCTTCTGTACCAATATTACATAGGCAAAAAGTGTAGACAGGGAAAACTATATACAGGAAAAACTGAGTTTCTGCGCTAGTTAGTTTTATTAGGCACCGTGGATGAAGACACTTCACAGACACAATTTAAATACATAATTAATTTCTTTATATATTTAATTTAAAAATTATGAAACAAAAATATGAAATGAAAAACAATATATATAACATAGGCGGCCACCTATAAATTTATAATATATATAACATAGGCGGCCACCTATAAATTTATAATACAATATTTAACAATAGCATATATAAAAAATCATACAATTAAAAATGAGCCTTGGAATAATTATATATTCATAAATGAATTAATACTCAGTCCAAACCCCAATGATTTCCTTATTATTTGCTGTCATATACTGTGGTATCAATGGCTATAGTTCCCGGCGAAGTCAATAAGGTTACTTGATTATAAAGTAGATGATACTGAGCTGCGGTACTCATTGAATATAGATGGAATTATTCATCAATTGTTTATATAATAGGCGCACAGTGGCGCGACTCTCACCTGCGCACACTATGAATCAGCCGGTGGTTTGAAGGTAAGAGTGTCCCTCCGGTGAGAGAGCTGTGGAGAAATGCCGTCCGAATGGAATAACTGGCATGTCTCTTACCCACACTGCTTGTTGTTGATGCTGCAGCCGGAGCGGTTAGCGCTTCTCTCACCTGTGCTTCCGCTTGCTCCCAATCTCACCGGAGTTTCTCTTACTGATTTACTGGATGATGTCAGACTTGCTCCGGTCTTTCTCCAATTCTCACCTTGAAAAAGCTCTACTACAGAGCGAAATGCGTTGGTGGACCTCACAAGTGACTGAAAATTTGTGCTAATACCACAACAGCTGCTACATGCCCTGAGAGACCGGACCAGCCTCCAGACCGAATATTGGCTACCACATTGGGAGACCATCTTGATCCAGCCCATGATATACCTATTTGGCACTAAGAAACAGCAGGAGGATCCACACTCCTTAAAGCCAAGCTGGAAGACTTTCCCTGCTATCTAGGCCTTTCCTAAGTCGAGGCAGAATAGGAACGGATCCCAACGGGCCTACAACTATCCCAAATCCAGCTGGTCATTTTTAATACGGTACCATAAGGACACGATATAAAAATATTTTTCCAGTCACTTTTTTACAAGGCTATACTGCCTCTTTCCATTAAATATCCATTTAATGTCATGTATTGATTTTTATATTATACAATTGTTTCAGAATGTGCTGCTAATTTATTTTTAGTTTATTAATTAATTAAAGACTCATTATTTTATGAAGGTTACTTGCAATTACTTTTAATATTACATCTTCATTATTAATGTTAGAGCAATGTTGTTTTCCTTTTTGTATTTCACCAATTGTAGGCTGGTATGTAGCAATCGGATGGACACCGGATGCAAGTACACACGGGAACAAATAGTTGTTGGTCTCTGGACTGGTATTCGCAGACTGCTATTAGCTTGGAGAACCACTAACGCGTTTTGCCCTATCTGAGGGCTTTTTCAAAGAGTATTTTTTATTTGATTTGTGTAGCTTATTGATTTCTCCTCCAGATTGATTTCTCCTTTCCATTTGACAGGTAATGATTAGACAGGTGTGACTCAAAGTTAACACATTATGTGTCCTGTGCTATAAGACTCCTTGGCTCGTTATTCCATACAGGCTCTTAAATTATTCAGATTGTAAACCAAATACACAAACTTCATTATAAAGGAATACCAATCCTAAGAATTACATATATACTAGGTGATTCATCGCGCCCTCCGGGGGCTCTTCACACCGTCATGCGGGGCTTTGCCCCATTAGAAGTAGAAATATGTGAGTGTGAGATATAGTGTAATTTTTTCTGAATAAGTGCATTTGAGTGAGAGCATAAATGTTTTTAATAGTAAAGTGCACTGTGTTACAGTGTGCGTTTTGAAGTGAGCTTGAACTAAATGCCAAAATCATAAGACATCCATTGAAGTGTGCCAAAGTATGTGTGATGATTGGAGGCATGGATGGGTGTGTGTGTGTGTTTGTGTAGTTGTGAGTGTGGTAGGCATGGATGAGTGTGTGTGTGCTTGTGAGTATTGGCGGTATGAATGGGTGTGTGTGCAGTAGTGAGTATTCGAGGCATGGATGGGTGTGTATGTGTGTAGTTGTGAGTATTGTAGGCATGGAGGTGTGTGTGTGTGTAGTTGTGAGTATTGGAGGCATTAATGGGTGTGTGTGTGTAGTAGTGAGTATTAGAGGCATGGATGGGTGTGTGTGTTTGTGTAGTTGTGAGTGTTGGAGGCATGGATGTGTGTGTGTATGTGTGTGGGGGGGGGTGTTGTGTGCGATAAGACATAAAATGAAGTGTGCTAAAGTGTTGAAGGCGGCAGCAACTGAGGCAAGATAGAAATCCAACATAATATAGTGTGAGATCAAATGTTTAAGGGAGGAGAGGTGTGTTTAAAGAGGCGTTGGTGGTGTAGTGGTATGGGCTGCTGTGTGGCGTAAGACATAAAATGAGGTGTGGTAAAGTCAAATGAGGTGTGCGAAAGTTATATAAGGAGCATGTACCGATCTGATATGGTAATCCACACAATATAGTGAGAAATGTTGAAGGGAAGATAGTTGTGTTAGAAGAGGTGTTGGTAGTGTAGTGGTATGGGGTAGTTGTGAGTATTGGAGACATGGATGGGTCTGTGTGTGTGTGTGTGAGTATTGAAGGCATGAATGGGTGTGTGTGTGTAGTGAGTATTGGAGGCATGTATGGTTGTGTATTTGTGTGTGTGTGTGTGTGTATATGTGTGTGTTTAGCTGTGAGTATTGGAGGTATGGAAGGGTGTGTTTGTGTGTGTGTGTGTGTAGTTGTGAGTATTGGAGGCATGGATGTGTTTTTGTGTTGTGAGCATTGGAGGCATGGATGTGTGTGTGTATGATTATTGTAGGCATGGATGGGTGTGTGTGAGTGTGTTTAGTTGTGATTATGGGAGGCATGCATGGGTGTGTGTAGTAGTGAGTATTTGAGGCATGGATGGGTGTGTGTATGTGTGTAGTTGTCAGTATTGGATGCATGGAGGTGTGTGTGTAGTTGTGAGTATTGGAGGCATTAATGGGAGTTTGTGTAGTAGTGAGTATTAGAGGCATGGATGGGTGTGTGTATTTGTGAGTGTTGGAGGCATGGATGTGTGTTTGTGTGTGTGTGTGTAGTTAGTATTGGATGCATGGATGGGTGTGTGTAGTTGTGAGTATTGGAGGCATGGATGGGTGTGTGTGTGTAGTTGTGAGTGTTGGAGGCATGGATGTGTGTGTGGGGGGGGTTGCGATAAGACATAAAATGAAGTGTGCTAAAGTGGTAAAGGCGACAGCAACGGAGGCAAGATAGAAAAGAAACACAATATTGCGTGAGATAAAATGTTGAAGGGAGGCGAGGTGTGTTAGAAGAGGCGTTGGTAGTGTAGTGGTATGGGGTGGTTGTGAGTCTTGGAGGCATGGATGGATGGGTGTGTGTGTGTGTGTGTGTATGTATGATTATTGTAGGGCTGGATGTGTGTGTGTGTGTGTATGTGTGTGTTTAGTTGTGATTATTGGAGGCATGGATGGGTGTGTGTGTGTAGTTGTGAGCATTGGAGGCATGGATGGGTGTGTGTGTAGTTGTGATTATTGGTGCCATGGGTGTGTGTGTGTGCGTGTAGTTGTGAGTATTGGAGGCATAGATGTGAGTGTGTGGTTGACAATCACATTGGTGCGTGCAGACATATGAAAGTTGTGGAAGTCTAGTTGCACACACGCCATTTTAGGATAGTATGGCCGCCATTTTGGTTCGCAGAGTTGCGCAAATAAAGTTTCCATACCCGAGTATGTGTGACAAAGTGGACCAGAAGAGTAGCCATACTATCACACATAAATTCATAATAACATACTGACACTAAATAAAATATAGTTAAAGGTTTAGAACGCCACACATAGCTTAGTTAGCCCTGCATACATCTGACTGTATCATGTTTAGTACCGTTCCGTTCCGTTCATTGTGCGAAGTATTCCGGTCATTGCGAATATTTCGCAATATACACGGCTCGATAGTTATGGACATAATCCATATCCCAGGGACAGTTTCTGTTGAAAGTATGTAACAAAGGAATCTAGATGAAACCGGTTCTTATCACTGCTGACGCCGAAACCATCAAACAAAGGACTCTTAAAGTTCACTCCCCTGGACCTAGCCAAACCAGGTGTATCATCTTACCCCCCAATCACAGCTGACCTGACATACGATCTCTGACCAATGAGAACGGCCTTTGACCTCCCCTTTCTGACCCTATAAGATAGGCGACCCAGAGCAGCAACGGTCACTTCGGCACATCTACCTTTCCCTGACTTTCTACCGGACTATAGTTCATCCCTGAACGATAGTGAGCTCTGACCGGACTGCGCTTCGCATATTTGATGAGACGGGTAACGGTTGCATTAACGGTATTTATTCTTATTGTATTGTTGGCTGATTGTGTCTTGTATCTGTATTCTTTCCCCCTAGCAGAGCCTGTTTAGTATTCATTGTTAGTATATTGTATCACTTGTTATACCTGTTTATTCTTATTTCTGTAACCCCCCTTTTGTCCATTAGGGACTTAAATACAACCTTTTTACGGAGTTCTTATCTCCTTATTTCTATACAGTGGTCGTGTCTGTTTATTCGCATAATA
>NC_139220.1:317378697-317584515 GCF_055691185.1 Crinia signifera | reverse complement strand
GCGATAAGGTATATTACGGACACTGTCCTTTAAGGTATATTCGCAGATTAGAGACAAAGTACTGCGAAGGAATCTCTTATTAAGGTATTGGTTCTTGGTGTACAAAATACAATAAAAGGTACGCTACGCTGCGCTACGTTTTGTTCGCACGTAGTTAGGTATAAAGGGTACGCAGGATGCGGACTTATTACGTAACCTGCGCTTTTCACTTATTGTCTCTCTGGTCATATTTAATCACCATTAACAATTGGGGGCATCGTCCGTCCGCTCCACATTCCAGAACTCAGTACCAGGCGTGCGACCCGACCTATACCAGCAAAAGGGTGGAAGTATTATCCATTGCTGGATAGGCCAGGTCCGCGGAGGTGCGGGGTTTGGGAAGTGCTAGCGTTGAACCCGGAGCACAATAAGTGAAAACCACGTGTTTAAAGCATATATTAAGTATTTAGTAAACTGTACTTCTGCCTGCCACAAGTAGTTTAACGGGGTATAGTGTCTTGAGTTGCTTGTTCATTACAGTATATGTACCACGTGCGATAAGGTTCGCACACGTGGAGTCTGTGTTTATTATAGTACATAGAGGATCCCCTCTGTGCAAAACTATAACTTTTATTGTTAAGTTACTGCAAAACCAGGGACTCCGCCACGTGGCGACAAGTCCTGGGCCTTTTACAGTAACGTAAAGCGTCTATTGTGTATTACGCAAGGTGCGCGCGCACGTGCCCACATCGGGAAAGTTTCGCATCTTTGTACGTGATTTACGGATTAAGTGCGGGATTTATTTCGCATCTTGATACGTAACTTTTGGACGGAGTTAAGGGATTTATTCCACATTTAGGCGCAATTACTGCGTATAGCGAAACCCGAGCGCAACCTTGCAAATACACTATAGAACACGTGGGTGGCCGATTCATCGGCGGCCTGTGAACAACGCACGTACACACGTGGCTGTTCATTGGTACTGCACATGCAGCACACATAGGAACTCAAAGGTGAACAGTATTAAACCACTAGTTTTATTTAAACAGTATAGTAATATACTGCGAATAAGGCGGTGATTAATAAAAGAAAATAAGTTTTTTTTTCTTTTTGTTCATTTTTTTAAAACAAGCAACTCAAGCATTATTTTAATAGATTCCTATAGCGTATTATAAGGGATTTATACCTGCATAAGTATCTAGTGAAAAGCTACCCGCCTGGGAAGATTTTCTGTACAGAAATATTTCAAAAATAAGCATAAGACCAAGGTGTAACTAGCGCCCAGTGTGAAAAATAACTGAGGCGAACGGGTGTGTGACGGCACGACTCAAGCGCAGTGTAGTCCAGTGTAGGACAGTCCAGTTAGGACCGGGTTCACATGCCGATGTGCCCATAGGAACTGCCCCTTCAGTGGAACTGATTCCGCTAGGAGGGTACAAGAAGATACATCGGAACCCAGTTGTTTCCGATTAGCTACTTTAGAAATCCAGGAAAACAAGTTTGTTGTGCCCTGGAGAGACTGGCCGCGCCTTGCAAGTTGACTAGTAGTTCGCTACTAGTTGAAAGACTTGGCGATTGAGTACATTACCTCGCATTGTGGGCTTCACGCTTGATTGCGGAATAGTGCCACTGTGTGGAGAAGTGAGTGGTTGGGGAGCTCTCAACTTAAATAACCCACCGGTATCTATTAGGCGTGAACGTTTATTCCTGTAATTATGGGTAATAACGGGTCACGCTGTGATAACGTGCATGTTAGGGAGGAAGCAAGCCGGCCAAAAGGATCGGCTGCTTTTATTATGTGCTGTAAGCACGGTGAACTCGCAGTTGTTTACCAAAATAAATGGAGAAAAATGACACAAGGCAGCAAGTTAGAATTTCCCAGTGTTGGTAGCTTCGATCCAGAAATCTTATCAGCAGTAAAAGATGAAATATGCCTACTCTCCAGTCGTAAGGAGAGAGTGAAGCATATAGATATTCTTAAATTGTGGCAGAAGGAAGGACAGGAACAATGGGGAACCAGAGGTCTGGCAATACTTGACGCAATCAGCCACAATAAAAATGCAACCGTTGCCACAATAGAATCCGCTCCCCCACCCCCATATGTGCCGAAGGGGTTAATGACTCATAAGAAAGACATGAGTAATAATGTATCCATTGCTAACTTGTACCCTGTTTTTACCCCCTATAAGCAAGATACAGATCCACAAGGGAGATTCCTGACATCAGCCATCCCTTGCGAAGCTAGCGGAAAGGAGAGAGAGGCTGAGACAGCCCAAGCTGCTGCTGCCGTTCTGGTCGAGGAGATGGCTGATGCCAGGAACACGATTGGAGACACAGGTAAGTACACACAACACAGCACAGAGATAGTTGCTCCTGGGATGTTGTCCAATGGTGCAGGGGGGATACAGATCCACCCTCTGCACACAGTGGAACCTCCTTGTGGACGGGGAGACGGGGATGAGGTAATGCCTGTAAAGGATAGTGACATGCACAATACATGGACACGATTGGAACGTCATTCAATCATCAAAAATTTCCCTGATCCCAGCAAAGATCTGGCAAAGTGTCAGAAATTTGTAAGGGAGCGAGGAAATTCAGATGAGCCCATCAATAAGGATCGGCGAAACATGTTGAGAGCTTGCCTCCCTTCACACATAGATGTCCAGAAGTTCATTCGAGACAGCGGTGTGGAGGGCGATAAGATTTTAACTGAACAGGGCAACCAGGAAAATATACGCCTAATAAATATACAATTGGGTGTATATTTCCCAGCGACAGTTGAAAATACCCTAGGGTTCACCATCACACAGAAAGATGGTGAGTCCAACCGTGCTTTACAGGCGTTGCCAGAACACTCTGGTATCCCCAGGGACAGCATACATCTTAAGGGAGGGATTGTCTCTGTGCTGATACAAGGTCTTAGGGAAAATCTGAGAACCAACACAGAAACCATTCACCCCAACTGCAGACAGATGTCAATACACACTTTAAAGAAATCTGCTGTTGATCTGGACAAACGATTTATGACAGAAAGACAAAACCAAATGGTATGTTTCAAATGTGGAAACAAAGGACACATAGCCAGACATTGCAGGGTAAGTAACCATAGGAAACATAACACATATGTAAGTAACTGGGAGACACAATGGGAGAAGACAAGTAGGTCTCAACACATAGCCATAGCCCCACCTAGTAGCCAACGCCGCCCTAAGCATGACACATACAGTAGGAGCAAGTTTCATCTTTGCTTCTTTGGCCATGGCTATTCTATTGTTCTCAGCTGCAATACGTATTGTATTGCAGCTGAGAACAATAGAATAGCCATGGCTAGCCATGGCTAGAAATGGCCAAAGGAGCAAAGATGAAACTTGCTCCTACTGTATATGCAAACAGGGAGTAGGACACACATACACCCCACATCCAGGTAACATAAGACAATATCTGAGGGAGGAGCCTCAGATATGGGTAAGTGGAATAGTTTAAATATAAAGTTTTTTTTTGTATCAAACCCGTTAACAACATTCCCTCCTGGTCTAGGTTGTGCCAAGCAATTAGTAGCAGCAATTGGGGTAACAGGAAAAATACAGCATTACCCACTGACGAAACCAGCGGAGGTTACAATCGGGCCTCTGCATACCAAACACTCTTTCCTGTTGGCTGCAGCGGCCCCGACTAACCTCCTGGGTAGAGATTTACTATGTAAAATGGGATGTGTCATCTATTGCACTCCCGATGGGGTATTCCTAGACACTCCTAAAAAAATCTTACACAAGAAGTGCAAGATATGCTGGACAGTCCTCAGAGGCTAATGTTGTATTCCATTGTTGTAGAGTCAAATCCATCTAGGGTAGCTGAAATTACAGCACAAATACCGGGTTCCCTTTGGACTAAAGATGGACAGGATGCTGGGCTGATGGCAAATGTAGCTCCAGTAGAGATCCGCTTAAAAGAAGGCAGGATAGCCCCAAAAATACCGCAATACCCTTTAAAACCTGAAGTTGAGCTAGGAATATTCCCAGTGATCCAACGATTGCTCCAACAGGAAATCCTAGTTAGAACTTCCAGCACGGCCAATAGTCCCATCTTTCCTGTGAAAAAGAGCGGGGGGAGGGGCTACAGACTAGTGCAGGATTTAAGAGGGGTAAACAAAGTAGTTGAGAGCCAATTCCCCTTAGTGCCAAACCCAGCTGTCATCCTAATGCAAATCCCACCTCACTGTACCCATTTCACAGTCATTGATTTGTGTTCAGCATTCTTCTCCATCCCTTTGCATCCTGACAGCCAGTATCTGTTCGCCTTTACTTACAGAGGAGTACAGTATACCTGGACACGACTCCCCCAGGGGTTCATAGACAGCCCCAGCATCTTCTCCCAGGCCTTGCATGATTGTTTACAATCCTTTCAACCCATGAGTGGTTCGATACGGATACAATATGTCGACGACTTATTGTTGTGTTCTGAGTCACTGGAGTCATCAGTGGATGACACTAGACAGCTACTGATGCATCTCTCAGAGACAGGACATAAAGTATCAAAGGATAAGCTGCAATTATGCCAGACCAGGGTTAAGTATCTGGGCCACTGCCTTACCCAAGAGCTGAGACACCTCACCGACGACAGAATCCAAGCGATTCAGAACATGGTACTGCCACAGACCCAGCATCAGATCCGTACGTTCCTAGGCATGTGTGGATACTGTCGCAATTGGAGCCCAGGATTCTCTATTCTGGCATTACCACTACAAGAGATGGTTTCCTCAACTAAGCTAGATCGGGTCTCTCATACTGAGGAATCTGAGCTGGCTTTCGAAGAACTAAAGGTGAGCCTAACAAAGGCCCCAGCACTGGGAATGCCCGATTATGGGAAACCCTTTGAACTGTACGGAACTGAATCAGGTGGGTGTGCGGCAGGAGTACTTGTACAAAAACATGGTGATGCCAGCCTGACCAATGTCGTACTACAGTGTACAATTAAACCCTATTATTTGAGCACTTCCTACTTGTCTACACAGTGTAGTTGCCATTACCGGTAAACAAAACTGAGAATGTGGTGTTGGGGTGTGTTTTAACTGTTTATGCTCCTCATATAGTCTGGACATTCCTAAAATTCTGCCTAAACATGTGAAAAATATTCATCAGCCAAGTCCACTAAATGGGAACTTGCATTGATGTTACCAGTAAAACGGGTAATATTGTAATCCCAGCAACACTCCTACCAGGTGTGCCCTCCAAGGCACAAAGGGTGGAGTGGTGCTGAGGTTGCTGGAATGGTGGAGTTTAGGGGGGAGGCGAGACGAATATGAATGCATGACATGTTTGAATCAGACCTTTGCAGCATGCACACAAAGGGTGGTAACAACCCATTGGAAGAGGAAAATCATTTTTTCTTTCCACAACACAGAGAGGGGAAAATTGTACACTGGCTATACCATAATAGATGGAAAAGGCATAGTAGAGGCTGAACCCATTGGACGTCTCACTCAGCAACAGCAGTCTCATTAGTAGTACTGCGGGCTGAGAGAAAAAAAAAAAAACAGCCAATATTCATGCCGACTCCAAGTACGTTTGTTGGGGTAATACAGAAGATCTTAGGCCCTATGGCGCCTCAGATGTTTTGTTTCAGTAACTGGCACTCCAGTGGCGCAAGCGTTGTAAGTTTAAAAGATTTCTGACAGTCACACAGCTGCCGGACAGAGTGGCTGTTATCAAGTGTAAAGCCCACATCTTCGATGAGGATTCAGTGTCACTTGATAATGAACATGCTGACAAGGCAGCTGGGTGAGCCATGCGCTCTGCGGATAATGTTTGTGTTCCCCCTGTAAATGTCAGTATATTCACATAGAAATACAAGATTTGTGTCCCCTGCAGGAGAAGCAGTCTGGAAGCCGAAGGGATGTGGACAGGAATAGAAAGATGGACAAGGAAAACCAGTGACTCTGAGAACATGCCAAACTGTCAGGACAGAGATAACCCATGGCCTGACTTGTCTTGACAGGGAAGGTATGTGGAAAAAATTAGTCCGAAATTACTAGTGTGCCCACAGACAGGTAAGACGACAGGATCATGCCTTACTTGTCTGGGGGAAAGAAACTGCAACGGCTGTTCCCACAGAGCCATCTCCACATCCCTCCTCCAGCAGGATCCTCTGCAGGTAATACAAAATTGGCTTTGTACAGTCCACTCTAGAAGCATTTAAGTTATTTTTTTTTTTTATATATATATATATATATATGTTGACGTTTGTGTGTATAGATATGGCAGCCCAGAAGCACCCTTGAGTATGCAAATATATATATGAAAGGTTTAAGTCATGTGTGAACCTTCAGGGACTGATGGTACACCCCATAATCTCTTTTTGTAGTAGTAGAACCACTCTCAGAACTCCACCTCATTGGTCCCCATCGAAACATTGCTTGGCGGGCAGCCACAGGTTATGGTAATCCCACAAGGAGATCCTAGACCACAAATGCAAGTGATGTATCCACACCTGGAAAACTGCAGCAAAAGGACTTTGTTGACACCTGTTGTGAACTGTCATAACCATGAACCAGGAGATGTTGTTGTTGTTTCCCCTGCTTTGCCATATACAGGTTGCTTGATAGACCTTTGGAAAGGACCACCCCAGATCTTGTTGACCAGCACTACCTCAATAACAAAGTCGCAGAGAGAGAGATTCGGGTACGTTCGTCCTACTGCCAAAGGAACAGAAAACCAAAAGGTCCTTACACTCGAGGGCGAAAGAAAGAAATCGCTAAGAGGCACCATTTCGGGAGAACTGGAGAGCAGCTAAGGTCAAGCAACCTGTACAAGCTACAAAAGGGACTGTGACACACCCCACTGGTAACAGGTTGGAAGGATCACTAACAAAATTTTTCCTTTCTCAGTTTTCTTTATTGTTGTGGGTCCTATTCTTGTCTCCCCCCCCACTATCCGTTATCTTCAAAATCAAGGATACCGCCACCGCACTGCTGCCAGGCATTGGACGGACGATACAGAGTTCTGAGAGTGTGTTACCCATCCCAGTTTAGGTCAAGGTAGAATCTATAAACTTGACACATTACCCAGGACCGGATGTTTGATAGTGATAATACCATCATACTTAAAAGCATACCAAAAAGAGAGACAACAAAGAGTTCAAGGGTCTGTTGTCACAAACAATACCTACCAAAGGATGCCATATCTGAAAAAACGTGTATATGTTGTAACCACCCCTGTTTTTATTTTTATCCCAAAACTGTACATTATCCTTCGTGACCCTGAGTAGATTGTTCGATAAATGCGGCCCATCGTTTATCCGTGATCCTGGATCGGCCAAGAGCAGATGGTTTACTCCCCTTATATGTTTATTTCATGGATCCCAATTTCTTTGTTAGGATTATGAATTTCTGTATTGCTGTGTAAAATGTTTTGTATTGTAACAGTTTTATATTTACTGTTAAAGGGTGGACTGTGGAAGTCTAGTTGCACACACGCCATTTTAGGATAGTATGGCCGCCATTTTGGTTCGCAGAGTTGCGCAAATAAAGTTTCCATACCCGAGTATGTGTGACAAAGTGGACCAGAAGAGTAGCCATACTATCACACATAAATTCATAATAACATACTGACACTAAATAAAATATAGTTAAAGGTTTAGAACGCCACACATAGCTTAGTTAGCCCTGCATACATCTGACTGTATCATGTTTAGTACCGTTCCGTTCCGTTCATTGTGCGAAGTATTCCGGTCATTGCGAATATTTCGCAATATACACGGCTCGATAGTTATGGACATAATCCATATCCCAGGGACAGTTTCTGTTGAAAGTATGTAACAAAGGAATCTAGATGAAACCGGTTCTTATCACTGCTGACGCCGAAACCATCAAACAAAGGACTCTTAAAGTTCACTCCCCTGGACCTAGCCAAACCAGGTGTATCATCTTACCCCCCAATCACAGCTGACCTGACATACGATCTCTGACCAATGAGAACGGCCTTTGACCTCCCCTTTCTGACCCTATAAGATAGGCGACCCAGAGCAGCCACGGTCACTTCGGCACATCTACCTTTCCCTGACTTTCTACCGGACTATAGTTCATCCCTGAACGATAGTGAGCTCTGACCGGACTGCGCTTCGCATATTTGATGAGACGGGTAACGGTTGCATTAACGGTATTTATTCTTATTGTATTGTTGGCTGATTGTGTCTTGTATCTGTATTCTTTCCCCCTAGCAGAGCCTGTTTAGTATTCATTGTTAGTATATTGTATCACTTGTTATACCTGTTTATTCTTATTTCTGTAACCCCCCTTTTGTCCATTAGGGACTTAAATACAACCTTTTTACGGAGTTCTTATCTCCTTATTTCTATACAGTGGTCGTGTCTGTTTATTCGCATAATAGCGATAAGGTATATTACGGACACTGTCCTTTAAGGTATATTCGCAGATTAGAGACAAAGTACTGCGAAGGAATCTCTTATTAAGGTATTGGTTCTTGGTGTACAAAATACAATAAAAGGTACGCTACGCTGCGCTACGTTTTGTTCGCACGTAGTTAGGTATAAAGGGTACGCAGGTTGCGGACTTATTACGTAACCTGCGCCTTTCACTTATTGTCTCTCTGGTCATATTTAATCACCATTAACAAAGTGTACTGTCTTACTCAGGTAGTTTTGAAGGGATCTTTAACCCAATGTAAATATGTGAACACATCAATGGAAGTGTGCAAAAGTTTTTTTGAGTATTGGAGGTATGGATGGGTGTGTGTGTGTAGTTTGTCATATTGGAGGCATATATGGGTGGGTGTGTGTGTGTGTGTACTGGCATGATATTGTTCTGTTTGGGGTGCTGGGTGCCACGCAGGAGGTAGTGGCCTGAAATGGAAGGTAGCTGTGTTTGTAGATTAGTTGGTGGTGTAGTGGTATGGGGTGTTAGGTAGTACTTACAGATGGGTGGGGTAGAGTTGTGTTCTTTGGCAGGCGTTGCGTGAAAGTTGTGTTTGGCGGCAGCAGGTCGTATAGGGTGGCGGTTGTCGGCAGCAGCTTCTGGAGGGTGTTGAAGGAACCTTAAAGGCAAAGCAAAAATTATAAGACATAAATAGAAGTGTGCCAAAGTCCTAAACCCTGCAGCTACCGGCGTGAGATGCATGGATGGGTCTGTGTGTGTAGTTGTGATTATTGGAGGCATTGATGTGTGTGTGTGTAGTTGTGATTATTGGAGGCATTGATGGGTGTGTGTGTAGTTGTGATTATTGGAGGCATGGATGTGTGTGTGTGTAGTTGTGATTATTGGAGGCATTGATGGGTGTGTGTGTAGTTGTGATTATTGGAGGCATGGATGTGTGTGTGTAGTTGTGATTATTGGAGGCATTGATGGGTGTGTGTGTAGTTGTGATTATTGGAGGCATGGATGGGTCTGTCTGTGTGTAGTTGTGATTATTGGAGGTATGGATGGGTCTGTGTGTAGTTGTGATTATTGGAGGCATGGATGGGTCTGTGTGTGTGTAGTTGTGATTATTGGAGGTATGGATGGGTCTGTGTGTAGTTGTGATTATTGGAGGCATTGATGGGTGTGTGTGTAGTTGTGATTATTGGAGGCATGGATGGGTCTGTGTGTGTGTAGTTGTGATTATTGGAGGTATGGATGGGTGTGTGTGTAGTTGTGATTATTGGAGGTATGGATGGGTCTGTGTGTGTAGTTGTGATTATTGGAGGTATGGATGGGTGTGTGTGTAGTTGTGATTATTGAAGGCATGGATGGGTGTGTGTGTAGGTGTGAGTATTGAAAGCATACGTTGGTGTGTAAGTGGGTGTACTGTGTTACAGCGTGATGGGTAGTTGGTGGTGTAGTGGTATGGGGTGGTGGTTAGTACTTACAGTAGGGTGGGGTAGAGTTGTGGTCTGCGGCAGGCAGTCTGGAAAAGTAGCGGTCGGCGACAGCAGGTCCTGGAGGGTGTTGGGCGGTGGCAGCAGGTCCTGGAGGCTGGCGCTTGGCGGCAGGAGGTCATGGAGGGTGGCGGTCGGCAGCAGCAGGTGGGGGTGGGGCCTGCCTTGGCTGAGTAAGTGTTAGAAGGCAGGGTGGTGCTCTTCATGCAATCATGACTGCAGGACATGTCCCTTCCCTGGCCAGTATTTGGCTCAGGCTGCCTTACAGCCTGGCCTGTGAAGAGAAAGAAGCTGTGGGGGGCGGGCGCGCTGTATAGCAGTGGGGCTGAGCGGCATGGCTAGTGGTGGGCGAGGAGGGGGATGCTCTGGCAAAAGAGAGAGGCTGTGGGGGGAGGGCACGCTGTGTAGCCGTAGGGGGGGCTTAGCCCCATTATGAGTGGTCATGGGGAGTGGCGGGCGAGGAGGGGGCGGATCGCGGCAGGAGGTTGTGAGTAGGATGGTGTGGGGGGTGCGGTGTGTAGTCGTGGGGCGGGGTTTGGGCATGTATGGGCGGTAGTGGTGTGTAGGACAGAGCGAAGGGGGGGTTGGTGTGTAGAACCTTAGAGCCCTTGTTTTGCAGTGTGGATAACGGTGGACGGGCCTGTCAATCACCCGTGGAACCCCGCCCACCGGGGTTGCTTTGAGTGACGGATCTGGCTAAATATATAAGAGATATGCAAAATAATATATATAATAATACACATAAATAATAAAAATGAAAAAAATAATAATAATAATTAAATACACACATGCATGACTCCTAATATGTCCTGCATCGGGTTTTGAACTCAGGGTTTATTCCATACTAAACCAAATCCCTATCCGTTGTACCACCAGACCATGGGTATTGTGTGATATTTTCACAGTCTATATAGCTTCATCACTATTTTATTGTTTTTATTATTATTTTTTATATTTATTTTTTAATACCATTAAAATAAAGAGAAAGAAAGAGGGTACGTGTGGAGTATCACGGCTCCGCCACGCTTCGGGTTCGCGTTGATAGTGGTGGGGGTGGGACACTCTAAAAAATGACATTTGGGGGCATTTAACATGTTTGCTGCACATTTCTATGCATTTGGATGCATTTCAGTGCAAAAACGCATGCCATCGCATCGCATGCGATTTGATTGCATGCGATGCGATTGCATGCGATTTTTTGCTAAAAATAGCTTAAAAACTGTAAAAATCGCATGCCATCTCATGCCACTACATTTGGCATGCGATGGGAGCCGTGATACTCCACAAGTACCAGAAAGAGATTAAAGACAGAAGCCATAGATATCTATATAAACAATATATTCTATCCTATTCTTATTTGAATTTGTTATATACTTTGAATATTATATTCCGCTCAAAGGAATCCCACGGGTTACTTCAAATAGGTTTTTCTTTTCTAGTGGGCAGATAGTAACTAAACAGATGTGGCTCAGGATTATCCCCTTATTGGGCTCCTTGGTTTAATAATTTTCTAATATATATAATAATTTTCGAATAACTTACACCACAAACATATTTAACAATATCGGACACACATATAAGGATTTATCAGGTAAGAGAAATTTAACAATATTAATCCTATATAATAGTGAAATAGGAATACAATTTATAAAATAAAATACAGAGTATAAATATCGCTCCCGATATATCTTACATCGGGTTCGAACTCGTAAATTTTTTCCTTTTATATTGAATCCAAGTGTTATCTATTATACCACTAGGCTGTGGACTTTTATGTTTTATAAGGAAATTATAATTATTGGGATTTGGACTGAGTATTAATTCATTTATGAATATACAATTATTCCAAGGCTCATTTTTAATTGTATGATATTTTATACATGCTATTGATAAATATTGTATTATTAATTTATACGTGGCCGCCTATGTTATTTATATATATATATATATATATATATATATATATATAAGACAGTTTCAAACAGGCAGCGGCACTCCACGGTTTGATGTAAGCAAAGAAAATTTATTCCAACGTTTCGGGGCGTATTCCCCCCGTTCTCAAGGATACAGTGCAACAGGTTGCACTGTATCCTTGAGAACGGGGGGAATACGCCCCGAAACGTTGGAATACATTTTCTTTGCTTACATCAAACCGTGGAGTGCCGCTGCCTGTTTGAAACTGTCTTCTATGTATGCATCCGGAAGGCACCCACGTACATTGCATTGACTAGGGGAGAGTGCCGGACTGCAAAAAGAGTCTATATATATATATATATATATATATATATATATATATATATATATATATATATATTGTTTTTCATTTCATATTTTTATTGTTGTTTCATAATTTTTAAATTAAATATATAAAGAAACGAATTAAGTATTAAATTGTGTCTGTGGAGTGTTTTCATCCACGGTGCCTAATAAATAAAACTAATTCGCGCAGATACTCCGTTTTTTTTTCTGTGTATAGAATCTTAGAATGGCCTAGATCTGACATGGTTAAACAATGGGTACAAATTGCCCCATGGCTCACCACATCTCCTAGTTCTCTCCATCCCACCACTGGACACATGTTAACCCGCTGGAGGTCTATGAAGAAGAAACCTTCTATTTCCTCCAAGAACTCCCCATACCTGTCCTTCTTAGTTAATACTCCTTTCCCTCCAGGATTAGACCTCAAGGCCTTCCACTGCTGGTTGGAGAGGGGCCTTTTAGTGATCTGACAGTTGATGAGCGGGGGGAACAATCGCATCTTTTATCGACCTACAAAGAGAATGGAATCTCAAACTGAATACAGGTGATATCTTTAGGTACACCATTTCCTCAAGTCGCTGGGTCCTTCTAACACCCATCAGGAGACCCTGACACCCTTTGAATGTCTTTGTAATGGTCTCTCAGCTCCTACCCATACTATCTCTTTGATATACAATCTTCTCTCTGAAGATGCAAGCCCCTGTCTTCCGCACTTTACTAAAACATGGGACATAGGGGGTTATTCTGGTTCACTCCTGGCAACTTCCTTCTCAAATGGACAAAACCATGTGCATTGCAGATGGGGTAGATGTTACTTGTGCAGAGAGTGGAGTGGGGTTACTTCAAAGTGAGATCTATATTGCAGTGTAAAAATAAAGCAGTCAGTATTTTCCCTGCACAGAACCAAAATAACTCACCCAAATCTAATTCTATCTGCACATTTAAAACATCTGCCCCACCTGCAGTGCACATGGTTTAAGAAGGAATTTGCCAGAAGGAGTGAACCAGAATAACCCCCTTAGAGCTAGGTGAAGAAGTGGGGGAAATTAAATGTGTTAAGATATTTTGCCTGGATCATGCCTGCCTGTTGGCATCTGGGAGACCCAGTATAAACTGGTATAGATGCCCTGACGTACTCTCTAAAATGGGGATAGGTGTACCTAATATCTGCTGGCGCTGCTCTAACACCCATGGCAATCCATTTCATATATGGTGGCAATGCTCACTCCAAGTCATTAAACTTTCTGCTATCATCATAGGTGAACTTGTCACTTCTGACCTACTGTTCTGGCTATTCCACCTGTCCTCTGCCCCGATCGCGAGATACAATAAATCTTTGCTTTTTCACTTAAATAATGTGGCTAAGTCAGTCATTCCAGTTTGCTGGTGATCCTCCTCTCTTCCAACAATTAGAGACTGGCTTACCAAAGTCGATTCTTACAGGGACATGGAAGACATTGTATCCTCTACAGAAGATACCTATGTAACTTTCAGGGATACTTGGTTTCGCTGAATGGACTTCAAAGACCCGAAGGACATTATGGCATCCCCCTCTCAGCCCACTTAAGGAACAGGGACCCTTTCGACCCCAGCTCCATTTGGTTTGGAAGTAGACTTAAATATGCCCACTTTGGCCTACCTTGGATCCCACTGGGTGATACTGCCCTCCTTTCTCTATCATACCTGTCTATGGTCTAACAACCCCACATAGGAATCAGAGCTATCCACCCCCTCACCCCTAGTCTGATTTTCTCTCTTTTCCTCCTTTTTCTGTCTCTTATTTCTAACTTTTTTCTTGGTTTCTATACATTTAATTCATCTATTGCATTTTAATAGTACATATCTAGTGATCATTGTTTGCCATTTGTTTATGTACTTCTATGATAATAATAATAAAAAAATCTTTTTGCCCTAAAAAAGGAGGGACATATGTATTAAAAATCTATTACAATATACAGTATATATATATATATATATATATATATATATATATATATATATATATATATATATATAATATAAATCTATGCAAATGTATACGTATTCAAAGCAATTGAAAAAGACAAAAGGATTTCTTAACTTATGGATTTGGAAGGAGGTAAGGCACACCCAACCTTTTTTTCTGCTGACTTCATCAAGGGGTGATTTGTGACTGAGACTAGACTAGTCAGGTTTTTATATTTTTATACCTGTGTAGCCTCAGTACAGGGTATGACATCATTTCCTGTCAGTAATTAGCCATTTTACAGTGCATCTCTGATTTTCTAGTGCTATGATTTGCCACAGCCGAACTAGAATGTTTAGTTGTGTTAATAAATATATAAAGGGAATGTTTAACATTATAATTAGGACCGATTAGCCTCGTTGTGGCGGGGCAGCACAAATATATATATATATATATATATATCAGACGATGTCCCTACACCCGCTCTCTGGTATCAGCTGCCGCGGTGCCGGTATAAAATAAAAATGCAGTAGATCAAAAGATACCGCACCCGCCGGGCTTCTTAGCTACAATAATTTCACGCTACAACTGCCGTGTTCAGCAACGTTTCGGGACTTTTAATTTTCCCGTCCTCAGGCTGTATAAACAAACAAATAAGTGAACATACATTACCTTTAAATACCTTCACATCTCGCGCCACACGCTCGGCGTCCGCCTTCCGTCTCTGTCAGTAGCTTCCTGGATAGGATCTCTCCACCCCTCCCGTCAGCGTGCCAGTGACGTCAGCGGAGACCGGCGACTGTTGCGAGGTGTGTTACAGTGTGTCTATGGAAACATGTAAACAAACAACATACATCATTAAAAAACATTCAAAGTGAGTGATATGAAACAAAGATAGACTACAGATTCTATATTCATTTTTCTAGTGCTACTGCAACATTAATATGCGCTCTAACCATTTCATTACAGAGCTAATTTTATTAAGTACGTGCGTTTTTTTGTTACAGAAAAATATTGAGATTGAGCTGGTCATTCAAACCTTTCGGTTTGACTGTGTCCAATGTGAAAATCCATTTGGATTCACATTTTAGCAATTTTAAATGCCTATCCCCTCCTCTGCCATCATCAAGGATATGATCGATGGCCATGTATCTGAAACTTGCCAAGCTATGCTTTGCCTCTGCAAAGTGCTTGGCAAGTGTCTGGTCTCCTCCTTTGCCATTAATTGCTGCTCTAATTGCAGACCTATGTTGTGCCATGCGTTCCTTAAAGGTGCGCATGGTCTTGCCAACATAGGCAAGCCCACAGGGGCATTTTGCCAAATATACAACATAACAGCTTGAACAGGTGAGAGTATGATTAATGGTATATTTTTGGCCTGTATGTGGATGGCAAAAGTATTTTCCCGTTGTCATGTAACTACAGGTTGCACATCCAGTGCATCTGTAGCAACCATTAGTTTTTCTGGTTTTTATCTTGCTTTCTTTTAATGACTTGGTCACATCCGAATGTACAAGCCAATCCCTGATGCTTTTGCCTTTTTGGTAGCAATGTCTTATCTTCATTCTTTTTAGACTCTTGAATTCATCTTGTACTACCGGCCAGTTATTTCTAGATACCTCTCTGACAGCTTTAGATGAGGTGTTGTATTTTTGTACCCAATTCACACTTTGGATGTCTGTTTTGGGGGTTTTGCTGATTAGAGTTTCATGCCTGGGAATTGCTTCCACTTTCTCTCTTGCCCTATTTAATGTTTTTTGACTATAACCTCTTTGAATGAATTTTCTATTCATTTCATCCAACGTGGATGAGAGTTTGGCCGGGTCATTGGTGATTCTTTTGGCCCTCAAAAATTGAGAAAATGGGAGACTATTGCTTGGGTGGAAACTGTCTGCTCTTAAGATTGTATTTTTGTCAGTAGGCTTTGTGTATAAGCTTGTACTGATCTTGTTGTTCACCACCTTAATTTTGACATCTAGATATACAATTTCTTCCAGGCTCATAGTGTGAGTATATTTAATTGGGCAATCAGCACTGTTTATCTCTTCTAGTACATTCTGAAACTCATCAAAGCTGCCACGCCATAACAGTATGACGTCATCTATATATCTCTTATAGTACTGGATCCTGTCTCTCATATCCCTGTTCAAGAAAAATCGCTTGTCTATGTGTGTCATGTAGCCATTGGCATAGGTAGGTGAGACATTCGATCCCATTGATACACCGGTTTTCTGAAGATAATACTTGCCATTAAAGAAAAAAGAATTCCTCTCCAAAATTAATCTCAACAATTGCATAAAGAAATTAACATTAGGACCCACATATAGGGGATGGCAGACAAACCTTCCCCGTGGGGAATATTGGTGTACAAACTGGTGATGTCCAGAGTCACCAACCAGGTGTTATCTGGAACATCACCAAATTTGTCCAATGAGACCAAGAGGTCAGTGGTATCCCTCAGATATGTCTCCCCTGCCTGGACGCACGGCTGTAGGAAAAAGTCCAGATATTTAGAGATGTTGTTGTAAAGTGACTCTCGTGCCGACACAATTGGTCGACCAGGCGGGTTTGACATATTCTTGTGGATTTTTGGCAATGTGTACAGTAGGGGTACACGTGGCTGATCGATTTTCCAAAACTGATAAATTTCTTGCTCAATAATTTTATTATCTTTGGCCTCTTGAAGTACCACATCAATCTCTTTTTTAAAATGTTCTGTAGGATCGCCATTCAACAAAGTATAGACATCTTTATTGTCCAATTGTTTATAAATTTCTTTGCAGTATATCTCTATGTCCAATACGACGATTGCGCCCCCTTTATCAGCGGGTCTTATGCATATGTCGTTGTATCCACTGAGGTTTTTAAGTGCGGTCCATTGTTCTTGGTTCAAGTTGTTTCTTTGTGTCTTGTTGACAGTGACCTCATTTTTAACTTGGACATTAGTGGTCTTCATAAACGCTGCAATGGCTGCATTGTTGGAATGCGGGAAAAATTGGATTTTGTCTTGAATTTCTGTATCAATGGTTCATTTGTGTTTGATGGTTTCCCTTCAAAGAACTCGCGGAGATGCAGTTGTCTTTGTATATTCAGCTGGTCAAGTTGCCAATCAAATGGTTTGAAGTGTGAGGTAGGTACATATCCCAAACCTTCAAACCTACCTCACACTTCAAACCATTTGATTGGCAACTTGACCAGCTGAATATACAAAGACAACTGCATCTCCGTGAGTTCTTTGAAGGGAAACCATCAAACACAAATGAACCATCGATACAGAAATTCAAGACCAAATCCAATTTTTTCCCGCATTCCAACAATGCAGCCATTGCAGCGTTTATGAAGACCACTAATGTCCAAGTTAAAAATGAGGCCACTGTCAACAAGACACAAAGAAACAACTTGAACCAAGAACAATGGACTGCACTTAAAAACCTCAGTGGATACAACGACATATGCATAAGACCCGCTGATAAAGGGGGCGCAATCGTCGTATTGGACATAGAGAAATACTGCAAAGAAATTTATAAACAATTGGACAATAAAGATGTCTATACTTTGTTGAATGGCGATCCTACAGAACATTTTAAAAAATAGATTGATGTGGTACTTCAAGAGGCCAAAGATAATAAAATTATTGAGCAAGAAATTTATCAGTTTTTGAAGATCGATCAGCCACGTGTACCCCTACTGTACACATTGCCAAAAATCCACAAGGATATGTCGAACCTGCCTGGTCGACCAATTGTGTCGGCACGAGAGTCACTTTACAACAACATCTCTAAATATCTGGACTTTTTCCTACAGCCGTGCGTCCAGGCGGGGGAGACATATCTGAGGGATACCACTGACCTCTTGGTCTCATTGGACAAATTTGGTGATGTTCCAGAAAACACCTGGTTGGTGACTCTGGACATCACCAGTTTGTACACCAATATTCCCCACGGGGAAGGTTTGTCTGCCATCCAGGACTTAATCAGTGATAATCCCCTATATGTGGGTCCTAATGTTAATTTCTTTATGCAATTGTTGAGATTAATTTTGGAGAGGAATTATTTTTTCTTTAATGGCAAGTATTATCTTCAGAAAACCGGTGTATCAATGGGATCGAATGTCTCACCTACCTATGCCAATGGCTACATGACACACATAGACAAGAGATTTTTCTTGAACAGGGATATGAGAGACAGGATCCTGTATTATAAGAGATATATAGATGACGTCATACTGTTATGGCGTGGCAGCTTTGATGAGTTTCAGAATGTACTAGAAGAGATAAACAGTGCTGATTGCCCAATTAAATATACTCACACTATGAGCCTGGAAGAAATTGTATATCTAGATGTCAAAATTAAGGTGGTGAACAACAAGATCAGTACAAGCTTATACACAAAGCCTACTGACAAAAATACAATCTTAAGAGCAGACAGTTTCCACCCAAGCAATACCATCAATAGTCTCCCATTTTCTCAATTTTTGAGGGCCAAAAGAATCACCAATGACCCGGCCAAACTCTCATCCACATTGGATGAAATGAATAGAAAATTCATTCAAAGAGGTTATACCTGTAGTCAAAAAACATTAAATAGGGCAAGAGAGAAAGTGGAAGCAATTCCCAGGCATGAAACTCTGATCAGCAAAACCCCAAAAACAGACATCCAAAGTGTGAATTGGGTACAAAAATACAACACCTCATCTAAAGCTGTCAGAGAGGTATCTAGAAATAACTGGCCGGTAGTACAGGATGAATTCAAGAGTCTAAAAAGAATGAAGATCAGACATTGCTACCAAAAAGGCAAAAGCATCAGGGATTGGCTTGTACATTCGGATGTGACCAAGTCATTAAAAGAAAGCAAGATAAAAACCAGAAAAACTAATGGTTGCTACAGATGCACTGGATGTGCAACCTGTAGTTACATGACAACAGGAAAATACTTTTGCCATCCGCATACAGGCCAAAAATATACCATTAATCATACTCTCACCTGTTCAAGCTCTTATGTTGTATATTTGGCAAAATGCCCCTGTGGGCTTGCCTATGTTGGTAAGACCATGCGCACCTTTAAGGAACGCATGGCACAACATAGGTCTGAAATTAGAGCAGCAATTAATGGCAAAGGAGGAGACCAGCCACTTGCCAAGCACTTTGCAGAGGCAAAGCACAGCTTGGCAAGTTTCAGATACATGGCCATCGATCATATCCCCGATGATGGCAGAGGAGGGGATAGATAGGCATTTAAAATTGCTAAAATGTGAATCCAAATGGATTTTCACATTGGACACAGTCAAACCAAAAGGTTTGAATGACCAGCTCAATCTCAATATTTTTCTGTAACAAAAAAACGCACGTACTTAATAAAATTAGCTCTGTAATGAAATGGTTAGAGCGCATATTAATGTTGCAGTAGCACTAGAAAAATGAATATAGAATCTGTAGTCTATCTTTGTTTCATATCACTCACTTTGAATGTTTTTTAATGATGTATGTTGTTTGTTTACATGTTTCCATAGACACACTGTAACACACCTCGCAACAGTCGCCGGTCTCCGCTGACGTCACTGGCACGCTGACGGGAGGGGTGGAGAGATCCTATCCAGGAAGCTACTGACAGAGACGGAAGGCGGACGCCGAGCGTGTGGCGCGAGATGTGAAGGTATTTAAAGGTAATGTATGTTCACTTATTTGTTTGTTTATACAGCCTGAGGACGGGAAAAATAAAAAGTCCCGAAACGTTGCTGAACACGGCAGATGTAGCGTGAAATTATTGTAGCTAAGAAGCCCGGCGGGTGCGGTATCTTTTGATCTACTATATATATATATATATATATATATATATATATATATGCAGACGAAAGAGCCGCACAGCACAGGACTTGATCTCTGCTTACAATAAATCAATAGGCAGGAGCCAACTGTCTTGCAACGTTTCGGGAAATTTTATTATCCCGTCCTCAGGCTAGGTAACACATACAGTGAATAACAAAAAACATTTACCTTATATTGGCTCTCATCTTGCGTGCAGCGCGTGGCGTCCTCCTCCTGCTTCCAACTCCCTTCCGGGTACAGGGTCACTGCGTCCACGTACTGGGACGTCGGTTACGTCAGAGGAGGCAGGTCAGCTGTCAGAAAGATGATCGGTTACACACAGTGTACTGCAATACAATACAAACATACAAAAAGTTACATTAAAAACAGTCATGTGGAGTACTGATAAGATCGTGGATTCATTGTGGACAAAGACATAGGTACATATATCCCTAAGATACAATTCTATATAGAAATACAACAAGCACTGTGGGCAATATATGTGGGTATTTCAAAGAAAAATATTTAAGTTAAGCTGATCGTTCAGACCTTTGGGTCTGACAGTATCTAACATGAAAATCCACTTTGCCTCACACTTCAGTAGCTTAAGGTGTCTGTCACCTCCTCTTCCATCGTCCGGTATATGGTCGATGACCATATGGCGAAAGCTAGCCAGATTGTGCTTAGCTTCTGCAAAATGTTTGGCTAGTGGTTGGTCCACATTTTTGCCTTTAATTGCTCCACTAATGGCAGAGCGATGCAAGGCCATGCGCTCCTTAAAGGTGCGCATGGTCTTGCCTACATAGTTTAAGCCACAGGGGCATTTTGCCAAATAAACTACATATGAACTAGAGCATGATAGGTTATGATTGATGTAGTACTTCTGTCCAGTGTATGGGTGGCAGAAGTATTTACCCGATATCATATGGCTACATGTTTTGCAACCTGTGCACTTATGGCATCCATTTGTTCTTCTGGTTACCATGGTGCTTTCTTTCAACTGGTTTGTAACATCGCTGCGTACCACCCAGTCACGGATATTTTTTCCTCTCTCATAGCAATGTCTCACCTCTGCTCTCTTAAGGCTACGGAACTCTTGTTGCATCACTGGCCAGTTGTTTCTCACTGTTTTTTTGACAGCATGGGAAGAGGTATTGTATTTTTGAACCCAGTTAACATTGGGATTGGATGTTGTTTTTACAGCAGACTTGAGTGTGTCATCTCGGGGAATAGTTTTTATTCTCTCCCTTGCTGCATTAATCATCATCTCACTGTATCCTCTTTCCCTAAATTTTTCTGTCATGTCATCAAGGGTGGCCTCTAGTACATCAGGTTCACTTGTAATTCTTTTGGCCCTTAAAAATTGGGAGAAGGGGAGACTGCTGATGGTGAATTTAGGGTGGAAACTATCTGCCCTTAAAATAGTATTTTTATCCGTGGGTTTAGAAAAAACACTGGTTTGAATTTTGTTGTTACACAGTTTGATATTAACGTCTAGATAATGTATCTCTTCAAGGCTCATGGAGAACGTGTATTTTATGGGACAATCTGCATTGTTAACCCCTTCCATCAAAATATGGAACTCTTCATACGTTCCACGCCAGAAAAGGATGACGTCATCTATATAACGTTTGTAGTAGAGAATCTTATCTCTATTCTCGCGGTTGTAAAAACTCATTCAAGGTCTCCCTTATTCTCAGATGATACGAGTTTACCGTCTCAACAGCGATAAATCGAATGCTGAAATACAAATTGACCAATTAATTGATAAATTTGTGGAACGAGGTTATTGCCTTAAACAGTTATTGCTTTGTAAATCTAAGGTTCTCAATATGGACAGAAAATCACTGTTACAGTCAAAAGGCCCTAAAGTCTCTGACCAGTCACGCATCCCTTGGGTGACTCGCTATAACACAGCTTCCCACACCGTCACTAAAACTGTTAAAAAATGCTGGCCCATAATAAAAAGCGATCCGGCCCTACCCTTTAATGATAAACGTATCATGCCCTGCTTTTCCAGAGGCCGGAACCTCCGTGACCTCTTAGTCAAAACAGAAGTCAATATAAAAACTGCTGCCACTAAAACCACATTTCTTGGTGGCATTAAACTGGGCTGCTTCAGATGCACATGCACTGCATGCCAGTTTATGCTAACGGGGGATACCTTCAGCCACCCGCACACCGGGAAAAACTATAAAATACGTTACCATTTCGACTGTCAATCAACATTTGTTGTGTATCAAATTGTCTGCCCCTGTAGCTTAGTCTACATTGGTAAGACGGAGCGCAAGATAAAGGAACGCATTGCACAGCATCGCAGTGCGATCAGATCCGCAATTGATAAAAAACAAAGTGATCAACCGGTCGCTCGACATTTCCTACAATGTAAGCACCCACTCAACAGTTTACTTTTAGGATCATTGATTGTGTACCCCCATCCCTCATAGGGGGGAATCGCCCTTTGAAACTCCTCCAGTGTGAAGCACGCTGGATTTCCGACTTGATGTGGTTGCACCAAGAGGGTTAAATGAACAGATTAACCTGAACATATTCCGTTAATATTTAAAGTTTATTTTGCATTTTCTTTCTTCTTTGCTATGACCGTTTGATT
Organism: Crinia signifera; assembly: GCF_055691185.1. Lineage (NCBI taxonomy): Eukaryota > Metazoa > Chordata > Amphibia > Anura > Myobatrachidae > Crinia > Crinia signifera. Next base: position 317,562,051 of record NC_139220.1, on the reverse strand, counting down.
ATAATTCGGCGTAGATATGGAATGATTTCATGCAGCACTGCTAGAACTGACTGTAGTCCGTCTGTTCTCACCGTCTTGTATTTATTGTATATATTAGTGATTGATTGTTACTATGGTGATGGTTTTTTGCACGACACGGTGTCGGTGTAAGCTGCTCAGCTCTACGATGTCATCAATCCCAGCCTGAGAGGGGTGTGTTCTCACGTACTGGCTTCATTCACATGGTGATGTTACTTGATATAAGGTATGTCTTTTCTCTGTATCTGTATCCTGATGAAAATTTTGCTCAATGAAATTGAAACGTTGATCTAAGAAACCCGTTTACTGCGTCTTTATTTATACTATGAGTGCCGCTCCTTTTGTTCTATGTACTACTTACCTCTGTGATGGCACCGGCTATTTGAAACTTATATATATAAAAGAGACACTTACCCCTCAGAGAAAGGATGGATCCGGCACACGGTAGTATAGGTGAAAAAAAAAGGAGGTTTATTAAGAGTGCAACATTGCACTAAGTGACAGCTGCTGACCTGACAGCCGTTTCAACTGCTGGGTGCAGTTTTTATCAGAGGTGAACTGCACCCAGCAGTTGAAACGGCTGTCAGGTCAGCAGCTGTCACTTAGTGCAATGTTGCACTCTTAATAAACCTCCTTTTTTTTCACCTATACTACCGTGTGCCGGATCCATCCTTTCTCTGAGGGGGGAAGTGTCTCTTATTGCTCTATTATGTTCCTGGCACCGGATTTTTATTGAAGCCACGAGTGCCAACCCGATACACCTGCTTACATATATATATATATATATATATATATATATATATATATAGGAATGTGTGGTGCACTGAGCGCTACAACCTGTTTTAGTGATAGTTGTGATGTGACAAAAAATATGATGATGTATAATGTATAATACACTCCAAGAAGGTACAAGGGGCTGCAAAGAGTCTCTGGTGGTCACGTTTTTCCGACGTGACCGGTTTTGTAGATATAGTCAATGATAGACAGTTGTGCCTTCAGTGTAAAAGTGACAATCCTTAAATAATTAAGTGATGTGCGTACTGGAAATATTTGAGAAAATCGCGTGTAGAAAGGTCTTTCTTATATCCGTCTCCTATTCGGTCCTTCTTGTCCACAGTCACGAGACTCGGATAAGGTATAGGATCCAAAGGAGAAGGTATTTTGTATTAAAAGCAGAAATTGCTATAAAGGTGACTGGTAGTAAGTGGTGGTTTGCTGCCACCGTGTGGTCAAAATTTGAATTACACCCAGTGAAAAGTGCTTAAATAATAAAATTATTGACTCACATTTGACAGGGGTCCAATGTTGATAAGGACCCCTGTAGCCTTTCAAAGTTTGGGTACCTTAAATAGACAGAACCTCCCACCAAAAGGAGGGGGTAGAGAAACTAGATAGTGTGATAACGTTTTATAAAGGATTTTAATAGAAAAATAAAAAACATAGGTAATGGACTCGTACAATTTAACAATGTTAAAAAAGCTTATCTGGAGTGTGCATCAATGCACATTGGAGAGTGGAGGTAGGTATCCAGTGTGACCAACGCGTTTCATCCCCTTTTCTTTGTTTGGGACTTCATCAAGGGTCTCTCATGTTTGGAGCTGAGCAGTGTACACCCATCTATTGGATCACAAATACCAACTGTGGACTTGTCAAGCAAAAAACTATACGTATAATATTTGAAGGCCGTTTCTTTCGCTTAAAGAGCCTGAGGTGCTATTACTCCATATATTATATACAGCAACCAGTGGATTTCTGGTCGTTTGTATTAACATTACCTAAGAATCACCTTCGCTTTTTTACCGCCTGGGAGAATTTTGTCTCAGTTTACAATTGTGTGATCATCTTGTTCAACTATCGCATCGTGCCCCTGATGAAGTCATGCAAATGACGAAACGCGTTGGGCTTATGGGCGTATTGAAACACTTGTTGTGATTGTACATCATTTGTATAAAAATAAATCATTTTTATTGTGATTCACTGTAATTGTACCAAACCTTTATTGTACACTGCTATGCCCTTAGGGCAGTTTTATATTAAATTGTTTTACTCACTTGAAAGATTCTGTTCAATCAGGAAAGGTTAAACCCCCCTTTCTTATATAAATATATATATATTTATATATATATATATATATATATATATATATATATATATATATATATATATATATATATATATATATATATATATGGAACCAGTGCTTCAGGGAGAAAACACTTGTTCATGGTAGGGAACCCCCTTTTTGAAATATTCTATCTTTTACAAGAACTTGTTTGTTTGCTGATTACCCGTGCAAAGGGTTGGAAAAGGGCTACTTGATTGTTGCATTGATCTTTTGAGATAACCTAACTTGTGACTGCTGCGGGCACAAATATCATTGCTGTATGGCTACTGGAGTCACTACAAGTGACAGAGAAACTGAGGATGGCAGTGGATTTCTGCATCTCAAATTTGATACAGGTGATGTGTTTAGCTTTAGTGACACAGACGCAGAGAGTAGATATTTCAAAGATTCTCTCTGTGACCTTGAGGGTGTCACTCCTACCACTGATTTATTTGGCAATTTGCTCAAATTGAAAAAGAAAGAAGTGGACTATTATTTGCACGGGGTCACGCTAACAGACTACCATAAAGAACGTAAGATACCCGGAGTATTCCGCATAAAAAACGTTCCCACGATCGGCCGCAATAACACCGATTTTTGTAAAAAGTGGGCCGCTGTTTTGAACAAGTGCTCCCTGGATCTGATCCTCTTAGTGATAGAGGAGTCAGCCAGGGAGGTATCCACCCTATTGGAGGACACATCCACAGAATACAGACAAAAATTAATAAAATACAAAAAAGAGAAACTGCTAAAAGTAAATTTGGACTATCAAGAACAAAGAGTTTACACCTGGGCAATGGGCAGGAGTTCCTCAAATTACACTTCACAGAGGCGGGAGGGCCGGTATAGACAGAGATACCGCTTTGAGAAATCGAGTGGTTTTAATTATTTTTACAGCGAGTCAGATCGTCAGTCGGACAATCCTCTAAGTAAACCCCCCTTAGGGGTAGAAACACGTGCACAAAGATTCAGAGGCGGAGGTCGCGCACCCGCCCTGGTGGCCAAGGGCAGAGAAACCACAAAAAGGATGCAAAGGAAGAAACCATAATCATCAATTTATCTTCCAGAACGCTGACTCCCATTGAAGAAAAAGTACGGAATAAAGGACTTACTTTTTGTCCAACTAATTAATTCAACCCCTTCATTTGGAAACAAGAGATGTGGCGTCTCAAAAGAGGGTTGAAATTAAAAGGGTATTTCTCTGACTCTTCCGGCAACTGTGACCCACAACCTGTAAATAAAAAAACTAATTTTGAACCGAATTCCTTAAATCCTTCAATAAAGTCCTATATGAGGATACTGGACCATGAAGTGTCGACAGCACATAAAAACTGTCAAGTGACTTACTATAACCTGAGCCGGGAAGAATACTCTGCCTTACAAACACTGAACCTAAACAGCTGTGTTCCGCTCTGCGGACAAAGAGGGGGCCCTGGTTCTACAGGATACAGATATCTACAAAAAATAAATTTACCGGCAGCTTGCGGATAAAGCGGTGTACCAAAAGCTGGACAAGTATCCCACAAAGGTGTACAAAACTGAACTGGTTCTAAGGTACTTGTGTATTTTGGCGGCGCCCATCGCATACCATAACGCATGCGATGGTATGCGATGCGACGCGATTTCGTGCGATAGTGTGCGATGGCATACAATTTTCAAATTGTATGCCATTGTACATGGCATACAATGCCATACAATGCGATTAAACATTGTATAAGCACCCTAATGGGTGCTTATACAATGTTAAGCACCCTAATGGGTGCTTACAATGTTAAATGCACCCCCACGCCACCCCCCACTATAAACGTGAACCCGAAGTGTGGCGAGCGCAGCGAGCCCGTGAGGGGCGGCGGTACGCGTCCTACGACCTTTTCATACCCCCACTATCCACGTCGGCGTGGAGTTGAGAATAGAATTGTGTGGCGAGCGCAGCGAGCCACCAAGCCCGAAGCGTGGCGAGGGGACGCGGAAACCTGTGAAGCCCGCGAAGGGACGCGTTTACCTGTGAAGGTATCTGCATCCCCTCGCTGCTCTCGCCACACTATTCTATTCTCAACTTCACACTGACGTGGATAGTGGGGGTATGAAAAGGTCGTAGCACACCGCAAAAAGCAGGAATAGAGAGTGTGCAAATATTCATTTCAACACAAAGAGAGTACCATGCCCCCCCCCCCCCCCCCCCGTTCAGTTGTTTGTGAAATTATTGGAGAAAATGCTCACGAGGAATTATTTCCTCTTTGATAATGTATTCTACAGACACTGCGGGGGTGTGCCATGGGCTCTCACGTGGCACCTTCTGTAGCAAACATTTTAATGTTTGACATTGAAAAAAATCTGTTTTTGGATAATGATGCATTTTCACAACATGCCCGTTTTTTCCTCAGGTATATAGATGACATCATTGTCCTTTGGGACGATGATGTCATTAAATTCCATACAGTCATGGAAGAAATTAATCAAATGAATGATGACATCACATTTACATATCAATGTAGTTATGACAGTATCGACTACTTAGATGTCAACATCAGATGGTGTGAAAATACATTTTTCACAAAAAAAATTCCATAAGCCCACCGACTGTAATGTGGCTTTACATGCCAGCAGCCACCATCCCATTTCCTTGACTCAGGGACTCCCGTACTCGCAATTCCAAATCCAGAGAATTGATAAAACAGGTCAGGAATAAATCAGAAGACATGTCCAAAACCATGATTTTTGTTAATGAGTACAGCACCATGAGCAATACTGTAAGAAAAGTGCCGAAAAAATATTGGCCCCTAATCAACACAGAATCAGGCATTAAACCCCTTCAATCATCTAAGCTCATGATAGGTCACAGAAGAGGGAAAAATCTAAAAAATTGGCTGGTACATAACAATGTATCGGATCGGCAACCAATACCAACCAATTTTTTTGAGCAAAAAAACCTGGATGCTACCGTTGCACCGGGTGTGCAACGTGTAGTCATTTAGATGTTGGCCAGTACTTCACACATCCCAGATCTGGCAAAAAAATTCCCATAAAACATGTGTTGGGGTGTACATCTCGTTTTGTGATCTATATGAACACCTGTCCTTACAGTCTCATTTACGTGGGCAAAACTATCTGTACATTTAGGGAAAGAGCTGGTCAACATCGCTCTGCGATTAGACTGGCATTGAATGGCAAAGAAGTAGACCAGCCAGTGGCTAGACATTTTGTCGAAGCAAAACATTCACTTTCAACCCTGAGATACAGATTCATTGACCATGTGCCGAAATCCAAGAGAGGGGGAGATAGAGAGAGAGCGCTATTACAGCTAGAAACTTTCTGGATTCATAAATTGAACTCAGTGGCACCATTGGGCCTTAATGAGTCAATTTCCTTTGCCTGTTTCTCTTGATGCGGTATTTCCATATCCTCTTTATTAGCGACATTTTTATTATAACGGTTCAGGTACAGGGTGAAAAGTTGTGTAGAAGAGCAGTGTGTGCAGTTAGGAGGTATATGGTGACATGTATTGTAGGAGAGCAGTGTGGGCAGGGTGGGTGTGTGGGAGAGCAATGTGTGCAGTTAGGAAGTATATGATGACAAGTATTGTAGGAGAGCAGTGTGTGCACGGCGAGTGGTGTAGGAAATCAGTGAGAGCAGAGTGTGGAGGGCGACTAGTGTAGGAGAGCAGTGTGTGCAGGGGGAGTAGTGTAGGGGAGTAGTGTGTGCAGGGGGAGAAGTGTAGGAGAGCAATGTGTGCATGGCGAGTTGTGTAGGAGAACAGTTTGTGCATGGTGAGTAGCATGTGAGAGCAGTGTGTGCAGGGCCAGTAGTGTAGGGGAGCAGTGTGTGCAGGGCCAGTAGTGTAGGGGAGCAGTCTTTGCATGGCAAGTAGTGTAGGGGAGCAGTGTGTGCTTGGGAGTATTGTAGGAGAGCAGTGTGTGCACGGCGAGTGGTGTAGGAAATCAGTGAGAGCAGAGTGTGGAGGGCGACTAGTGTAGGAGAGCAGTGTGTGCAGGGGGAGTAGTGTAGGGGAGTAGTGTGTGCAGGGGGAGTAGTGTAGGAGAGCAATGTGTGCATGGCGAGTTATGTAGGAGAACAGTTTGTGCATGGTGAGTAGCATGTGAGAGCAGTGTGTGCAGGGCCAGTAGTGTAGGGGAGCAGTGTGTGCAGGGCCAGTAGTGTAGGGGAGCAGTCTTTGCATGGCGAGTAGTGTAGGGAAGCAGTGTGTGCTTGGGAGTAGTGTAGGAGAGCAGTATGTGCATGGCAAGTAGTGTAGGAGAGCAGTGAGTGCAGGGCAAGTAGTGTAATAGAGCAGTGCGTGCAGGGCGAGTAGTGTAGGAGAGCAGTGTGTGCAGGGCAGGTAGTGTAGAGGAGCAATGTGTACAGGGGAGTAGTGTAGGAGAGCATTGTGTGCAGGATGAGTAGTGTAGGAGAGCATTGTGTGCAGCATGAGTAATGTAGGGGTGCAGGGCATGTAGGGCATGTAGTGTAAGAGAACAGTTTGTGCCTAGTGAGTAGTGTAGGAGAGCACTGTGTGCATGGCAAGTAGTGTAGGAGATCAGTGAGAGCAGTGTGTAATTGGGAGTATTGTGTACATGGCGAGTAGTGTAGGAGAGCAGTGTGTGCATGTAGAGTAGTGTGTGCTTAGGAGTACTGTAGAAGAGAAGTGTGTGCAGAGAGAGTAGTGTAGGAGAACATTGTGTGCATGGAGAGTAGTGTAGGGGAGCTGTTTGTGCATGTAGAGCAGTGTAGGGGAGCCGTTTGTGCATGGCGAGTAGTGTAGGAGAGTAGTTTGTGCTTGGGAGTTGTGTAGGAGAGCTGTGTGTGCTTGGGAGTAGTGTAGGAGAGTAGTTTGTGCTTGGGAGTAGTGTAGGAGAGCAGTGTGTGCAGGAAGAGTAGTGTAGGGGAGCTGTGTGTGCAGGGCTAGTAGTGTAGGATAGCACTGAGTGAAGGCGAGTAGTGTAGGAGAGCTGTGTGTGCAGGGTAAATAGTGTAGTACAGCAGTGAGTGCAGGGCGAGTAGTGTAGGAGAGCAGTGTGTGCAGGGCGAGTAGTGTAGTTGAGCAGTGAGTGCAGGCGAGTAGTGTAGGAGAGCAGTGAGTGCAGGCGAGTAGTGTAGGAGAGCTGTGTGTGCAGGGTGAATAGTGTAGTACAGCAGTGAGTGCAGGGCGAGTAGTGTAGGAGAGCAGTGTGTGCAGGGCGAGTAGTGTAGGAGAGCAGTGAGTGCAGGGCGAGTAGTGTAGGAGAGCAGTGAGTGCAGGGCGAGTAGTGTAAGAGAGCAGTGTGTGCCGAGAAGGTTGTTAAAATATAAATATGTGGACCTATATGTTCATTCAGAAACTCTTAACTATATCCATACTTATGTTACCTTATTTTCTGCAATGTCATTGTCACGCTAGCAGTAGCACCAGCTGGAGTGTAACGGAGGTGCCTTGATGTAAGGTTTTTGCATAGACGACAGGAGGAAGGGATGCAATTGGATAAAAGAAAACCAGTTTTAATAAAGATACTGCGATACAGAAGATTAAATGTGGCACAAAGGTAATACTGAAGATATGAAATGAGGTTGAAAACTGAAGATGATTTGAAGAATAAACGTAAACTTGAATAGTTGATTTGAAGGATTTACTTGAAGAGATGATTGAATTGAAGATTGAATGAACTATTGGATGGTTGAACGATTGGACGATTGGATGATTGGACGATTGGGTGATTGGATGGTTGGATTATTGGAAGATTGGATGGTTGATAGGATGAATCCGGGAAGTATTGCAGCAGGCCTGAGTAGCTGTGACCAGGGAGAGTTGCAGTGGAAGTAACCGTCAGGTGAGGAAAGGGTGATCCCCTTTGGGATGTCCGGACGTCCTTGTCCGGACCGTAGAGGCGGTAGCAGGGTTCTGCAGGTGGATGGTCTTCACAGCAGGCGAGCAGGAGTGGTTCAGTCTGGAGATAGCTGGCAGGCAGAAGCGCTTTCAGCAGGAGTGGGAGTCAGATGCCTAGGGAAAGGACATCAATGTACTGACTGACTGTTTGGCCCAGCTGGTCAGTATTTAAAAGGAGAGCTGCACTGTAATTGGCTGAAGGTAATTGGTAGTGCAGCCTGGTTGGAGAAACCAACAAGATGGCCGCCGCCAGGGAAGGCGACAGGTTTCAGAACCAGGAAGTGCGTGCAGTACACTCCAGGCAGCGTGTCCAGCAAGGCCCAGGCAGAGTTCACAGCATCATGGCGCCTCAGTGTGGGAGGCATGGGTGGCAGACTTGGTGGTCGTGATAGAACCCCCTCCTTTATGAGTGGCCCCAGGACACTCCTTAGGCTTAGCTGGACATTTCTTGTGAAAATCTTTGATTAGTTTGGGTGCGTGTACCTCTGTGGCATGAGTCCAAGATCTCTCTTCTGGGCCATATCCTTTCCAGTCGATCAGGTACTGGAGTCTCTTGTACTTCCACATCCACATCCCACCACCAATACAAAAAAACTCAAACATCCACCTATATATATATATATATCTGCTTTTCTAATCTTATTAGCTGGTGACATATCACCTAACCCAGGCCCAAACCACATGTCCCACTCAGATTTAATTGGTTATAAGCCTTATAGAAAAACAGCTAACCTCATAAATATCACTTGCCTCCCACCACACACCAAACAACTTACATGTGCCCTATTGAATGCACACTCTGTTTGCAATAAATTATCATCCATCCATGACCTCTTTATCTCTCACAACTTCAACCTGATGGCCATTACAGAAACCTGGCTTACACAATCAGACATGGCCTCACCTGCAGCACTGTCACATGGTGGTTTCCACTTCACTCACACCCCCAGGCCTGGTAACTGTAATGGAGGTGGGGTTGGTATATTACTGTCACAAACCTTCACATACTCAGTTCTACCACCAGTTCCTTCACTCACATTTACATCATTTGAAGTTCACTCTATTAGGGTTTTTTCCTCTTTCCCTCTGCGTGTTGCTGCTATCTATCGCCCACCTGGGCTTCCCAAAACTCAATTTCTAGAAGATTTCTCTGCCTGGCACCCCCATTTCTTATCCTCTGACATCTCCACTATCATCCAGGGTGACTTCAATATTGCTATTAACAGTCCACCAGCTTTGCATGCTTCCAAACTCCTCTGTCTAACCTCCCAGTGGTCTGACTCCTCTACTCATGAGGAAGGCCACTGCCTTGACCTTGTTTTCACAAGGCTGTGCTCAGTCTCTGATTTTACTAACACTCCCTTCCCTCTCTCTGATCACAATCTCATTACCCTCTCGCTTTCCTCCATTACCCCAGGCACACTGACACTGAAATCATGCAAGTGTACCCTAACCCGCAGAAATACTAATGGTATTAATTTTCCACAATTTTCCACCTCCCTGCAACAACCGCTCTCACTAATTTCTACATTTACCTCTCCTGACTCTGCTGTTTCCCACCTCTACCAGATACTAGAAACAGCCCTTGATGAAGTGGCTCCAGCTTCCCATTACACCCCACATAAGCTTAGATGCCAACCGTGGCACTCTAAAACAAGGCAACTACGAAATCAGTCACGTAAAGTAGAACGCCAATGGCGTAAATCTCGTAATATGACTGACTTCCTCACATATAAGACTAGCTACCACTCCTACAGCAATGCTTTGAACACTGCCAAACAAACATACTACCAATCTCTCATCTCTTCGCATGCCACCAACCCTAAGCGACTCTTTAACACATTTAAGTCTCTTCTGTACCCTCCTCCTCCTCCCACACCGGCTACCATCAGTGCACAAGAACTTGCCTCCTACTTTAAGGACAAGATTGATAACATCCGAGATGAAATGGTATGCTCTTCCTCAACCTCCAACCCACTTTTTTCCCCTGCTGAACCCTCTGCCACTTTCTCTTCATTTGAGCCCGCAAATGAAAAGGAAGTATCCACACTCTTCTTATCCTCCTACTCCACTACCTCTCCTCTCGATCCTATACCTGCGCAAGTCATTAAAAATCTATCTCCTGTGATTATTCCAACCTTAACTAAAATCTGCAATCTCTCTCTTGCTACTGGTACTTTTCCTTCTCTGCTCAAACATGCAGTGCTTACTCCCATTCTGAAAAAACACAATTCCGAACCTAACTCTCTCTCTAACTATCGTCCTATCTCTCAGCTCCCATGCCTCTCCAAACTACTGTAGAGACTTGTCTACTCTCGCCTCACACACTTTAACTCTCATGCCCTATTAGACCCGCTTCAGTCAGGCTTTCACTCTCAACACTCCACTGAGACAGCACTGACTAAAGTGGTGAATGATCTGGTAACTGCTAAGTCTAAAGGCCATTACTCACTACTTATTCTTCTAGATCTTTCTGCTGCGTTTGACACTGTGGATCACACTCTTCTCTTACAAACACTACACTTCCTAGGTCTTAATGATACAGCCTTTTCCTGGTTCACATCTTACCTATCCGATCGCTCTTTCGGTGTTCACTTCTCTGACAGTATCTCCTCTTCACTACCTCTGACAGTCAGAGTTATGCAAGGCTCAGTCTTAGGTCCTCTGCTTTTCTCAATCTATACTTCCTCTCTTGGCAAACTAATCAGCTCTTTCGGATTTCAGTATCACTTATATGCGGATGATACTCAAATCTATCTATCAACCCCAGAGTTGTCACCAGTGGTTTTGGGCCGAGTATCTGAATGTCTCTCTGCCATCTCATCTTGGATGTCTTCTCGCCAACTCAAACTCAATATTTCCAAAACGGAATTACTTATATTCCCACCAGCCAAGAACAGTTACCATCCTGATATCTCCATCACTGTTGACAACTCGACAATCTACCCTACCCCACAAGCTCGTTGCCTAGGGGTCATCCTCGACTCTGAACTGTCCTTTTTTCCCCACATTCAATCTGTCTCCAAATCATGTTACCTGCATCTAAAAAACATATCCAAAATAGGATCGTATCTCACACAAGACACTACTAAATCTCTTATCCATGCACTCATTATATCTCGCATTGATTATTGCAATAGTTTCCTAACTGCTCTTCCTAAGAACAGACTCTCCCCACTGCAATCCATTTTAAATGCTGCTGCTAGGCTGATCTTGCTCATCGTCTGCTGTTCCGCTCTGCAAGTCCCTCCATTGGTTGCATGTATCTTACCGTATTCAATATAAAACACTTCTACTCGCATATAAAGCTATTAACCATACTGCACCAGCATATATCTCTTTACTTATCACAAAATATCTCCCATCTCGCTCCGCTCTTCACAAGATCTCCGTCTCTCTTCTGCACGGATCACTAGCTCCCATTCACTATTACAGGACTTTCATCGGGCTGCTCCCATCCTATGGAATGCCCTTCCACGCACAATAAGACTCTCCGCTAGCCTCCAAACTTTCAAGCGTTCTCTGAAAACTCACCTCTTCAGGCAAGCCTATCATGTTTAAGTACCATAAGCATAACCCTCTGAGGCACTTATGTATTTTATAGCTTCCCTTCTGGACTTGTAACTTGGTGGGACTGCTATGCTATTACTGGTGCCTGTCCTTGTGTTTCCCTCCTATATCCCTATAGATTGTAAGCTTGCAGCAGGGCCCTCCTACCTCCAAGTCTGTCTGTTGTTACCCAGTTTGTCTTTCACTGTTTACTATTGTAAAGTGCAACAGAATCTGCTGCGCTATATAAGAAACTGTAAATAAATAAAATACCTTATAGGAGAGTCCAGGATGCGAGCCACTTCATATTCCACGCCCCTGTGAGTAAAGACTTTAGGAGATTTGGGGAGACTTGCATGATATTTGTTTCGAATCAATGGTTTGAGTAAGGAGACATGAAAAGAGTTGGGAATAATGAGGTAATTTTAATTTGTAGGCAACCGGGTTGATGATCTTCATGATTGGAAAAGGACCGATGAACCGCGGTGCAAACTTCATTGAGGGGACCCGAAGGTGAAGATTCCATGTGGACAGCCATACCTTATCACCTACTTTTAAATTTGGAACTGCTCTTCTTCTATCGGCAAATTTTTTGTACCTTTTGAGAGGCGCTGACCAAGGATTTCCTGACCTTTCTCCAATGGTGACGCAGTTGCTGGAGAGTCAAGGTTACCGCTGGCACAGATGTCGAAGGAAGCCGCTGGAAATCAGGAACCTTGGGATGGAAGCCATAGTTAATAAAGAAAGGAGTAGAAGAAGCAGACGAGTGATACTGATTGTTATGGCCAAACTCGGCCCATGGCAATACCTCAACCCAATCATCTTGAGAAGAGGACACATGTAAACGTAAAAATGTTTCTACATCCTGAATGACTCTTTCCGTTTGGCCATTAGATTGTGGATAATAAGCTGTACTAAAGTTGAGTTGAATCTTGAGGACTTTACACAATGCTCTCCAGAATTTGGCCACAAACTGAACCCCTCGATCGGACACAATCTCTTCGGGTAGTCCATGGACTCTGAAGATCTCTTTTATAAACAAATCAGCAAGCTTGGGAGCTGAAGGTAACCCCTTCAGAGGTATGAAATGCGACATTTGCGATAATCGATCGATAACCACCCATATGGTACTATAACCATCTGAGGATGGTAGATCTGTGATGAAGTCCATCGACAAATGAGTCCATGGTCCCCGTGGGATCGGGAGTGGCCTTAATGGACCTATTGGCGCTAGATTAGATGACTTACGTTGGGCACAATGAGGACAGGATGCAATGTACTCTTGCACATCCTTTTTTAAAGCAGGCCACCAATATTTTCGGGCCAATAATTCATAGGTCTTTTGAACCCCTGGGTGCCCAGAGAATTTTGAATCGTGGGCCCACCGTAAGACTTGACTCCTTGAATTAGGTCTGACAAACGTTTTACCTGGAGGCACGGATACTTGCACTGTGGTAGCAGCAAAGGCACTTGGATCCAGAATTCTACTTCCTTCAAAGGATCTGGACTCCTCCTCTGTTTCCCATGACCTAGAAAGAGCATCTGCTTTGTGGTTCTTTACTCCTGGAGAGAAAGACAACTTATAATTAAATCTGGCAAAGAATAATGCCCATCTGGCCTGCTGAGGATTAAGACATTGTGCATTCTTTAGATAAAGCACATTTTTATGATCGGTAACAACATTAACAATATGAACTGCCCCCTCCAATAAATAACGCCATTCTTCTAGTGCCATCTTGATGGCCAATAATTCCTGATCCCCTATGGCATAATTTTGTTCAGCTGATGAGAATCTTTTTGAGAAAAACCCACAGGGGTGTAACTGTCCATCACTCTTTGCCTGGGAAAGTACAGCTCCTACAACCTCCAATGTAAAAGGCAAAGTGACGTCTGGTTGGGCCAGCACTGGTGCTGTGATGAATTTTCTCTTGAGAGTGACAAAAGCCTTGGAAGCTTCAGGATTCCATTTAGAGGGTTTGGCACCTTTACGAGTGAGCGCAGTGATGGGGGCAACAATTGTAGAAAATCCTTTGATAAATTTTCTGTAATAGTTTGCAAATCTGAGGAACCTTTGGACCCCTCGGAGAGTATGAGGCTGAGGCCATGACTGAATTGCCTCTACTTTGGCTGGATCCATTTCTAGACCAGAGCCTGACACAATATATCCCAGGAAGGGTATAGAAGGCACCTCAAAAATGCATTTCTCCAACTTACAGAAGAGAAGATTTTTTTCTAAGGTGTGACAGTACCTCTCTGACGAGTTCTTGATGCTCCTGACGACTGTTGGAAAATATAAGAATATCGTCGAGATGGGCCTGACCGGGATAAGGAGCAGAAGGGCTTTACAGGAGCTCCGTTATATCCCCGCAGAAACGCACATTTTGGGAAGTCTCAGACCCCATATTCTGCCACCAGCCGAGTCCCTATACCACCCAGACGCAGCAGACACCCGAACGTCTTTGCGGGTTGCGGCCTACCCGCCGGAGAAGCCGGGGCCTCGATTTTGACAGCCAGCCGGGACGCGGACATCGCGATCACGATCGCGGGCCTAAAAACCTGCTAAAGCTACCAATCTCGCCTCCCACACTCCTCACACTCCCTCCTACCTCCGGAGACACCCCCAGTGGACCTCAGTGCCGGGATCCCTGGGCTGGAGGGACAGGAGACGCCACTAGAGTGCCCTCATCCCCACAGACTGGCAGCCATTTTCCATCACACATCAAGGCACATCAAGGCTCCCTAACACATCAGTGAGTACAGCATTGATACTGCTGAGCTGCTTCATTCTTTGGGACTTCTAATTATACTTACCTATTGATCCTCATTCATCAGACAAGCACTGTGCCAAGGATTTACTGGCAGATAGGTGGTCTATCTCAGCTTATTTCAACTTCTTAAAGAGACTTAGTTTTTCTCCCCTTCTTGGTCTGCAGCCACAAGTGGATACTGCCATCCTCCACCCCCCCCCCCCCCCCAAAGGATCTTTGTGGCCTTTGTGTTGTATTATATGCTATTTGCTTGAAGATAATATAACTCCTAAGTGATTGCAGACATGCTGGTCAGTCTGCTACCCACATTCTGAAGTTAGCTATCTCTGATTGAACCTCATTCACAAGTGATCCTGTCTATTTAATTCTTGATGCTACTTGCCACTGTTATGTACTGAGCATTTCTTATATGAACCTCACCTAGACCACTGTCCCCTATATGCTCTGATACGGATACCATTCATCCATACTCTCCTGCCCTGACCTGCATGCCCTTAATATACCTTCCATAAATAAATTCCTCTCGCCCTCTGCTACTATGCAATCCCTTCAGCAACGTCAGGAGAAGAGGCGTGCAGACCCGAATATGACATCTGACTCTGAAAATCCAGATTTATCCCCTGCTCATAAAAAAGCAGTTGCGGCTCAAGACTCTTATGTCACATACAATGTTGTGGTAGATGCAATTACAGCAACTATGGGCCCATTATTGTCTAAAGCGGTTGCAGACATCACTGCGCAGTTACATCACCTCACCCACAGAGTTGAGGAGACCGAACACAGAGTCGGTGAAATATTTCAAGATGTCTCCCGCCTTAAAAGAGATGTACCACGGCTAGACAAAAGCAACTATCAGCTCTGGAATAAAGTGGATGATCTCGAATACAGATCTAGGCGGAACAATATTCGCCTGGTAGGCCTTCCGGAAACAATCAAGGGTCCAGTATTAGCTCACTTCATCCGGAACACCCTGCCTTCCCTCTTAGGCATAGAATCGGATTGTCGAGATATGATAATTGAAAGAGTCCACAGGGTGGGCCAGAATTCCTCATCTACATCCAACCACCCCCGAGTGGTGTTGTTTCGCTGTCTCAACTATCTTCACAAACAAGCCATCTGGTCAGCCTCCCGGAACAAGAAGGAAATTCTCTGGGAATCCTCCAGATTATATATATTTCAAGACTTTTCCGTGGAACTGTCTCGTTCTCGAAAAGCATTCTCCCCGATTTGTTCTCGTCTAGTGACAGAGCAGAAGAAATTTGCGATGATTTATCCGGCCAAGTTGAGAATCTTTGACGGAGCCTCTTTCAAAGACTTCAACACCCCGCAGGATGCTGAGTCGTTTCTCAGGGAGGAAAGGCAGCGTATTACCCATACTTCTGACATATCAGACCCCCCCCCCCCCCAGGATGCGGATGAAATCCACAGGTTTTCTATGTCTCGTGATGCTTAGCAGCATTTTCTAGTTAGTCTAAACTGGTATTATATGTTCTCTTAGAGATACAGTTTAATAAATGTCAATTTTTCTTCATAACAAATTCATAGTTAGTTTCAGCAGCTTTCATAGCTCTTTAAATGATTTGAATATCTTAGTAATGTTCCTACTAATATACATTGAGCTAGGGAGAAACTAGTATCAGAGCGTACTTAAAGTTATTCTCTACGTATACGTTATTTTAAGTGTTTTGGCTTGAGGTTCACCTCCTTGTTTCTTATCACTATAGTGATTATGTTCGGTTTTATAGTAATAGTGAATCGTATTTTCATGCTCAGTTACATATATCAGATCTTTCAAATTAGGCCAGAATGCCTTTTACTGCCTTACCTACATACGTATTGTGTTGCCCCCCCCTGTCTGTCTGTTGCTTTCCTATTGTTCTGCCCGACCCCCTCTCCTATAAACTGATATCTATTGGATTTAGTATTTCTGTCTCACACTGGTGCGAATACAACTCTCCTATTACTTAAATGTCTTTAAAGATTGGGACTTGGAACATGGGAGGTATTAATTCCCCGGCCAAGAGAAGGAAAATCCTCACTTACCTTACCAGGTTGGGATTGGATGTGGCTTGTCTCCAGGAGACTCATCTGACTGCAGCTGAGCATCTCAAATTGCAGATGATGGGCTGGAAATTACTGGCAGCTGCCCCATTCAATTCCAAATCTCGTGGTGTTGCTATTCTTGTTAGACGTTGTTTAAATATCTCTATTACAAAGACTGACATTGACCCTGACGGTCGATATCTTATAGCTGATATTACTATTGACAACTCACCTTATGTCCTCTGTACGATATATGCCCCAAATGTATACAAGAAATCTTTCTTCACCTCCATAATTGCCAAATTACTCCCCTATGACCCCTCCACTCTAATTTTATTGGGTGATCTCAACTTAATATCCTCACCCATCCTGGACAGATCCTCTTCACAGAGAACCCCCATTACACTACCAAAACTGGGAGTGCCTGCCCTAGCCAAACAACTTCAATTAATAGATACATGGAGGGCAATTAACCCAATAGAAAGAGATTACACCTGTCTTTCTTCTGCCCATCAAACTCTATCCAGAATAGATTATATTCTATTAGCCTCCTCACTCTTCCCTAACATCCAAGAAGCTGTTATTGAACCAATTTGTTTATCCGATCATGCCCTGATGTGGATAACACTCCACACCAACACCAATAAAGGCTCTTTCAGATTATGGAAATTCCCAAACTACCTCTCCCAATCTATCTCCTTTCGAAATAAACTAGATGCAGCCTGGATGGACTTCAAACTTACAAATGCAGAAAGTGCGGAGTCAAACCCAGCTTTATTTTGGCAATTGGGTAAGGCTGTTATGCGTGGAGTGGTTATCTCCTATGTTGCAGCAGAAAATAAAACGATAGCTACAGCCTACCTCGATTTACAAACAACTCTAACAGATTTGTTCCATGCATTTAAATCAGTCCCGTCCTCTAGCAATAAAATAGCCTACAACACAGCTAAAATTCACTTTGATGAATATCTAAAATTAAAAAGCGATCGATATATGTTTTCATCTCATTTTAGATTTCACCGTTATGGAAACAAAACAGGCAAACTTCTATCCAATATACTACGGGGCTCACAACCACCCATGTTAGTGCACCCCTTGCGTAACGCAGATGGAACTATGGTGTCGTCAAGCAGCCAGATAACTGATGTGATGAGGACCTTTTATTCTCAGATTTATACAGAGCCCCCTCAGAATACAAACAACCAATAAAACAACAATAATAAAATTACTGCGGACCCTGGAATAGTGGAACTTCCACTTGTTCCTATATGTGCTCCTTATAATTAAGTAAAGACATATTACCCCTTGGATGTATTCCGTTTGATGGTATCGGAGTGTCCAATATTTACTGCTGAAGTCCCTTTATAGTTTGCCTGGAGATGTTAGGCAAGTAGGCCTTTTGGAATGCCAGGTGGGTCTCCAAAAATTAAGCAGATGGTGGTATCCCCCTAAATTGTAATCCGTTTCGGATGGTAACAGGGTGTCCAATGTTACTGCTGAAATCCCTTGTAGTTTGCCTGGAGATGTTGAGCAGGTGAACCTGAGGATTACCAGGTGGGTCTCCAAAATTTGAGCAGGTGATGGTATCCCTGGAAGTATAAGTCCAATTTGGTGGATTGGAATAAGGGGGGTCCAATGGGGTGGTAAGGAGCTGGTTCAAGTGGAGTATTAAGCAGAGTCCAGAGTCCAACAGTGGGTAAAAACCAACGCGTTTCGTTGTTTTCCAACAACTTTTTCAAGGTCTATCACCCTTGGTCTGGCCAGGGTTTAAATACCCTATGGAGAGGAAGTACTATTGGTCACATGACAAAAGAAAAATTAATTACCCAGTTGATCAGTTTTATTTAAAAACATGATTAGATTTACTTTTTATTATAATGTATTTATTTACAAGAATAGGAGGCAGTCCTAAAAACATTTTTAATGTTAATACAATGATTTTTGGAGTATATTGCGCTCCACTTCCGGTTGTTGGAACGCACGCGGCGTCCAAATTCCGGTATTTGCCGCGTGCGTTCCAACAACCGGAAGTGGAGTGCAATATACTCCAAAAATCATTGTATTAACATTAAAAATGTTTTTAGGACTGCCTCCTATTCTTGTAAATAATTACATTATAATAAAAAGTATATCTAATCATGTTTTTAAATAAAACTGATCAACTGGGTAATTAATTGTTCTTTTGTCATGTGACCAATAGTACTTCCTGTCCATAGGGTATTTAAACCCTGGCCAGACCAAGGGTGATAGACCTTGAAAAAGTTGTTGGAAAACAACGAAACGCGTTGGTTTTTACCCACTGTTGGACTCTGGACTCTGCTTAATACTCCACTTGAACCAGCTCCTTACCACCCCATTGGACCCCCCTTATTCCAATCCACCAAATTGGATTTATACTTCCAGGGATACCATCACCTGCTCAAATTTTGGAGACCCACCTGGTAATCCTCAGGTTCACCTGCTCAACATCTCCAGGCAAACTACAAGGGACTTCAGCAGTAACATTGGACACCCTGTTACCATCCGAAACGGATTACAATTTAGGGGGATACCACCATCTGCTTAATTTTTGGAGACCCACCTGGCATTCCAAAAGGCCTACTTGCCTAACATCTCCAGGCAAACTATAAAGGGACTTCAGCAGGAAATATTGGACACTCCGATACCATCAAACGGAATACATCCAAGGGGTAATATGTCTTTACTTAATTATAAGGAGCACATATAGGAACAAGTGGTAGTTCCACTATTCCAGGGTCCGCAGTAATTTTATTATTGTTGTTTTATTAGTGTTTTTTATTGTGCACAATATTGCATGTTAAATATTTTTTACAATTTATGTGATACCCAGTTGATCTAAGAGTGATTTTTTAAGCGCTCCACCACTTTGCTCTTTCTTTTCCATTATTATTGGGGGACTGACCTTCCCCTCAGGTGTGAGCAGCTAGCTAAGCACTACATCCATAGCGCCTTTTTGTTTTTCACTCACGTGAATAAACAATTTCTTGTACAAGAATACAAACAACGCCCTGATAGAGCCATCTCCCTCCCCTTGGGTATTTCCCAACCTCCCCCAATACCCTGAGGAATATGCTGATAGATTAGAAGCCCCATTACACTGGACGAGGTCACGAGAGTAATTCAACAATCCAAACCTTCAAAGGCCCCTGGTCCGGATGGCATGTCCGCAGAATTTTACAAGATACTCTTACCCTGGCTTGGTGACGATTTAGTTAAATTCTATAATCATATCATTACTACCCAATCCATCCCACTATATTTTAACTCTGCTGTTATTAGACTACTCCCCAAGCCGGGCAGAGATCCAGCTCTGCCGGGATCTTACAGACCCATTTCATTACTTAATTTTGACTATAAAGTTTTTACGAAAATTTTGGCAGACCGATTAAAATTTCACTTGCCGCGGATTATCCATCCGGACCAGACAGGGTTCATAGTGGGTAGACACTCTGTAATAAATGTCAGGAAGTTGCTAGGATCTCTTCATCATATGTCAAACACGCCCCTTTTATCTCCCAAGCTAATTGTTTCCTTCGACGCCGAGAAGGCATTTGATTTAGTTAAATGGTAGTATCTTTTTACAACAATGCGCCTTTTTGGCTTCACTCCTGGTTTCATCAATATCTTACGCACCCTATACAGCTCCCCAGTATCCCAAATATCCTGTAATGGCTCTATCTCCTCATCGTTTGCGATTTCAAGGGGCACTAGACAAGGCTGCCCATTATCCCCCCTTTTATTTGCCATCGCTATAGAGCCATTGGCGATCGCGATACGCAACTCTTCCCTGATTGAGGGTATCTCTATTCAAAATCATGTGCTTAAGGTGTCCTTGTATGCGGATGACATGATTTTATTCCTCTCTAATCCATCCACATCTCTCCCCGCAGTGCTCGATCTGATATCCGCCTTCGGCTATGTTTCTGGGTATAAGGTTAACTTGAGCAAATCAGAGGTCCTCCCGATCCAAGGTGCGCCACTATACTTTCAAACATTGCTGATACTTCAACCTTTTCACATCTCCTTCACTTCCATTAAATATTTAGGCATCAATATCCCCTCGGACCTTGCCGACCTATATAAAATAAACTTCACCCCAATTATTGATAAAATCAAGAGGTACCTAGATAGTTGGATGTCCTTGCCCATTTCCCTTCTAGGACGAATGGCTGCAATCAAGAGTGTTCTGTTCCCCAAAAATTTTTATATAATGCAGATGTTACCTATAACACTTCAACCCAAAGATTTAAAATCCCTAAATTCTCTTTTCTCTCGCTTCTTATGGCAAGGGAAAAGACCCCGAATAGCCTTCGCCAAATTGCGACTACCCCGTAAAAAAGGAGGACTGGGCTTTCCAGATCTGACACAATACTCCAATGCCATATTCTTCAGGTATATCGATGACTGGCTGCTTGACAATAGTTCATACACAGATACCCAACTAGACTCAGCACTGTTTGCCCCGTTCTCACCAAATGGTCTGCTCCATACTAAATGGTCAGACCTCTCAGCCTTTATTAAAGAGCATCCTTTATTTACAGATACGTACAGAGCTTGGATATCCATTAATAAGAAATTTCATTGCAGCCCCTTATACTCCCCATACATTTCACTATGGGGCAACCCAGCCTTTCCTCCGTCACTAACTAATTCCACCTTCTCCCAATGGAAAATAAAGGGCCTGGCCTCTATCAATAAAGTGTTTGATCCCGGAGGAGAATTACTCTCTTTTGCAGATCTCCAATCGCAATACCAGCTCCCCTCTCAAAATTTTTATATGTACCTTCAAGCCAGACATTACATCCAATCACTACCTAAGCCTAATAACTCTGATAACATGGCATGTCTTTTCCAATCTCTCCTCAAGCTCATTCCCTCTGTCCCATATAGAATCACCTCCTAACAGCTTCATCCAGCTGGTCTGCAACTCTACACAAATGGTCCACGGATACCCCCAGTATCTCCCTGCTACCTGACCTTCTGTCTCAATACGACTCTACTCTTAAATACCTACACTCCTCTTATTTACAGGAAGTTCATATTAGAATGATTCACAGAGCATATATCTCACCTGCTCAGAGGAAACACATGACAGACTCAGAGACAGGTGCCTGTGTCAAATGCACGTTATCACATGCAGATTTCTTCCACTGCATATGGGGTTGTGGGAAGATACGGAAATTCTGGAACAAAATAACTCAATTCACCCATTGGCATGTATCTGTGGAACTTTTAAGAACTGGAACCTAGGCCCCGACAGACAGAACAAACAATATAAAATTTGATTACTGGCCACGATAGTCACGGTTGCCAAGAAAACCATCCTTATTCATTGGACTAATCGGTCTGCTCCCTCACTTATAGAAGTAAAACAGAAATTGATCCAAATTTTATATTGTGACAGGCGCTCTACGATCCCTGATGTTGAGACTGGTGTGGAGAAATTTTATAAAAAATTGGAGTATTTCATCAATACCCTTGATGCCCAGTCTCAAGATCACATCATGAGACTATTTGAAAACACCTCCTGGAGCTTGCTGCGTCAAATAGCGGCGAGTAACTGAGATTCTTGACCAAGCGACCAGTTTATGCAATATCCTTACTTTACTCCAGTGACACCGGATCTACTGTCCGTGATATTTCACTTTATATTCCCCTATATTGTCTCCCTTATGTTTGCCCCCCCTCCCTTGTCTGTCTGTCTTTTCCTAGTACAGCTTCTTTATTTTGAGGTTTATTTATTTTTATTTTATTTTATTCTTTGCTGTATTTGATACTATTGTGCCTTCTAGGATTTCCTTTTTAATTTTCTTACTGATGTTGAGTAATGTTATCTGTGTATGGCGCTGTCGAATATGACTGTTGTATACACCGTATCTGTACCATGATGCTGTCATGTTCTGCTTACGTTTTCATCGGTCATCTGTTTTAAATTTGTTTCTTATTCTGTATTGAAAACCCAATAAAATATCTTAAAAAAAAAAAAAAAAATATCGTTGAGATAAACCACAACATGTTTATACAGAAGGTCTCTAAATAGCTCATTCATATAGAACTGGAAAACTGCGGGAGCATTACTCAACCAAAAAGGCATAAGGAGATACTAATAATGTCCATCTCTAGTATTGAAGGCAGTTTTCCATTCATCTCCTTCCCGGATGCGGATAAGATTGTAGGCTCCGCGTAGATCTAGCTTAGTAAAGATGGTGGCTCCCTTAATACGATCGAACAATGATGTAATAAGTGGCAGTGGGTAACGATTCTTAATGGTGATTTCATTCAGGCCACGGTAATCGATACAAGGCCGCAACCCTCCATCCTTTTTCTTAAGGAAGAAAAACCCAGCCCCAGCAGGAGAGGATGAAGGACGAATGAACCCTTTGGCGAGGTTTTCTTTTATGTACTCTGACATTGCTTGTGTCTCTGGCACAGACAATGGGTACATCCTCGTGGAGGATTTTTGCCTGGTAGCAATTTGATAGGACAGTCCCATGGACGATGAGGAGGTAATTGGTCAGTAGCTTTCTTGCAGAATACGTCAGCGAAGTCTCTATATGAGGTAGGTAACCCTTCTGGGATTTGGAGGGTGACTTGACGGGATGGTGTCACCGTTTTAAGGCAGGACTTGGTGCAGGATGCACCCCACGCCAAGACCTGGGACGAGGCCCAATCGATACTAGGGTTATGGGCACGTAACCAGGGGAGGCCCAAAACAATTGGGTATGTTGACTTGGGTATGACAAGAAACTGTATTTTTTCTACATGCAACAGACCGATTTGTAGGGTTAAAGGTTGGGTTTGCAAAGTAACAGTGTCACCTAATATACGACTTCCATCCACAGCTGTTAGATATAATGGACGCTGAAGGGGAACAGTAGGTAATTGCCAACGTTTGACGACATCAGCCGTGATGAAACTTTCCGCTGCGCCTGAGTCCAGGAGCGCTGGTAAATGTCGGAGCTGTTGTTTGACTTGTAGTGATACTTGAAAAATACAGTCTTTAGTATTTGGAGAGGTAGTAACAACTCCTAACCTGCCCTCTCTCTTACAGGTTAAGTTCTGGCGTTTCCCGGTCTCTTGGGACAAGAATCCACGGAATGCTGAGGATCAGCGCAATAGAGACAGAGATGTTCATCATGCCGACGTCTTAGTTCGGCTGAGGACAACTTGAAACGGTTAGCCTGCATAGGTTCTTCCGTCAGTAGTGACGGAGTTTTGGGTATAGGTAGATGCCGACTAGGAGATGCTCGACTTTTCTCTTGATGTCTCTCTCTGAGTCTTAGGTCAATCTTAGTGCATAAGTAGATTAGATCCTCCAACGTGGAAGGCAGGTCTCTAGCCGCTAGTTCGTCTTTAATTTCAGGAAGGCTGCGAGGAAAGCCTCCTCATTCCATGCTAGCTCAGCTGCCAGAATTTTAAACTGGATAAGGTATTGACCCACTGTCCTGGAACCTTGAAGTAGGCGTAGTATCTCAGTGGCAGCAGTACTAATTCGACCTGGCTCATCGAAGATAATTTTAAAAGTACTGATAAATCGAGCATAGTCTGACAGCAGTGGATCTGCTTTTTCCCATAAGGGAGAAGCCCAATTGGCTGAAGGTAATTGGTAGTGCAGGCAGCCTGCAGGGAAGGCGACAGGTTTCAGAACCAGGAAGTGTGTGCAGTACACTCCAGGCAGCGTGTCCAGCAAGGCCCAGGCAGAGTTCACAGCATCATGGCGCCTCAGTGTGGGAGGCATGGGTGGCAGACATGGCGGTCGTCACAGACATATCATTAATCATTGAAAAGTTATTAATATATTATATAGCTGTGCAAACTGTAGAATGCTACACTTGCTGAATGACTCTAATCATACAGAGTATAAGACCTTCCCTTTGCCTCTAACATAGGCAGGTGTGTGTCTCATGCAGCAGCCATTTTGTGTCATGATGGGTATTCAGAGTGGATTACTTTTGTGCAAATTCTCAATCCTATTGTTTACCAAACGACCGTGGACACGCAAGGCAAAAAAGTGAGGAAAATAGCGAATGGATCTAATTTGATTTGACAGACAGCCACCATTTGTCGGTGGTAACTGTCTGGTTTCTTGTAGTGTCATGAATAATGCAGGCATGCCCAAAAGTTTTCAGGGAGGGTCTGTGACATTAGCTCTGGCCTCCATCAGCCGGATTCTGTTGCTCAGATGTGGAAGGGTCGGACTTGATGGTGAGTGAATGTGCAACCCATTCTGTTTGTACTAGATCAATGATTTTGCTTTCTCTGGCAAGCTCTCTCCAATGGCTGCAAATGTCCAGTCACACACGCACATCTGTGATGTCACTTGGCAGTGATTCTGTCCTCTCAGACTGGCCCCTTCTAGTCAGCAGGGCTGTAGTGATGCTCCACTTCCTGTCAGTCAGCCATGACACCAGGCTGGGGTGTGTGAGAGGAAAGAATCCCAGCAGCAGATGTGAAGATCTGAGATCAGAGACCTGGATATCGCGCTGCACTTCTCTCATCTTCCAGTAACAGGGTGGAGGAAATAAGCAGATTGCAGCAGTCAGCCCTCATCTGAGGTAAGACATAAGCGCTGCAGCCCCTGTCACTCCTCACAGATACAGTCTCTCTCCCTCCTGATGTACAGGGCTAGCCCCGTATGTGTCCTGCCCCAGACTCATGGCTCCCTGCTAGTTACACATGACCTGCAGCAGTCAGCCCTCATCTGAGGTAAGACACTAGTGCTGCAGCCCCTGTCACTCCTCACAGATACAGTCTCTCCCTCCTGATGTACAGGGCTAGCCCCGTGTGTGTCCTGCTCCAGACTCATGGCTCCCTGCTAGTTACACATGACCTGCAGCAGTCAGCCCTCATCTGAGGTAAGACACTAGTGCTGCAGCCCCTGTCACTCCTCACAGATACAGTCTCTCCCTCCTGATGTACAGGACTAGCCTCATATGTGTCCTGCCCCAGACTCATGGCTCCCTGCTAGTTACACATGTCCTGCAGCAGTCAGCCCTCATCTGAGGTAAGACACTAGTGCTGCAGCCCCTGTCACTCCTCACAGATACAGTCTCTCCCTCCTGATGTACAGGGCTAGCCCCGTATGTGTCCTGCTCCAGACTCATGGCTCCCTGCTAGTTACACATGACCTGCAGCAGTCAGCCCTCATCTGAGGTAAGACACTAGCGCTGCAGCCCCTGTCACTCCTCAGATACAGTCTCTCCCTCCTGATGTACAGGGCTAGCCCCGTATGTGTCCTGCTCCAGACTCATGGCTCCCTGCTAGTTACACATGACCTGCAGCAGTCAGCCCTCATCTGAGGTAAGACACTAGCGCTGCAGCCCCTGTCACTCCTCACAGATACAGTCTCTCCCTCCTGATGTACATGGCTAGCCCCGTATGTGTCCTGCCCCAGACTCATGGCTCCCTGCTAGTTACACATGTCCTGCAGCAGTCAGCCCTCATCTGAGGTAATACACTAGCGCTGCAGCCCCTGTCACTCCTCACAGATACAGTCTCTCTCTCCTTATGGTACAGGGCTAGCCTCGTATGTGTCCTGCTCCAGACTCATGGCTCCCTGCTAGTTACACATGACCTGCAGCAGTCAGCCCTCATCTGAGGTAAGACACTAGTGCTGCAGCCCCTGTCACTCCTCACAGATACAGTCTCTCTCTCCTGATGTACAGGGCTAGCCCCGTATGTGTCCTGCCCCAGACTCATGGCTCCCTGCTAGTTACACATGACCTGCAGCAGTCAGCCCTCATCTGAGGTAAGACACTAGCGCTGCAGCCCCTGTCACTCCTCATAGATACAGTCTCTCTCTCCCTCCTGATGTACAGGGCTAGCCCCATATGTGTCCTGCACCAGACTCATGGCTCCCTGCTAGTTACACATGACCTGCAGCAGTCAGCCCTCATCTGAGGTAAGACACTAGTGCTGCAGCCCCTGTCACTCCTCACAGATACAGTCTCTCTCCCTCCTGATGTACAGGGCTAGCCCCATATGTGTCCTGCCCCAGACTCATGGCTCCCTGCTAGTTACACATGACCTGCAGCAGTCAGCCCTCATCTGAGGTAAGACACTAGTGCTACAGCCCCTGTCACTCCCCACAGATACAGTCTCTCTCTCTCCTGATGTACAGGGCTAGCCCCGTATGTGTCCTGCTCCAGACTCATGGCTCCCTGCTAGTTACACATGACCTGCAGCAGTCAGCCCTCATCTGAGGTAAGACACTAGCGCTGCAGCCCCTGTCACTCCTCACAGATACAGTCTCTCTCTCCCTCCTGATGTACAGGGCTAGCCCCATATGTGTCCTGCACCAGACTCATGGCTCCCTGCTAGTTACACATGACCTGCAGCAGTCAGCCCTCATCTGAGGTAAGACACTAGCGCTGCAGCCCCTGTCACTCCTCACAGATACAGTCTCTCCCTCCTGATGTACAGGGCTAGCCCCGTATGTGTCCTGCACCAGACTCATGGCTCCCTGCTAGTTACACATGACCTGCAGCAGTCAGCCCTCATCTGAGGTAAGACACTAGCGCTGCAGCCCCTGTCACTCCTCACAGATACAGTCTCTCTCTCCTGATGTACAGTGCTAGCCCCGTATGTGTCCTGCCCCAGACTCATGGCTCCCTGCTAGTTACACATGACCTGCAGCAGTCAGCCCTCATCTGAGGTAAGACACTAGTGCTGCAGCCCCTGTCACTCCTCACAGATACAGTCTCTCTCTCCTGATGTACAGTGCTAGCCCCGTATGTGTCCTGCCCCAGACTCATGGCTCCCTGCTAGTTACACATGACCTGCAGCAGTCAGTTCTCATCTGAGGTAAGACACTAGCGCTGCAGCCCCTGTCACTCCTCACAGTTACAGTCTCTCTCCCTCCTGATGTACAGGGCTAGCCCCATATGTGTCCTGCACCAGACTCATGGCTCCCTGCTAGTTACACATGACCTGCAGCAGTCAGCCCTCATCTGAGGTAAGACACAAGCGCTGCAGCCCCTGTCACTCCTCACAGATACAGTCTCTCTCCCTCCTGATGTACAGGGCTAGCCCCATATGTGTCCTGCACCAGACTCATGGCTCCCTGCTAGTTACACATGACCTGTAGCAGTCAGCCCTCATCTGAGGTAATACACTAGCACTGCAGCCCCTGTCACTCCTTACAGATATAGGGCCACATTTATCAAGCAGATATTGACCAAAAAAATGCGAAAAACGGGCATTAACGCTAAATTTCAGTATCCCACAAATGTATCAAATAGCTATCACAATTATTACCGCAAAAAGCAGGGCACGGATATCGCATCTATGCTGTTTTCGCAGTTCCTATGTTTACAATGGGAACTGCAGTCTTGTGAAATGTATCAAGTTCTGAAAGCATTTCTCTTTCAGAACTTGATCGCAGATAAGCTCGCATTGTGAAAGTCGCGTTAGAACCCTCCCCAGTGTCCCCTCCTCCCTTACCTCTCACTGTGCTGCCCTGCCGCTCAGCAATACTGACAACTTTACCCACGGAGCGGGGTCCCGACAGGAGGCAGCTTGTGTCCTCAGTACAGCAGCGCTGACCAGAGGACCATCCACCCTGCAGGAGCCCCCACTGGAGACGTGTTTCCCATCAAGCTTTAGCCGCAAAAGTCAGCGACTGCACACCAGTGAAGGGGGACTGGGAGCGGCGCTGGCGGACTTTGAAAACATAAGTGACCGGGTGCAGGGGGGAACGGCCGCTGGTTGTGTTTTATATAGTGCAGCTCAGTCCCCAGTCAATCCTCCCAGCACGCCGAGTTTGAAAACATACAGTGACCGGGTGCAGGGATGAATGGACAATCAATGACCGCTGATAGAAGATAGTGCTGCTCATGCTCAGTCCCCAGTCTGCCCCCTCCCCCTTCCCCCTCACATGCCACCTACAAAGGCCTTGATTGGCCTAGTGAAAAGGGGGAGTGTCCAGGGGAGTGAGAAACACTTCTCCTCTGCATCGCTGATGATCGCCAGAATAGACTTTTTACGCACCCGCTCTCCCTGCCACTGCTCTTCATACATTCCGGTGATGTAGCTGAACATCGCGATGCGATGCTAATGCGATATTTAGCGATGTTATCGTGATGACATCGCAGTTTATTGATAAATGCAGCCCATAGTCCAGGGTTGCCGACTCTCCCGGAATTTCCGTGAGACTCCCGGAATCCTGGGACATCTCACGGACTCCCGGAAGAGGGCTCCTTTCTCCCGCAGCTGCTGCTTTGCGTCCCCTATATGTATACTGCGCATGCGCGATGACGCCACTGACATCACACGATGAAGCCGCGCCATACACATCGCGGCAATAGTAGTACCTGCAGGCTGCATCAGCTAGGAGACCTCCCCCATCTCCGCGTACAGTGTGGAAGTGAAGCCGGCCCTAGCAGCAACAGGTGCGGCTTGCACTTCCGTCCTCCAGGCAGTGTACAGCTACTGTTAGCTAGTAGTCACAGTCAGCGAAGTCTTTTCCAGCAGCAGCACAGTGACAGCCGGCTCCGACTTTCAGACTGCACACACGGAGACTGCAGCACGGTAATTGGATACTCTAGGCTTCTGTCTGAATTCCCTGCGCAGCAGATATCACTTGTATTAAAGTAAACAGTGCCCAAGCAGCAGCAGAGTTGCTGCAATAATTTATCCTCTCCCTCCTTGAGTCTGTCCTCCTCCTCCGGAGAGTAAGCATAACCATTTAACCCTTTGAGGACTACAGTGCAGGTGATCCACAGAGATATTTTTCTGATTGGTTGCGGACCATATTAATATCAAGTACTGCAGGGGCCACTGGTGACTCTAGGCCCGCCCCCAGGTGACTATAGGCCCGCCCCCTGGTGACTCTAGGCCCGCCCCCGGCTTTTAATTTTCTCCCTGAAATTATTTTTCAAAAGTAGGCAACCCTGATACAGTCTCTCCCTCCTGATGTACAGGGCTAGCCCCGTAGGTGTCCTGCACCAGACTCATGGCTCCCTGCTAGTTACACATGTCCTGCAGCAGTCAGCCCTCATCTGAGGTAACACACTAGCGCTGCAGCCCCTGTCACTCCTCACAGATACAGTCTCTCTCCCTCCTGATGTACAGGGCTAGCCCCGTATGTGTCCTGCCCCAGACTCATGGCTCCCTGCTAGTTACACATGACCTGCAGCAGTCAGCCCTCATCTGAGGTAAGGCACTAGTGCTGCAGCCCTTGTCACTCCTCACAGATACAGTCTCTCTCCCTCCTGATGTACAGGGCTAGCCCCGTATGTGTCCTGCTCCAGACTCATGGCTCCCTGCTAGTTACACATGTCCTGCAGCAGTCAGCGCTCATCTGAGGTAAGACACTAGTGCTGCAGCCCCTGTCACTCCTCACAGATACAGTCTCTCTCCCTCCTGATGTACAGGGCTAGCCCCATATGTGTCCTGCTCCAGACTCATGGCTCCCTGCTAGTTACACATGACCTGCAGCAAGTGAGCCCTCATCTGAGGTAACACACTAGTGCTGCAGCCCCTGTCACTCCTCACAGATACAGTCTCTCTCCCTCCTGATGTACAGGGCTAGCCCCGTATGTGTCCTGCCCCAGACTCATGGCTCTCTGCTAGTTACACATGACCTGCTGCAGTCAGCCCTCATCTGAGGTAACACACTAGTGCTGCAGCCCCTGTCACTCCTCACAGATACAGTCTCTATCTCTCCTGATGTACAGGGCTAGCCCCGTATGTGTCCTGCTCCAGACTCATGGCTCCCTGCTAGGTACACATGACCTGCAGCAGTCAGCCCTCATCTGAGGTAAGACACTAGCGCTGCAGCCCCTGTCACTCCTCACAGATACAGTCTCTCCCTCCTGATGTACAGGGCTAGCCCTGAATGTGTCCTGCCCCAGACTCATGGCTCCCCGCTAGTTACACATGACCTGCAGCAGTCAGCCCTCATCTGAGGTAAGACACTAGCGCTGCAGCCCCTGTCACTCCTCACAGATACAGTCTCTCTCTCCTGATGTACAGGGCTAGCCCCGTATGTGTCCTGCTCCAGACTCATGGCTCCCTGCTAGTTACACATGTCCTGCAGCAGTCAGCCCTCATCTGAGGTAAGACACTATTGCTACAGCCCCTGTCACTCCTCACAGATACAGTCTCTCTCTCCTGATGTACAGGGCTAGCCCCATATGTGTCCTGCTCCAGACTCATGGCTCCCTGCTAGTTACACATGACCTGCAGCAGTCAGCCCTCATCTGAGGTAAGACACTAGCGCTGCAGCCCCTGTCACTCCTCACAGATACAATCTCTCTCCCTCCTGATGTACAGGGCTAGCCCCGTATGTGTCCTGCTCCAGACTCATGGCTCCCTGCTAGTGACACATGACCTGCAGCAGTCAGCCCTCATCTGAGGTAACACACTAGTGCTGCAGCCCCTGTCACTCCTCACAGATACAGTCTCTCCCTCCTGATGTACAGGGCTAGCCCCGTATGTGTCCTGCCCCAGACTCATGGCTCCCCACTAGTTACACATGTCCTGCAGCAGTCAGCCCTCATCTGAGGTAACACACTAGTGCTGCAGCCCCTGTCACTCCTCACAGATACAGTCTCTATCTCTCCTGATGTACAGGGCTAGCCCCGTATGTGTCCTGCTCCAGACTCATGGCTCCCTGCTAGTTACACATGACCTGCAGCAGTCAGCCCTCATCTGAGGTAAGACACTAGTGCTGCAGCCGCTGTCACTTCTCACAGATACAGTCTCCCTCCCTCCTGATGTACAGGGCTGGCCCCGTATGTGTCCTGCCCCAGACTCATGGCTCCCTGCTAGTTACACATGTCCTGCAGCCGTCAGCCCTCATCTGAGGTAAGACACTAGTGCTGCAGCCCCTGTCACTCCTCACAGATACAGTCTCTCTCCCTCCTGATGTACAGGGCTAGCCCCGTATGTGTCCTGCTCCAGACTCATGGCTCCCTGCTAGTTACACATGACCTGCAGCAGTCAGCCCTCATCTGAGGTAAGACACTAGTGCTGCAGCCCCTGTCACTCCTCACAGATACAGTCTCTCTCTCTCCTGATGTACAGGGCTAGCCCCGTATGTGTCCTGCCCCAGACTCATGGCTCCCTGCTAGTTACACATGTCCTGCAGCAGTCAGCCCTCATCTGAGGTAAGACACTAGTGCTGCAGCCCCTGTCACTCCTCACAGATACAGTCTCTCTCCCTCCTGATGTACAGGGCTAGCCCCGTATGTGTCCTGCCCCAGACTCATGGCTCCCTGCTAGTTACACATGTCCTGCAGCAGTCAGACCTCATCTGAGGTAAGACACTAGTGCTGCAGCCCCAGTCACTCCTCACAGATACAGTCTCTCTCCCTCCTGATGTACAGGGCTAGCCCCGTATGTGTCCTGCCCCAGACTCATGGCTCCCTGCTAGTTACACATGACCTGCAGCAGTCAGTACTCATCTGAGGTAAGACACTAGTGCTGCAGCCCCTTTTTTTAGGGAAAACGCGAGCAACAAAACCACCGAATATCCAATCAACCACAAAAAAGAGGGAACACTCGGACAGAACATCAAGAAAACGAGAAGGGGATGCAGGGGGGGCCAAAAGCAAAAAACAGAGAATAAAGAGAACAAACCAGAAGACAAAAAAGTAGGAGAAGGCGTATTCAACCTGAGCAACCACACCCTGACGACAGAACATCTTAAAATACTGGACAAAGGCCTAAAATTCGCACCATCAAACAAACTAAACAAGTTCGAAACATATCTGGACCTCCATAATTTTGCACGGAAACTATCCCTCAAAAAGTTCTTCGCCAACACAGTACCAACAGAATCAAGGAACCAAGAAGGACCCCACAAACACACAACCCTGAAACCCCCCTCAAACTTCTATCCGAGCCATGTCAACGGACCACAAATTAACGCATTCGTGAAAATGGTGGAAAAAGACTTAGAAATACTTGAAACAGAAAAGAAACACAACAAAGGGAACAAGAAATACAAAGACAACCTAACCCGAAAAGAACGGGAAGCACTACAAGAACTACAAGACCAAAAATCCATCATCATTAAACCAGCCGACAAGGGAGGGGGAATAGTGATCATTAACAAAACAGACTACCTAGAAGAAGCCAACAAAATTCTCAACGACAGAACAACTTACAGCAAATTAGACGGAGACCCAACCAACACCTTCAAAAGACAACTAAACAGACTCCTCACGGAAGGCCTCACCACCGGGATCCTCAACCAGAATGAATACAAATTCATCAACACCAACCACCCGGTCATCCCTGTTTTTTATTATCTTCCAAAGATTCATAAGAACCCCACCAACCCACCAGGCAGACCTATAATCTCAGGGATCTCATCACTCACATCAAACCTTTCAGAATACCTGGATACCATACTCCAACCATATGTACAAGAACAAAGATCCTACCTGCGAGACACCACCCAAGCTCTGAACAGATTAGAAAACATCACATGGGAACAAGACCTATGGATAGCGACCTCCGACGTCACATCGCTGTACACAGTCATTGATCACGAACAAGGCAGAGAGAGCATCAAATACCACTTGGAAAAAGACCACACCACAACACCCGAATACCGCAACTTCATCCTGGACAGCATAACCTTCATACTCCAACACAACTACGTGTGGTTCGAGAACCAGTTCTACCTACAGACCACTGGGACCGCAATGGGTACGAAATTCGCACCAAGTTATGCGAATCTATTCATGGGGTGGTGGGAGGACAACTACATTTGGAATGAACACAACTGGAAAGGGAACCTTATCACATGGAACAGGTATATAGATGATGTCCTATTTATCTGGAAGGGGACCGAGGAATCACTTAAACTCTTCCTCGAACACATCAACAACAACAACAACAACCTAAGATTTACCACCGAGTACAGCAAGACAGAAGTCAACTTCCTCGACCTCAAGATCTTCATCGAGGACACAAAACTACACACAAAAACATACAGGAAAAAAGTGGATGTGAACAGCTTCATCCTCTCCACCAGCGGACACCATCCACAATGGCTGCAGACCATACCCAAAAGCCAATACATCAGATTACGCCGAAACTGCTCAAGACTGACAGACTTCCATGAACAAAGTGAAGAACTAACAACACAATTCAAAGAAAAACAATACAACAACGAACACCTGAACGAAGCAAGAAAAGAAGTAGAAGCCATAGAAAGGAAGAACCTACTCAAATACAAAAACAAAGACACCAAGAAAGAACTAGGAATACCACTCTTCATTACCAACTACTCCCAACAAGCAACAAAAATAAAGCAGATCCTCAGAAAGCACTGGCCAATACTCCTACAGGATGAACAACTGAGCGAGCACATTCAGGACAGACCAAGAGTGATATTCAGAAAAGCGCCCAACATACGAGACAAACTTGTCCACAGCTGCATTCCACCAAAGCTCAAGAAGCAAGGCACAATCAACGGGAAGGAACCACCCAAGGGCTTCTACCACTGCGGCCAATGCACCGGATGCAAGAACCAGAAACAACTCAGCACTAAACCAAGGGAAGAATTCACATCAGCATCAACAGGCAATACATATCGAATCAAAAGTCAAATCACCTGCGACAACAAAGGAGTAATATACCTTCTAGAATGCCCCTGCGGGAAACAGTATGTGGGAAGAACAACAAGAACCCTGAAGACACGCATAAAAGAACATCTAAACAACATCAAGAAGGGGTTCGAAGACCACAACCTATCACAACATTTTAAACAACACCACAACAGTGATCCCAAACATCTCACGTTCATAGGAATCGAGAGAGTAACACAAAATTGGAGAGGAGGAGACTACACACAACTCATCAACAAAACAGAACTCAGGTGGATGTACGAACTGAAAACACTTAACCCAAGAGGACTCAATCTAGACAACGAGGTCAAATCAATAGTCGGAAAAAAGAAATAAATCCGCCTGGACATTCTAAAAACCATGGAAGCGACCAACATTCACCAACAGACTATATAATCCCAAACTTTTTGTACCATTTCTAGTTTCTATTTCCTTGATCCTCACCCCCCCTCAAGCCCGCCAATCACCACACCCCCCGTCCCACCCTCCATCTTTCCGTTTCCCACCCCCCCCCCCCCCCACCGGAAAAACACCCATCCCCCCAATTAAATACGACATCACCGCCCAACAACACAAGAAATCTTCATTGCCCTATACAGGCATAGCCCGTTTAAGCATACAAATATCCTATTTAAAAACAAGCCCCCTGCGCCCGATCCTATATTTACAGACAACACCACCGTAATTGCACATTCCAAATGTGCATATATAACCCACATCCACACAATAACGTGGAATCCAGAAACAATGGTTACCACTAGCAACCACAAACGTGTCTGCTCGGGATCAGCGCAGACACAAGCATCAAAGAACACCAATCAAGAAGCAGACAGAAGCACCAACCAATCAGACACCAGCAAGAACCAGAAGCACCAATCAGATGACAAAAGACCATACAGAAGACCCGCCCCCAGCCTACTTAAGACTGACAAGCCACAGAGACTGTAAAACTCCCTAGAAGAAGGCCAGCACCAGGCCGAAACGCGTTGGAGAAACACCAGGAAAACAAGCTCCATTATCCCAACCATAAACAGCCCCAAGAGCACCCCGGCGAGTGAGAGCACCCCAAGCAACGGCAGAAGCATACGGGACCAGAAGGGAAGCGCGAGAGTAACACCGTCCGACTACCGCGACGGCAAAGTGAAACATCCGCCGGGCAGAAGGAAGATCGTGACGGGAACGGGAGGAGGTAAGTAGCCAGGGTCCGTCGGCAAGGACTCGCGACGGGGGAGACGCTAACCAGCCTAATCCCCGCTCGCGACCTCTGCCAGACGCTCCACGCCCCTGACCGCAGGCCTCAGACTAGCAAGGCAGACGGCGCATAGCCCGACACCGGACCTAGTCGAGCCAACGCGGGGAAAGGAAGCACACGGAGCGCCCAGACCCGGGCCGCTACGTCCTTCCACCCGACCAGCTCCCAAGCACTGCACACTCCAGCAGCACCCTCCGTACAGCATCAGAACGACCACCGGCAAACAACTACCCTCGGCACGCCACCCAGTATCACCAGTCTGGGCCCCCGAGCAAGACCTGTGGAAGGCTCCAAGGAACAGCGCACAGACAAGCGGGACGCCGCACCTGTGCCCACCGCCAACAAGCCCACAACCCCTTCCCCCCCCCCTCCAACCATCATCCGACCCCGGACTCTGTCCCTATCCAGAGACCCCCGGAATCGGAACATTCCCTAATACCCCAATCCCATTATCCCACCACCGCTGTTTGTGTTACCAAAAAGCCCCCCTCCCCCCCCCACCCCATCCTTGTGTGTATATGTGCCAACCGCACATATTGTATTCTATGAAACATTGTTAACCCTTTGTACTACTATTATTTCATTAAAGGCAATTTAAGCAAAACAAACCGGCTTATAATTGTGTCATCGCACCAAACACCAAAGGGGTGGAGCGCTTCACTGAACCCCCATTCTACTGCCTACCCTCGATTGGCCCAGTCACCCAATAAGTGGAGCAGCTAACCCCGACCACTGGGAACAGTGCGCAGGAACAAAAAGACTCAACACTCATCTGAGGTAAGACACTAGTGCTGCAGCCCCTGTCACTCCTCACAGATACAGTCTCTATCTCTCCTGATGTACAGGGCTAGCCCCGTATGTGTCCTGCCCCAGACTCATGGCTCCCTGCTAGTTACACATGTCCTGCAGCCGTCAGCCCTCATCTGAGGTAAGACACTAGTGCTGCAGCCCCTGTCACTCCTCACAGATACAGTCTCTCCCTCCTGATGTACAGGGCTAGCCCCGTATGTGTCCTGCTCCAGACTCATGGCTCCCTGCTAGTTACACATGACCTACAGCAGTCAGCCCTCATCTGAGGTAATACACTAGCGCTGCAGCCCCTGTCACTCCTCACAGATACAGTCTCTCTCCCTCCTGATGTACAGGGCTAGCCCCGTATGTGTCCTGCTCCAGACTCATGGCTCCCTGCTAGTTACACATGACCTGCAGCAGTCAGCCCTCATCTGAGGTAATACACTAGTGCTGCAGCCCCTGTCACTCCTCACAGATACAGTCTCTCCCTCCTGATGTACAGGGCTAGCCCCGTATGTGTCCTGCCCCAGACTCATGGCTCCCTGCTAGTTACACATGACCTGCAACAGTCAGCCCTCATCTGAGGTAAGACACTAGTGCTGCAGCCCCAGTCACTCCTCACAGATACAGTCTCTCTCCCTCCTGATGTACAGGGCTAGCCCCGTATGTGTCCTGCACCAGACTCATGGCTCCCTGCTAGTTACACATGACCTGCAGCAGTCAGCCCTCATCTGAGGTAAGACACTAGTGCTGCAGCCCCTGTCACTCCTCACAGATACAGTCTCTCCCTCCTGATGTACAGGGCTAGCCCCGTATGTGTCCTGCCCCAGACTCATGGTTCCCTGCTAGTTACACATGACCTGCAGCAGTCAGCCCTCATCTGAGGTAAGACACTAGTGCTGCA
The DNA here is from genome assembly GCF_055691185.1 of Crinia signifera. Taxonomy (NCBI): domain Eukaryota; kingdom Metazoa; phylum Chordata; class Amphibia; order Anura; family Myobatrachidae; genus Crinia; species Crinia signifera. The sequence goes on along the minus strand of NC_139220.1, from coordinate 317,525,161 downwards.
GCCCCTGTCACTCCTCACAGATACAGTCTCTCTCCCTCCTGATGTACAGGGCTAGCCCCGTATGTGTCCTGCCCCAGACTCATGGCTCCCTGCTAGTTACACATGACCTGCAGCAGTCAGTACTCATCTGAGGTAAGACACTAGCGCTGCAGCCCCTGTCACTCCTCACAGATACAGTCTCTCTCTCCCTCCTGATGTACAGGGCTAGCCCCGTATGTGTCCTGCACCAGACTCATGGATCCCTGCTAGTTACACATGTCCTGCAGCAGTCAGCCCTCATCTGAGGTAAGACACTAGCGCTGCAGCCCCTGTCACTCCTCACAGATACAGTCTCTCTCTCTCCTGATGTACAGGGCTAGCCCCGTATGTGTTCTGCTCCAGACTCATGGCACCCTGCTAGTTACACATGACCTGCAGCAGTCAGCCCTCATCTGAGGTAAGACACTAGTGCTGCAGCCCCTGTCACTCCTCACAGATACAGTCTCTCTCCCTCCTGATGTACAGGGCTAGCCCCGTATGTGTCCTGCCCCAGACTCATGGCTCCCTGCTAGTTACACATGACCTGCAGCAGTCAGTACTCATCTGAGGTAAGACACTAGCGCTGCAGCCCCTGTCACTCCTCACAGATACAGTCTCTCTCCCTCCTGATGTACAGGGCTAGCCCCGTATGTGTCCTGCTCCAGACTCATGGCTCCCTGCTAGTTACACATGACCTGCAGCAGTCAGCCCTCATCTGAGGTAAGACACTAGTGCTGCAGCCCCTGTCACTCCTCACAGATACAGTCTCTCTCTCCTGATGTACAGGGCTAGCCCCGTATGTGTCCTGCACCAGACTCATGGATCCCTGCTAGTTACACATGTCCTGCAGCAGTCAGCCCTCATCTGAGGTAAGACACTAGCGCTGCAGCCCCTGTCACTCCTCACAGATACAGTCTCTCTCTCTCCTGATGTACAGGGCTAGCCCCATATGTGTCCTGCTCCAGACTCATGGCTCCCTGCTAGTTACACATGACCTGCAGCAGTCAGCCCTCATCTGAGGTAAGACACTAGTGCTGCAGCCCCTGTCACTCCTCACAGATACAGTCTCTCTCTCTCCTGATGTACAGGGCTAGCCCCGTATGTGTCCTGCCCCAGACTCATGGCTCCCTGCTAGTTACACATGTCCTGCAGCAGTCAGCCCTCATCTGAGGTAAGACACTAGTGCTGCAGCCCCTGTCACTCCTCACAGATACAGTCTCTCTCCCTCCTGATGTACAGTGCTAGCCCCGTATGTGTCCTGCCCCAGACTCATGGCTCCCTGCTAGTTACACATGTCCTGCAGCAGTCAGCCCTCATCTGAGGTAAGACACTAGCGCTGCAGCCCTTGTCACTCCTCACAGATACAGTCTCTCTCTCTCCTGATGTACAGGGCTAGCCCCGTATGTGTCCTGCCCCAGACTCATGGCTCCCTGCTAGTTACACATGACCTGCAGCAGTCAGCCCTCATCTGAGGTAAGACACTAGCGCTGCAGCCCCTGTCACTCCTTACAGATACAGTCTCTCTCCCTCCTGATGTACAGGGATAGCTCCATATGTGTCCTGCACCAGACTCATGGCTCCCTGCTAGTTACACATGACCTGCAGCAGTCAGCCCTCATCGGAGGTAAGACACTAGTGCTGCAGCCCCTGTCACTCCTCACAGATACAGTCTCTCTCCCTCCTGATGTACAGGGCTAGCCCCGTATGTGTCCTGCATCAGACTCATGGCTCCCTGCTAGTTACACATGACCTGCAGCAGTCAGCCCTCATCTGAGGTAAGACACTAGCGCTGCAGCCCCTGTCACTCCTCACAGATACAGTCTCTCTCTCCTGATGTACAGGGCTAGCCCCGTATGTGTCCTGCTCCAGACTCATGGCTCCCTGCTAGTTACACATGACCTGTAGCAGTCAGCCCTCATCTGAGGTAAGACACTAGTGCTGCAGCCCCTGTCACTCCTCACAGATACAGTCTCTCTCTCTCCTGATGTACAGGGCTAGCCCCGTATGTGTCCTGCTCCAGACTCATGGCTCCCTGCTAGTTACACATGACCTGCAGCAGTCAGCCCTCATCTGAGGTAAGACACTAGTGCTGCAGCCCCTGTCACTCCTCACAGATACAGTCTCACTCTCCCTCCTGATGTACAGGGCTAGCCCCGTAGGTGTCCTGCTCCAGACTCATGGCTCCCTGCTAGTTACACATGACCTGCAGCAGTCAGCCCTCATCTGAGGTAAGACACTAGTGCTGCAGCCCCTGTCACTCCTCACAGATACAGTTTCTCCCTCCTGATGTACAGTGCTAGCCCCGTATGTGTCCTGCTCAAAACTCATGGCGCCCTCTGACGAAGTCTAGATGACGAATCACGTCAGGGCATGGCCTACGACGCTCCCTCTCTCCTCACTACTGACGTCTGGCTCCTGGTTACCCCTGCACGCCTCCCTGCAAGCCAGCATAGCGGTGTCCTTTGGCGGATCCTTGTTCCAGCGCAGACGTGTGAGCAGTCTAGCCTGTGGCTATGTTTTATGCTTGTACCTGGATTTTATCATTGTCTATTAAGCTTTTTATAAACCTTTTATTTTTATTACACATCACAGGTGCATCGCTTGTGTGCCACCATGTGTGCTGGTACACCCTATAGTGATGGTGATGCATGCACTGTCTATCCTGCTTATCCGACATTCGATACACAGATTGCTCAGCACACATCACGGGTGCATCGCTTGTGTGCCACCATGTGTGCTGAGCGATCTGTGCTTTAGCACCTCACTCAGCATGGAGGCAGCATCGCCCCGTGTGTACACCCTATAGTGATGGTGATACATGCACTGTCTATCCTGCTTATCCTACAGTAGATGCACAGATTGCTCAGCACACATCACGGGTGCATCGCTTGTGTGCCACCATGTGTGCTGAGCGATCTGTGCTTTAGCACCTCACTCAGCATGGAGGCAGCATCGCCCCGTGTGTACACCATATAGTGATGGTGATGCATGCACTGTCTATCCTGCTTATCCTACATTAGATGCACAGATTGCTCAGCACACATGACAGGTGCATCGCTTGTGTGCCACCATGTGTGCTGAGCGATCTGTGCTTTAGCACCTCACTCAGCATGGAGGCAGTGTCACCCTGTGTGTACACCGTATAGTGATGGTGATGCATGCACTGTCTATCCTGCTTATCCTACATTAGATGCACAGATTGCTCAGCACACATGACAGGTGCATCGCTTGTGTGCCACCATGTGTGCTGAGCGATCTGTGCTTTAGCACCTCACTCAGCATGGAGGCAGCGTCGCCCCGTGTGTACACTGTATAGTGATGGTGATGCATGTACTGTCTATCCTGCTAATCCTACATTAGATGCACAGATTGCTCAGCACACATCACGGGTGCATCGCTTGTGTTCCGCCATGTGTGCTGAGTGATCTATGCTTAAGCACCTCACTCAGCATGGAGGCAGCATCGCCCCGTGTGTACACCGTATAGCGATGGTGATGTGTGCACTGTCTATCCTGCTTATCCTACATTAGATGCACAGATTGCTCAGCACACATCACGGGTGCATCGCTTGTGTGCCGCCATGTGTGCTGAGCGATCTGTGCTTTAGCACCTCACTCAGCATGGAGGCAGCGTCGCCCCGTGTGTACACCGTATAGCGATGGTGATGCATGCACTGTCTATCCTGCTTATCCTACAGTAGATGCACAGATTGCTCAGCACACATCACGGGGGCATCGCTTGTGTGCCGCCATGTGTGCTGACGATCTGTGCTTTTGCACCTCACTCAGCATGGAGGCAGTGTCGCCCTGTGTGTACACCCTATAGTGATGGTGATGCATGTACTGTCTATCCTGCAAATCCTACATAAGATGCACAGATTGCTCAGCACACATCACTGGTGCATCGCTTGTGTGCCGCCATGTGTGCTGAGTGATCTATGCTTTAGCACCTCACTCAGCATGGAGGCAGCATCGCCCCGTGTGTACACCGTATAGCGATAGTGATGCATGCACTGTCTATCCTGCTTATCCTACAATACATTAGATATACAGATTGCTCAGCACACATCACGAGTGCATAGCTTGTGTGCAGCCATGTGTGCTGAGTGATCTGTGCTTTAGCACCTCACTCAGCATGGAGGCAGTGTCGACCCGTGTGTACACCATGTAGTGATGGTGATGCATGCACTGTCTATCATGCTTATCCTACAATAGATACACAGATTGCTCAGCACACATCGCAGGTGCATCTCTTGTGTGCCACCATGTGTACTGAGCGATCTGTGCTTTAGCACCTCATTCAGCATGGAGGCAGCGTCACCCCGTGTGTACACCCTATATCGATGGTGATGCATGCACTGTCTATCCTGCTTATCCTACAGTAGATGCACAGATTGCTCAGCACACATCACAGGTGCATCCCATGTGTGCCACCATGTGTGCTGATGATCTGTGCTTTAGCACCTCACTCAGCATGGAGGCAGCGTCACCCCGTGTGTACACCCTATAGCGATGGTGATGCATGCACTGTCTATCCTGCTTATCCTACATTAGATACACAGATTGCTCAGCACACATGGCGGGTGCATTGCTTGTGTTCCGCCATGTGTGCTGAGTGATCTATGCTTTAGCACCTCACTCAGCATGGAGGCAGCATCGCCCCGTGTGTACACCGTATAGCGATGGTGATGTGTGCACTGTCTATCCTGCTTATCCTACATTAGATATACAGATTGCTCAGCACACATCACGGGTGCATCGCTTGTGTGCCGCCATGTGTGCTGACGATCTGTGCTTTTGCACCTCACTCAGCATGGAGGCAGTGTCGCCCTGTGTGTACACCCTATAGCGATGGTGATGCATGCACTGTCTATCCTGCTTATCCTACATTAGATGCACAGATTGCTCAGCACACATCACAGGTGCATCGCTTGTGTGCCGCCATGTGTGCTGAGCCATCTGTGCTTTAGCACCTCACTCAGCATGGATGCAGCGTCGCCCCGTGTGTACACCGTATAGTGATGGTGATGCATGCACTGTCTATCCTGCTTATCCTACATTAGATGCACAGATTGCTCAGCACACATGACAGGTGCATCGCTTGTGTGCCACCATGTGTGCTGAGCGATCTGTGCTTTAGCACCTCACTCAGCATGGAGGCAGTGTCACCCTGTGTGTACACCGTATAGTGATGGTGATGCATGCACTGTCTATCCTGCTTATCCTACAGTAGATGCACAGATTGCTCAGCACACATGACAGGTGCATCGCTTGTGTGCCACCATGTGTGCTGAGCGATCTGTGCTTTAGCACCTCACTCAGCATGGAGGCAGCATCGCCCCGTGTGTACACCGTATAGTGATGGTGATGCATGCAAAGTCTATCCTGCTTATCCTACATTAGATGCACAGATTGCTCAGCACACATGACAGGTGCATCGCTTGTGTGCCACCATGTGTGCTGAGCGATCTGTGCTTTAGCACCTCACTCAGCATGGAGGCAGTGTCACCCTGTGTGTACACCGTATAGCGATGGTGATGCATGCACTGTCTATCCTGCTTATCCTATATTAGATGCACAGATTGCTTAGCACACATCACGGGTGCATCGCTTGTGTGCCGCCATGTGTGCTGAGCGATCTGTGCTTTAGCTCCTCACTCAGCATGGAGGCAGCATCGCCCTGTGTGTACACCCTATAGTGATGGTGATGCATGCACTGTCTATCCTGCTTATCCGACATTAGATGCACAGATTGCTCAGCACACATCACGGTGCATCGCTTGTGTGCCGCCATGTGTGTTGAGCGATCTGTGCTTTAGCACCTCACTCAGCATGGAGGCAGCGTCGCCCTGTGTGTACACCCTATAGTGATGGTGATGCATGCACTGTCTGTCCTGCTTATCCTACATTAGATGCACAGATTGCTCAGCACACATCACGGGTGCATCGCTTGTGTGTCGCCATGTGTGCTGAACGATCTGTGCTTTAGCACCTCACTCAGCATGGAGGCAGCGTCACCCCATGTGTACACCCTATAGTGATGGTGATGCATGCACTGTCTATCCTGCTTATCCTACATTAGATGCACAGATTGCTCAGCACACATCACGGGTGCATCGCTTGTGTTCCGCCATGTGTGCTGAGTGATCTGTGCTTTAGCACCTCACTCAGCTTGGAGGCAGCGTCGGGCCATGTGTACACCCTATAGTGATGGTGATGCATGCACTGTCTATCCTGCTTATCCTACAGTAGATGCACAGATTGCTCAGCACACATCACGGGTGCATCGCTTGTGTGCCGCCATGTGTGCTGAGCAATCTGTGCTTTAGCTCCTCACTCAGCATGGAGGCAGCGTCACTCCGTGTGTACACCCTGTAGTGATGGTGATGCATGCACTGTCTATCCTGCTTATCCTCCATTAGATGCACAGATTGCTCAGCACACATCACGGGTGCATCGCTTGTGTGCCGCCATGTGTGCTGACGATCTGTGCTTTTGCACCTCACTCAGCATGGAGGCAGTGTCGCCCTGTGTGTACACCCTATAGTGATGGTGATGCATGTACTGTCTATTCTGCTAATCCTACATAAGATGCACAGATTGCTCAGCACACATCACGGGTGCATCGCTTGTGTGCCGCCATGTGTGCTGAGTGATCTGTGCTTTAGCACCTCACTCAGCATGGAGGCAGTGTCGACCCGTGTGTACACCATGTAGTGATGGTGATGCATGCACTGTCTATCATGCTTATCCTACAATAGATACACAGATTGCTCAGCACACATCGCAGGTGCATCTCTTGTGTGTTACCATGTGTACTGAGCGATCTGTGCTTTAGCACCTCATTCAGCATGGAGGCAGCATCGCCCCGTGTGTACACCCTATATCGATGGTGATGCATGCACTGTCTATCCTGCTTATCCTACAGTAGATACACAGATTGCTCAGCACACATCACAGGTGCATTGCTTGTGTGCCGCCATGTGTGCTGAGCGATCTGTGCTTTAGCACCTCACTCAGCATGGAGGCAGCATCGCCCCGTGTGTACACCATATAGCGATGGTGATGCATGCACTGTCTATCCTGCTTATCCTCCATTAGATACACAGATTGCTCAGCACACATCACGGGTGCATCGCTTGTGTGCCGCTAGTGTGCTGAGCGATCTGTGCTTTAGCACCTCACTCAGCATGGAGGCAGCGTCGCCCTGTGTGTACACCCTATAGTGATGGTGATGCATGTACTGTCTATCCTGCTAATCCTACATTAGATGCACAGATTGCTCAGCACACATCACGGGTGCATTGCTTGTGTTCCGCCATGTGTGCTGAGTGATCTATGCTTTAGCACCTCACTCAGCATGGAGGCAGCATCGCCCCGTGTGTACACCGTATAGCGATGGTGATGTGTGCACTGTCTATCCTGCTTATCCTACATTAGATGCACAGATTGCTCAGCACACATCACAGGTGCATCACTTGTGTGCAGCCATGTGTGCTGAGCGATCTGTGCTTTAGCACCTCACTCAGCATGGAGGCAGCATCACCCTGTGTGTACACCGTATAGCGATGGTGATGCATGCACTGTCTATCCTGCCTATCCTACATTAGATTCACAGATTGCTCCGCACACATCACAGGTGCATCTCTTGTGTGCCACCATGTGTACTGAGCGATCTGTGCTTTAGCACCTCATTCAGCATGGAGGCAGCGTCACCCCGTGTGTACACCCTATATCGATGGTGATGCATGCACTGTCTATCCTGCTTATCCTACAGTAGATGCACAGATTGCTCAGCACACATCACAGGTGCATCCCATGTGTGCCACCATGTGTGCTGATGATCTGTGCTTTAGCACCTCACTCAGCATGGAGGCAGCGTCACCCCGTGTGTACACCCTATAGCGATGGTGATGCATGCACTGTCTATCCTGCTTATCCTACATTAGATACACAGATTGCTCAGCACACATGGCGGGTGCATTGCTTGTGTTCCGCCATGTGTGCTGAGTGATCTATGCTTTAGCACCTCACTCAGCATGGAGGCAGCATCGCCCCGTGTGTACACCGTATAGCGATGGTGATGTGTGCACTGTCTATCCTGCTTATCCTACATTAGATATACAGATTGCTCAGCACACATCACGGGTGCATCGCTTGTGTTCCGCCATGTGTGCTGAGTGATCTGTGCTTTTGCACCTCACTCAGCATGGAGGCAGTGTCGCCCCGTGTGTACACCATATAGTGATGGTGATGCATGCACTGTCTATCCTGCTTATCCTACATTAGATGCACAGATTGCTCAGCACACATCACAGGTGCATCGCTTGTGTGCCGCCATGTGTGCTGAGCCATCTGTGCTTTAGCACCTCACTCAGCATGGATGCAGCGTCGCCCCGTGTGTACACCGTATAGTGATGGTGATGCATGCACTGTCTATCCTGCTTATCCTACATTAGATGCACAGATTGCTCAGCACACATGACAGGTGCATCGCTTGTGTGCCACCATGTGTGCTGAGCGATCTGTGCTTTAGCACCTCACTCAGCATGGAGGCAGTGTCACCCTGTGTGTACACCGTATAGTGATGGTGATGCATGCAAAGTCTATCCTGCTTATCCTACATTAGATGCACAGATTGCTCAGCACACATGACAGGTGCATCGCTTGTGTTGCCACCATGTGTGCTGAGCGATCTGTGCTTTAGCACCTCACTCAGCATGGAGGCAGTGTCACCCTGTGTGTACACCGTATAGCGATGGTGATGCATGCACTGTCTATCCTTCTTATCCTATATTAGATGCACAGATTGCTTAGCACACATCACGGGTGCATCGCTTGTGTGCCGCCATGTGTGCTGAGCGATCTGTGCTTTAGCTCCTCACTCAGCATGGAGGCAGCATCGCCCTGTGTGTACACCCTATAGTGATGGTGATGCATGCACTGTCTATCCTGCTTATCCGACATTAGATGCACAGATTGCTCAGCACACATCACGGTGCATCGCTTGTGTGCCGCCATGTGTGTTGAGCGATCTGTGCTTTAGCACCTCACTCAGCATGGAGGCAGCGTCGCCCTGTGTGTACACCCTATAGTTATGGTGATGCATGCACTGTCTGTCCTGCTTATCCTACATTAGATGCACAGATTGCTCAGCACACATCACGGGTGCATCGCTTGTGTGTCGCCATGTGTGCTGAACGATCTGTGCTTTAGCACCTCACTCAGCATGGAGGCAGCGTCACCCCATGTGTACACCCTATAGTGATGGTGATGCATGCACTGTCTATCCTGCTTATCCTACATTAGATGCACAGATTGCTCAGCACACATCACGGGTGCATCTCTTGTGTTCCGCCATGTGTGCTGAGTGATCTGTGCTTTAGCACCTCACTCAGCATGGAGGCAGCGTCGGGCCGTGTGTACACCCTATAGTGATGGTGATGCATGCACTGTCTATCCTGCTTATCCTACAGTAGATGCACAGATTGCTCAGCACACATCACGGGTGCATCGCTTGTGTGCCGCCATGTGTGCTGAGCAATCTGTGCTTTAGCTCCTCACTCAGCATGGAGGCAGCGTCACTCCGTGTGTACACCCTGTAGTGATGGTGATGCATGCACTGTCTATCCTGCTTATCCTCCATTAGATGCACAGATTGCTCAGCACACATCACGGGTGCATCGCTGGTGTGCCGCCATGTGTGCTGACGATCTGTGCTTTTGCACCTCACTCAGCATGGAGGCAGTGTCGCCCTGTGTGTACACCCTATAGTGATGGTGATGCATGTACTGTCTATCCTGCTAATCCTACATAAGATGCACAGATTGCTCAGCACACATCACGGGTGCATCGCTTGTGTGCCGCCATGTGTGCTGAGTGATCTGTGCTTTAGCACCTCACTCAGCATGGAGGCAGTGTCGACCCGTGTGTACACCATGTAGTGATGGTGATGCATGCACTGTCTATCATGCTTATCCTACAATAGATACACAGATTGCTCAGCACACATCGCAGGTGCATCTCTTGTGTGCCACCATGTGTACTGAGCGATCTGTGCTTTAGCACCTCACTCAGCATGGAGTCAGCGTCGCCCCATGTGTACACCATATAGCAATGGTGATGCATGCACTGTCTATCCTGCTTATCCTACAGTAGATGCACAGATTGCTCAGCACACATAACGGGTGCATCGCTTGGGTGCCGCCATGTGTGCTGAGCGATCTGTGCTTTAGCACCTCATTCAGCATGGAGGCAGCGTCACCCCGTGTGTACACCCTATAGTGATGGTGATGCATGCACTGTCTATCCTGCTTATCCTACATTAGATGCACAGATTGCTCAGCACACATCACTTGTGTTCCGCCATGTGTGCTGAGCGATCTGTGCTTTAGCACCTCACTCAGCATGGAGGCAGCATCGCCCCATGTGTACACCCTATAGCGATGGTGATGCATGCACTGTCTATCCTGCTTATCCTACATTAGATGCACAGATTGCTCAGCACACATCACGGGTGCATCGCTTGTGTGCCACCATGTGTGCTGAGCGTTCTGTGCTTTAGCACCTCACTCAGCATGGAGGCAGCAGCGCCCTGTGTGTACACCCTATAGTGATGGTGATGCATGCACTGTCTATCCTGCTTATCCTACATTAGGTGCACAGATTGCTCACCACACATCACGGGTGCATCGCTTGTGTGCCACCATGTGTACTGAGCGATCTGTGCTTTAGCACCTCACTCAGTATGGAGGCACCGTCGCCCCGTGTGTACACCGTATAGCGATGGTGATGCATGCACTGTCTATCCTGCTTATCCTACATTAGATGCACAGATTGCTCAGCACACATCACGGGTGCATCTCTTGTGTGCCACCATGTGTGCTGAGCGTTCTGTGCTTTAGCACCTCACTCAGAATGGAGGCAGTGTCGCCCCGAATGTGTACACCCTATAGTGATGGTGATGCATGCACTGTCTATCCTGCTTATCCTACATTAGATGCACAGATTGCTCAGCACACATCACTTGTGTGCCGCCATGTGTGCTGAGCGATCTGTGCTTTAGCACCTCACTCAGCATGGAGGCAGCGTCTCCCCGTGTGTACACCCTATAGTGATGGTGATGCATGCACTGTCTATCCTGCTTATCCTACATTAGATGCACAGATTGCTCAGCACACATCACGGGTGCATCGCTTGTGTGCCACCATGTGTGCTGAGCGTTCTGTGCTTTAGCACCTCACTCAGCATGGAGGCAGTGTCGCCCCGTGTGTACACCCTATAGTGATGGTGATGCATGCACTGTCTATCCTGCTTATCCTACATTAGATGCACAGATTGCTCAGCACACATCACTTGTGTGCCGCCATGTGTGCTGAGCGATCTGTGCTTTAGCACCTCACTCAGCATGGAGGCAGCATCGCCCCATGTGTACACCCTATAGCGATGGTGATGCATGCACTGTCTATCCTGCTTATCCTACATTAGATGCACAGATTGCTCAGCACACATCACGGGTGCATCGCTTGTGTGCCGCCATGTGTGCTGAGCGATCTGTGCTTTAGCACCTCACTCAGCATGGAGGCAGCAGCGCCCTGTGTGTACACCCTATAGTGATGGTGATGCATGCACTGTCTATCCTGCTTATCCTACATTAGGTGCACAGATTGCTCACCATACATCACGGGTGCATCGCTTGTGTGCCACCATGTGTACTGAGCGATCTGTGCTTTAGCACCTCACTCAGTATGGAGGCAGCGTCGCCCCGTGTGTACACCGTATAGCGATGGTGATGCATGCACTGTCTATCCTGCTTATCCTACATTAGATGCACAGATTGCTCAGCACACATCACGGGTGCATCTCTTGTGTGCCACCATGTGTACTGAGCGATCTGTGCTTTAGCACCTCACTCAGCATGGAGTCAGCGTCGCCCCATGTGTACACCCTATAGCGATGGTGATGCATGCACTGTCTATCCTGCTTATCCTACATTAGATGCACAGATTGCTCAGCACACATCACGGGTGCATCCCTTGTGTGCCGCCATGTGTGCTGAGCGATCTGTGCTTTAGCACCTCACTCAGCATGGAGACAGCATCGCCCAGTGTGTACACCGTATAGCGATGGTGATGCATGCACTGTCTATCCTGCTTATCCTACATTAGATACACAGATTGCTCAGCACACATCACGGGTGCATCGCTTGTGTGCCACCATGTGTGCTGAGCGTTCTGTGCTTTAGCACCTCACTCAGCATGGAGGCAGTGTCGCCCCGTGTGTACACCCTATAGTGATGGTGATGCATGTACTGTCTATCCTGCTTATCCTACATTAGATGCACAGATTACTCAGCACACATCACTGGTGCATCGCTTGTGTGCCGCCATGTGTGCTGAGCGATCTGTGCTTTAGCACCTTACTCAGCATGGAGGCAGCGTCACCCCGTGTGTCCTCGGCTTTTGTTGGTCATCCAGCTACTTTGGTACAACATTGTGGCCTAAAAAGTAATGGTGTGAGTTGTGAGGTGTTCAGAATAGACGGGAAATGAGTGGAAATAAATGTCCTTGTTGTAATAATACTGTAGGAACAAAAAACATTCTGTAATTTTAGATGTTTCTATCATTTAAAAAAAATTACAGATCCAAAACCAAAGCACAAAACCTGGGAGGGTGGTTTTGGCAAAACCAATCCAGAGCCAAAGCACTAAACCCATAAAATGTCCGGGTGCACACTCCTAACTGGCATCTGCTGTAGTAAGGTAGCGAGATCTGTGCTGTGTATCTGACAGCAAATAGTCCCAGCCATTTGGCAGCATACAGAAATATAAAACAATGGTCCAGGACTGATATATGTTCTATATAGAAATGTTCCTTACACAATATAACCCTGACATCACACTTGTACTACAGTATGTTAACCTTTTACATTTTACCTGTCTTACAGGACGATTGTACAACATCTTCTTATATTTTGAGTCCAAATCCTGCTCAAGGTGACGTTGTTCTCTGATCCAGACAATTAAAGTCATCATTTCTTCTTACACCTGGAGGATTAAAGTGACTTTATTTTGCGGATAGAAGAAACATTCAACAATTATTTTTTCTTATCTCGTACAGGATGAGCCTCACAGGAGAGAGACCACATGTGTGCTCTGAGTGTGACAAAGGCTTTACATATAAATCAGAGCTTCTCAGACATCAGAGGAGTCACACAGGAGAGAAGCCATATAAATGTTCTGAATGCAGCAAATGTTTTTCCCGGAAGTCACAGCTTGTTCTACATCAGAGGAGTCACACAGGAGAGGAACCATATAAATGTTCTGAGTGCAGCAAATGTTTTTCCCAGAAGTCGCATCTTGTTCTACATCAGAGGAGTCACACAGGAGAGAAGCCATATAAATGTTCTGAATGTAGCAAATGTTTTTCCCAAAAGTCACATCTTGTCCGACATCAGAGGAGTCACACAGGAGAGAAGCCATATAACTGTTCTGAATGCAGCAAATGTTTTTCCCAGAAGTCACAGCTTGTCATACATCAGAGGAGTCACACAGGAGAGAAACCATATAAATGTTCCGAATGCAACAACTGTTTTCCCCATAAGTCAGATCTTGTCCGACATCAGAGGAGTCACACAGGAGAGAAGCCATATAAATGTTCTGAATGCAGCAAATGTTTTTCCCAGAAGACACAGCTTGTTATACATCAGAGGAGTCACACAGGAGAGAATCCATATAAATGTTCTGAATGCAGCAAATGTTTTCCCCTGAAGCCACAGCTTGTCCAACATCAGATGAGTCACACAGGAGAGAAGCCATATAAATGTTCTGAATGTAGCAAAAGTTTTCCCCAGAAGTCACAGCTTGTCCTACATCAGAGGAATCACATGGGAGAGAAACCATATAAATGTTCTGAATGCAGCAAATGTTTTTCCCAGAAGTCAAATCTTGTCCTACATCAGAGGAGTCACACAGGAGAGAAGCCATATAAATGTTCTGAATGCAGCAAATGTTTTTCCCAGAAGTCACATCTTGTCCAACATCAGAGGAGTCACACAGGAGAGAAGCCATATAAATGTTCTGAATGCAGCAAATGTTTTTCCCATCAGTCACATCTTGTCCAACATCAGAGGAGTCACACAGGAGAGAAGCCATATAAATGTTCTGAATGCAGCAAATGTTTTTCCCGGAAGTCACATCTTGTCCAACATCAGAGGAGTCACACAGGAGAGAAACCATATAAATGTTCTGAATGCAGCAAATGTTTTTCCCAGAAGTCAAATCTTGTCCTACATCAGAGGAGTCACACAGGAGAGAAGCCATATACATGTACTTAATGCACCAAATGTTCTTCCCATAGGCTACAGCTTGTTATACATCAAATGAGAGAAATTACATGGCTGAGTCACATAATTATGGCCACCTCCTACATATGACAGCACCGTGTACACCGTGAAGTATACTCAGTGCTATTTTTGTAGGAAAATAGGTTCAGGAACTGTGGGCGGGGCAGAAAGTGGGTGGTGATGTGGGAGGAGCTAAAAAGGGGCAGGGCATTACATTTAAAAAAAAGAAAGAAAAACATATAATTCCTCCCAACAGTGGCAGTAACATAACAATCCCCAGCAGCAAAGTGGAGAATATGCGCACACCTTAGGCGCGCAAGAGTGTAACCTCACTGCAAGGGGCACAGCATTGCAAGAAAATACTACTTTATACCGCAGTTTTGCAACCTGCACGCCGAGAATTGGCCCATTATACATATGCCCCACTCCGTAACGCTTATTATACATATGCCACACACCGTGATGCCCATTATACCTATGCTATTACTGATGCCTGTCCTTGTGTTTCCCTCCTATATCCCTATAGATTATAAGCTTGCAGCAGGGCCCTCTAACCTCCAAGTCTGTCTGTTGTTACCCAGTTTGTTTTATCACGGTCTACTATTGTAAAGCGCAATGGAATCTGCTGAGCTATATAAGAAGCTGTAACGGAATCTGCTGCGCTATATAAGAACCTGTAACGGAATCTGCTGCGCTATATAAGAAGCTGTAATGGAATCTGCTGCGCTATATAAGAAGCTGTAACGGAATCTGCTGCTCTATATAAGACACTGTAACGGAATCTGCTGCGCTATATAAGAAACTGTAACGGAATCTGCTGCGCTATATAAGATGCGGTACTTATGTATTATCTGGGCTCCCATGTTAAATGCACCCCATTTTTTGATACCCCTACTGTCCAACTACGCATGGAGTTGATTTTATATAGTGTGGTGAGCACAGCGAGCCACCGTGCCCGAAGCGTGGCGAGGGGACGCGGTCTCATAAGAAAAACGGGAGCCCAGATATTACATAAGTACCTAAGATGCTGTAACGGAATCTGCTGCGCTATATAAGATGCTGTAACGGAATTTGCTGTGCTACTTAAGACACTGTAACGGAATCTGCTGCTCTATATAAGAAACTGCAATGGAATCTGCTGCTCTATATAAGACACTGTAATGGAATCTGCCACGCTATATAAGACACTAACAGAATCTGCTGTGCTATATTAGAAACTGCAATGGAATCTGCTGCACTATATAATACACTGTAATGGAATCTGCTGCACTATATAAGACGCTGTAAAGGAATCTGCTGCGCTATATAAGACGCTGTAACAGAATCTGCTGCGCTATATAAGACACTGTAACGGAATCTGCTGCACTATATAAGACGCTGTAACGGAATCTGCTACGCTATATAAGACACTGTAACAGAATCTGCTGCTATATAAGACACTGTAACAGAATCTGCTGCGCTATATAAGACACTGTAACAGAATCTGCTGCGCTATATAAGACACTGTAACGGAATCTGCTGCGCTATATAAGACACTGTAACGGAATCTGCTGCACTATATAAGAACCTGTAACAGAATCTGCTGCGCTATATAAGACACTGTAACAGAATCTGCTGCGCTATATGACACTGTAACGGAATCTGCTGCGCTATATAAGACACTGTAACGGAATCTGCTGCGCTATATATAAGACACTGTAACGGAATCTGCTGCACTATATAAGAAACTGTAACAGAATCTGCTGCGCTATATAAGACGCTGTAACGGAATCTGCTGCGCTATATAAGACCCTGTAACGGGATCTGCTGCGCTATATAAGACACTGTAACGGAATCTGCTGCGCTATATAAGACACTGTAACGGAATCTGGGGGGAGAGGGGGTAACTAATTACCACCTTGTATAGGGGGCGCAGTGGATATGGGGTGCTTCGCCAAGCTGCAGTGTGGGTAGGGGGTAGTCAACCTCCTTTTGGATACAGAAGAAACACAAGGGGGTACACTGCGCTAAAGAATAAGTGGTAATAAACAAATGTGTGCCAATGGAATGAAAAAGTTGTAAATTTTAATTAAAAAACATGTAGAAGAACATTGGGTATGACATATAAATGTAGATAAAAATTCACCAAGTAAAATGAAAGAGGGGTGTTAAAAATAGTCCAGTTGATACGGTACCGTATTAATGTAGCCACTGATGGGTAAGTCCGTTCCTATGTTGTCTCCTTGTAAATGGCTGGGTCATGTGGTAACCAAATATCTAGAATCACCCGCGGTAATAGTTTAATGTGGAGTGTTGTTCTCCTACTTGGAATAAATATCCTCACCTCCAAATCATCACCTCCAATTACACAAAGGAAGTGGGCTTTAATGCATATCTTCACTTCAACAGTGCGCACTATCTTCCGTGGAAAAAAGGGATCCCGAAGGGACAATTACTACGCCTCTTTCGTAACTGTACCGAATTTAACACCTTTGAAATCCAGGCAAAAGAGATGATGACTTCTTTTAGACAAAGAGGCTATCCAAACTCCCTACTAACAAAAGCGTATGAAGAAGTTATAGCTACAGATCGAGATAAACTTCTAACTCCCTACCCAAAGGGACAAGCTCAGAAAACAGGCTGGGATACCCAAGCCATGTATATCTCACAATTTAATCAACAATCAACCCAGATTAAAAAGATTATTTCGAAAAACTATAACATATTAAAATCCGATTACTTATTGAAAGATGTTCTCCCCCCCGACCCAGTGTTTATATTTAGAAAGAACAAGACTTTGAAAAATCAATTAGCTCCTAGTATGCTAAAATAAATTAAAACCAACCCAACCACTTCCAACCTTACATGGTTGGGCCCCAAACCAAATGTTTTTTTTCACTGTGGAGGAAACAGGTGCATTACCTGTAAACATATCAAAGTCCGACCATCAGATACTCTTCTGGATGGGGAGGGCAACATGGTACAATTCAATGGGTTCATGAATTGTAATACAGACTATCTCAGCTACTTGCTGATCTGCCCCTGTCATCTCAAGTATGTAGGGAGAACCACTAGGCGAATAAAAACCCGCTTCCTAGAACACCGTCGTAACATCTCCAAACATCTCATTAATCACAGCCTACCGAGACACTTCCTTGAGGCACATGCTGGGAATCCAGAAGGCCTCACCCTTATAGGTCTGGAACATATTACAAGAACACCTAGAGGCGGAGACCGCTTCAGCAGACTCTGTAGACAAGAGGTCTACTGGGTGTACAAACTCCGCACTATATATCCAGATGGCCTCAATGAGGCAATAGAACTTAACACCATCATAAACTAAAGATTGTCTATAGATTACCATCCCTATACAACAATACCCTACCCTTCTGCCCATTCCTCTCCTCCTGTTTTCCCTCTACCCCCAACCGCCCTCCCCCCCCCGTCCCTTTCTCCCCTCCTATACCCAGTTTTTCTAGTTGGTTTAGATTTCTCACTCAAACCCTACCTGAATTAGAACAGTAGAGGTCAACATATACATAATGCGTATACTAAAATATAATAAATAATATATAAAAAATGCCAAAATGTTCCTATCGGGATGATACTCTCAATATTACTCAGCACATAATATTTGAGAAAATATATGCTACTGTATATAATTTTGGGATACCGCAATGGTTATTATTTCAATATGGAAGCCCCTCTCCTTGGATAACCCATTTGAGAATGTCTTTTCCACAAGATAGGCTCAAATATTACCAGAAATTATTTGTGCAGCTCTTTATTGTTTATAACATTATATGTCTGAAAAATGTACATAAACTTGCTACTATTTACTCAAAATTGATGTATTTATTTATATTTATATATATATATATATATATATATATTATTATTCTTTTTAATATTCCGTGTACCTCTTTTTTTTTTTTTTTTTTTGTATAATCTTTTTATTGAACATTTTTAGACATGTCATATAACATATCAGTATAGGATAAGAGATTACAATCAAAGGAGCAGATTTAAAACTGAGGCCTTCCGAGTTACAGACATTTGTCAGCATCAATTGACATTAACATTAACCATTTTCTGTCTTAGCTTTTGCAGATATAGCTCTGCTCAAAATCTTATCCACTCTAAACTGGGTCTGTTGTATAAACAGGCCCAAATTACACGTAAAGTAAAGTATATAACATATCCACTAACATTAATTGGCCACTAAACATATGCACATAGACAGACGGGAAAAGGAAAGGGAAGAGGGGGAGTGATAAATAATACAGATTATAGGTGAGGGGGGAGGGGGGTTACCGGTCTTAAGGGGGGATACATAAGTTATTACGAATATTACAATATGTACAGCTATTCTGTCACCAAGATACAAATTAGAATGAGGGTATACACCTATTACTTTTAACAAGATATAGATAGGGTTTTTGTATGTTAGTTGCTTACAAACTTCGTTTAATCAATGAGTCTCCAAATCTGCCAACAGATTCTGTTTTACATTGTCGTCCAAAGTTTCAATAAAGAAATTCCATTTTATCAAAAATTTGCGTAGCCCTTTTTTTTGGTCTAACCGTGCATATTTCCTTTCAAAGTACATGATTTGTATGAGCTTCTGTTTCACATGAAGTAGGTTAGGTGCAGCTTTCTTCGTCCAATACAATAAAATGCATTTCCGCGCCACCGTAACTATTGTTATTAGCAGTGGAAGTGCTTCGGAATCTATAACTTCAGTCCGCCATTCATGGTAAGAAAGCCCCATACATGCAGACGGAGATATAGACCATTTAACTGAAAACATCTTGTTGATAAATTCTATTACTTTGCACCAGAACCTTTTAATTTTGGGACAATCCCACATGCAGTGGGCAAAGTCTGCTTTAGAACAATTACACTTATTGCAGTACCCTAGCTCTTCCGCCACCATGTGCCGCCTCTGGTGGGGCGTAATATACGCTCTATGAATGGTTCGAATATGGACTTCCTGGAGGTATGCAGATTTTAAAAATTTCATTGAAGAAGAATGCAAATAAATTATCTGGTCTAGACCCTGAATGTGTGGCAAGTCGACGGCCCACCTCTCCACCAGTCCATCCCAGTGTGAGGTATTGGAGAAGAGCTTTTCGCTTAACAGCCTGTATAAACAGCTCAATCTATATTTTTTCGTATAGATATAACTTAGTAATGTATCTATCGATTGAATCATACCCATCCCCTGATGGGGAATGTTTTTAGTAACCTTAGGTTTGAACTGTGTGGAGAAGTGCCTTGCCTGGTAGTACATAAACAACTGTGACTTATCTAGGTTATATTTTTCACTTAGAACTGAAAGGCCTTTCTCTTTCCAGTTGAGGAAGCGGATATCTAATAACGAAGGTGGGAACGCCGGATTCCCCCAGAGAGGTCTATATGAACTGTCACAAGGATTAGAGTGCATAATTCGATGTATCTGATTCCATGCTTGGTAGGTATCTTTAAACAGAATGTGGTCTCTGATCTCTGGCATGATGGCTCCATGTCTCAATTGCAGTAATGCTCCTGGAGCATATGGGAAGAAAATATCTTGGTCTAAGGTCCTATTAGTAAATGTGGACCTATTCAGAAGCCAGTCTCTAATATATCTGAACTGGATAGATAATACATAACATTTCAGATCAGGGTAGCCTAACCCCCCTGCGGATGTTTGGGCTTTAAGCTTAAATTTGGCAATTCTGGGCCTTTTTCCCTTCCAAAGGAATTTCGTAAATAATGATTCTAGCATCAAAATATCTCCTGACTTCAAAGAAATAGGTATCATCTGCATGCAGTATAAAATTTTTGGCAGAATACTGTAATTGATCTAATAATTGCCATTCTCCCTATTAATGAAATGGGGAGATCCTTCCAAGCTTCAAGTTTAGTCTTAATTTGTGAAATTATTGGATTATAATTCAATGTATATAAATGGGAGAGATTGTTACTAATTTGAATGCCCAGATATTTAAAGTTCGACTGACAAATTGGAATTGGCGAGTTCAAAGCGTGTATAGCTTGCCAATTAACTGTTCCTAAGGGGAGGAGCTCTGACTTAGACATATTAATCTTATAGCCGGACAAGTTTCCGAATGACTCGATGAGGTGCAGAAGAGCCGGCAAGGAATGGGAGGAGTTGGAAAGAAATATAAGGGTGTCATCTGCAAATAGTGCAATCTTGATTTCAACTTTTCTAATAGTAATTCCTTGGATTAGCGGCGATGTTCTTATCGCTATGGCAAGGGGTTCCACAGCAATTGCGAACAGGAGTGGGGAAAGGGGGCACCCCTGTCTTGTGCCTCTTCTAAGTTGGAATGGAGATGACAACAAGCCGTTACAGGCTATTCTAGACATTGGGGCAGTATACAGAGTTCTAACTATATCAATAAATCCTGATGGGAATCCAAAATTTTTCATGGTTTGAAACAGATATGGCCACAGCACCATGTCGAATGCTTTCTCGGCGTCCAGTGCGAGGATTAAATTGTCCCCGCTCCTGTCCGCCGAGAGAGCATGCGACCGCTGTATAGCCGCCAACAATCTTCTCATGTTTGAAACAGAGTGGCGTCCGAAAATAAACCCTGTTTGGTCGTCACTAATTATATTTGGGAGTATACCTTTCAACCTTTCGGCCATAATTTTTGTTAGGAGTTTATACTCTATATTCAAGAGCGAAATGGGTCGATATGACCCTGGGGAGTGTAGGTCACGGCCCTTTTTAGGGAGGACCTTAATAATGGCTTCGGAAAAGTATGCTGGAAGTTCTCCACTTTTTGTTATAGCATTGAAGCTAGCTGCTACAGGCTTAACTATTAAGGGTTCCATAAGTTTAAAAAATTCATTTGAGAAGCCGTCTGGCCCAGGGACCTTGGCAGGTTTGAGTTTACCAATTGCCCATTGGACTTCTAACTCTGAGATCGGGGCCACCAATTGTGATATCATCTCCTCTGGCACTTGTGGGTATTCAAGGGCATTCCAATAGGTGAGAGAAGGGATTTGGGGGGGGGATTTGCCGACTCATCTACACCCTCCATCAACCCATCCTCTGCCATGTCCCAGGGCGGAATAAACATTTTCATAAAAATGTTTCAAAATTTCAGCAATTTGACTATCAGTTTTTGTCAGTGTTCCATCCTCCTTATAGAGAGGTTGTACGATGGTTCTCTGTCTAGAACCTTGCAATAAATTAGTAAGCATTTTCCCTATTCTATTGCCGAACTTATAAAATTTCGAGTTGACATTAAATAAATACTTCTCACCAAGAGCATTAAAATATTCAGAACTTAATAACTGGGCATTCTGGTAAGCGGTTTTATTATGTATAGAGGGATTTTGTTTATACATTTGGAAGGCATTTGTGAGATCTTGTTGTAGGGTTATATATTTTTTATTTTGTGATTTTTTTTAAATTTGCAGTAAATGAAATTATCTCTCCCCTAAGGACCGTTTTTGCGGCTTGCCAAAAAATCTTGTGGTCTTTTGCTTCAAATTCCACATTTTCTTTCTGAAATAGGGTCCAAATATTTTTTAAATGGTCGCCTAGACTCTCCGACTGGGCCAAATGGGACGGGAACTTCCAAGATGTTGATAACTTGGTGGGTGCCCTGAGCTCCAAAGTCAGAGATATCAGTCCATGATCCGATAAAATTGGGGGTTGTATTAATGGATCTGATGTTTTTGCAAATAAAGGTTCTGCCACTAAAATGTAATCAATTCTGGACCATGAATTGTAAGTTAAAGACAAACATGTGAAGTCCTTCTCTGTTGGATTATGGACTCTCCAGGCATCCACCAAGTTCAAAGCTTTTGCTATATAAGGGACTCCAATTTTTGGAAGTGAGAAGGCTCTACTAGGCCTCACTGATCTGTCTAATACTATGGAAGATATCAAGTTGAAGTCTCCGCATAATATCAAACTCACCGGGTCCAGGGCGTAAAGTTTAGCTAGGATCGCTGTAAAAAATGCTTTTTTATAATTTGTGGGAGCATAGATGTTGCAAATAGTCAACTTGCTGTTATCTAGTATAATATTTGAGAATAAGAACCTACCGCCAGGATCAGAGACCTCAGATACCACCTGTAAGTTCAAAGACCGCCTTGCCAAGGTAGCCACTCCACACGACTTAGAGTTAAGGCTTGAGGAACCCACTACCACCCAACCAATCATTTGAAGTTTTTTTACCTCAGGAGACATCAAGTGGGTCTCCTGTAGGCAAATGATATCAATCTTTTGCTTGTTCAAATATGTTAGGAGTTTCCTCCTTTTAGCTGGGGTGTGAATCCCTCTAATATTTAAGGATCCAATCTTAAGTGACATGGTAAATTTTTAGTTGTTGGAAAATTCTGCTGTAAACCATTCCTTTCAGAACCGGTAAAAGGATAGGGGGGAAGACACATGAGGAACATATTAGACGAAAATAGACATACATTCTAACAATCTTATGAGGAGTAACAAAAACTTTAAGGTTGGACTTCCAGCGTCCTATAGACCTGTGAACCCCACAGTTCCCCAGGTCCTGGGTAGATTATTTCTGGATGTTAACGAGAACTCAGCTCGCTTCATCCACCCACCCCAGCCCACTTATTAATACTGAATTATATTATATTAATCCCTATTACTTTAATGATTTAGCATATTAATCTTTCTGTGACTTTCAACCCATCCGAATACTACTTTTTAGACTAAATTTCTTCTCTCACTCCACTCTTTGCAATATCATTTGATTCGGCGGGTAGGAATGGCACAGAAAGAGAAAATTAGGTATACATGTGTATATAACTTAACATATTAAAAGAAGTATATATAAACTTGAAATGTATTAAACTTGAAACAAATATGGACTTGAAACAAGCCCACCACCCCAACGGCAGAAGAGCCCAAGGCTCAATTCTACTTATCCCACGCAGAGTCATTCATAATAGACCCAGACTGAACCTGTTGCAGAATCATGACAACTCAGTCTGTGTAAATCTCAGCCATTAGATGGAGCTGCAGTTATCAGAAATGTCCCCTTCTCTTCTTCCAGACTTCTCTGCTTCAAGGAACGCTTCTGCTTCTCTGGCAGTTTCAAAGTCTCTGTATCCTGTGCCAGAAAAGATTCTGAGTCGAGCCGGGAACATTAAAAAGAATTTTCTATTCTCCTTAACCAGAGCAGAACAAATATGTGAAAAGGAGCGTCTTGATTTCGTTACAGCAGGTGAAAAGTCCTGAAACATACGCAAGGAATGTCCTTCCCATATGATGGGGTTAGATTTTCTTGAGGCATTCCATAATATCTGGCGATGTAGATAATTCAAGACTTTGAAAATGACTACTCTGGGTCTTGAGGTATCCTGTGCGTTGATACGGCCAAGTCTGTGGATCCTTTCTATAGACATGTCTGTGCATTGCCCCGTCACCTCAAGCAGGGAGGGGAGAGTATTCCTGACAAAGAAGTCCAGTTGCGGCCCCTTTAGGGATTCAGGTAAACCCGTTATTCTTAGGTTTTTCCGTCTGGCCCTATTTTCAATATTCTCCAACCCCTCATTAAGGATTTTATTTTCCTTTTCCAATGTGAGCATTGATTTCTTTAGCGAGGTTATGTTTTCCATGTTAGTGGAAATGCTTTCCTCTGCTGTGTCAATGCGCAAGGTTAAACTGCAAAGCTGTATAGAAATGTCCCCTACTGCTTTTTGCAGTAAGGGTTGGACCGCTGCTTGTATCAGGGCAGTAAAGTCTTTTTGCGAGAAGGACTGCATACCTGTGGGAATGGGCATCTCTCCCTCCCGTTGGCGCTCCTCCGTAATAGGCTTCTTGGCTGCAGGTGTGCCTCGCGCGTTATCGGGGTCCGGCGCCATATTGTGCTCTCCCTTCCTCTTATCCTGCCTCGGTGTTAGAGACGTCGGCGCCTGCTTCATAGTCGGCGGAGGTCCCTCGGTCGTCTCTGTGCCTTCTGCGGGGCGGCAGGGGGATCGGGACCTGCTTCTGCGTGCGGGATTCAGCTTGAAAACAGGTTTGGGCTGAGGCGAGTGACGGAGCGATATGGAGAGGCTCCTCACCTCACCATGCCGGAACCGGAAGTCTCTACCTCTTTTAGTTTACTTCTTTTTTATATGTATTTCCTTCGTATTCATTATTTATATCCCTGTAAAACCCTTTTGTTTACTTACTTACTTATATGAATTGTTTTATTTGTATAAATTAACACCAGCACCACTGGAATATTACAGCCTCTTAATTATACAACCTTAGACGCTGTCTTCCCTTATTAAAGATGGCGTCTGTACTATTTCCGGCAGGAAGCTTTAATTAAAACATTATAAAGACCGTTATGGCCACTGTGGAGCGCAATAAGGAACACTATGCGCTCCACAGCCAGGAAATATTCCGCCCTCTGGCGCGCCTAAATGCCGCTGCGTCATGCCCAGTGCCAGCGATGACGCTTAGATCATAACAGCCAATCCGGAAGTACCGTGCGTTCCACATACAGGAAACACGTCACTTTCCGGAAATTCTGTGCGTTCCACAGGACGCCTGAACCTACATCCGGTCTGTATAATTAAAAGGGTTTTCTGTGTATTTATAACACTCGTTTTAGCATTTATTTGATATATTAACAGTCAGTCTCTCCTGCTCATGATCCTCACATAAATATCAATATATTTTGAATGTTCAGCTATTTGATTTCATACACATGTGCCAATTGAACTGTGATAAGCCAGAGGGTATATAAACCCCACAGTGACAACACCATGTACACCTTGATAAAGCCTATTCTTGGCAAAACGCGTTGGTGAATAAAGAGGGTGCCTCTATCCAGTTTTGGACCTTGATACCTACCACTGTTTTGATCCGGACCAGTCTCCTCGCCTATAATCCAATAAGACCACGGATATCAATTGGGAAACCTAACAAGGGCCCATCCAGGATCGAACCCGAACGGAGGATATTTATTCCAAGTAGGAGAACAACACTCCACATTAAACTATTACCGCGGGTGATTCTAGATATTTGGTTACCACATGACCCAGCCATTTACAAGGAGACAACATAGGAACGGACTTACCCATCAGTGGCTACATTAATACGGTACCGTATTAACTGGACTATTTTTAACACCCCTCTTTCATTTTACTTGGTGAATTTTTATCTACATTTATATGTCATACCCCATGTTCTTCTACATGTTTTTTAATTAAATGCTGCACTATATAAGACACTGTAACGGAATCTGCTGCGCTATATAAGACACTGTAACGGAATCTGCTGCGCTATATAAGTACACTGTAACGGAATCTGCTGCGCTATATAAGTACACTGTAACGGAATCTGCTGCGCTATATAAGACGCTGTAACGGAATCTGCTGCGCTATATAAGACACTGTAACGGAATCTGCTGCGCTATATAAGACACTGTAACGGAATCTGCTGCGCTATATAAGACACTGTAACGGAATCTGCTGCGCTATATAAGACACTGTAACGGAATCTGCTGCGCTATATGACACTGTAACGGAATCTGCTGCGCTATATAAGTACACTGTAACGGAATCTGCTGCGCTATATAAGTACACTGTAACGGAATCTGCTGCGCTATATAAGATGCTGTAACGGAATCTGCTGCGCTATATAAGACACTGTAACGGAATCTGCTGCGCTATATAAGACGCTGTAACGGAATCTGCTGCGCAATATAAGACGCTGTAATGGAATCTGCTGCGCTATATAAGACACTGTAACGGAATCTGCTGCGCTATATGACACTGTAACGGAATCTGCTGCCCTATATAAGACACTGTAACGGAATCTGCTGCGCTATATAAGACACTGTAACGGAATCTGCTGCACTATATAAGAACTTGTAACGGAATCTGCTGCACCATATAAGAAACTGTAACAGAATCTGCTGCACTATATAAGAACCTGTAACGGAATCTGCTGCGCTATATAAGAAACTGTAACGGAATCTGCTGCGCTATATAAGACGCTGTAACGGAATCTGCTGCGCTATATAAGACGCTGTAACGGAATCTGCTGCGCTATATAAGACACTGTAACGGAATCTGCTGCGCTATATAAGACACTGTAACGGAATCTGCTGCGCTATATAAGACACTGTAACGGAATCTGCTGCGCTATATAAGACACTGTAACGGAATCTGCTGCGCTATATGACACTGTAACGGAATCTGCTGCGCTATATAAGTACACTGTAACGGAATCTGCTGCGCTATATAAGTACACTGTAACGGAATCTGCTGCGCTATATAAGATGCTGTAACGGAATCTGCTGCGCTATATAAGACACTGTAACGGAATCTGCTGCGCTATATAAGACGCTGTAACGGAATCTGCTGCGCAATATAAGACGCTGTAATGGAATCTGCTGCGCTATATAAGACACTGTAACGGAATCTGCTGCGCTATATGACACTGTAACGGAATCTGCTGCCCTATATAAGACACTGTAACGGAATCTGCTGCGCTATATAAGACACTGTAACGGAATCTGCTGCACTATATAAGAACTTGTAACGGAATCTGCTGCACCATATAAGAAACTGTAACAGAATCTGCTGCACTATATAAGAACCTGTAACGGAATCTGCTGCGCTATATAAGAAACTGTAACGGAATCTGCTGCGCTATATAAGACGCTGTAACGGAATCTGCTGCGCTATATAAGACGCTGTAACGGAATCTGCTGCGCTATATAAGACACTGTAACGGAATCTGCTGCGCTATATAAGACGCTGTAACGGAATCTGCTGCGCTATATAAGACGCTGTAACGGAATCTACTGCGCTATATAAGACACTGTAACGGAATCTGCTGCGCTATATAAGAAACTGTAACAGAATCTGCTGCGCTATATGAGAACCTGTAACGGAATCTGCTGCGCTATATAAGAAGCTGTAACGGAATCTGCTGCGCTATATAAGAAGCTGTAACGGAATCTGCTGCGCTATATAAGAAGCTGTAACAGAACCTGCTGCGCTATATAAGAAACTGTAAATAAATAATGAAATAAATGATGCAGTTGAAATGAGGACATAAGTTGTATTACCTTGGAGATGCATAAACCCACTGAGATTTGACAAAACATCTACTGTAAACAGTATCAACATTACTACAATAAGAAGCATTATAAGAAGACATAACATACATGTTATTGGCATGTCACATGGCATGCCAGCTGGCTGGGCATAGGGGCAATGTAACCTGCCAATGGATATCCATTGGCAGGTTACATTGCCCCTATGCCCAGCCAGCTGGCATATGCCATTCGCCCAGTGTTGCCTCCAGCTCCATCATATTATATGATGGAGCTGGAGGCAACACTGGGCGAATGGCATGTGCCAGCTGGCTGGCTGGCTGGGCATAGGAGCAGTGGTTACCTTGCTGATGATGGTGGTGCATTGCCATCAAATTACTTCCTGCTATGCCATCCCCCTAACCAGCTGTGCTACTGCTCATACAGTAATAGACGTTGGCATATGCCCCCCTGAACTGTCTGGCCATGCTTGCGCTGTCTGGATCATGTTATTTAAGTTAACATAAGGCCATAAGCCAAACAACATTTCCTCAAGATTACCTCAAAGTGATGATGGTAGTCGTGACTGTTGTTCAGGCTCCGCTCTCTGGCCTGTGCAGGCTGCGTGGTTGTGGCAGGGAGGGTGGGCCTCGGCCGGCTGCTGCTGGGGGCGCGCTGCCAGGTGATGGGCAGATGAAGGGAGTCTGGAGAGAGTAGCTGGGCGGCCGGGGCTCTGGCTGCTGCTAGGCAGCTCCAGAGATCCAGGAAGGCCTCCCGCAGCTCTGACACCATCATGCGCTGGCTCAGAGTCATCCGATCCCAGGATGCACTGCAGGCCGGGTTGCTCGATCCCAGGTTGCACTGCAGAGCTGCGCGATCCCTGGGCTGCGGCTGCGGGCATCGGAGACTGACTGCACTGGGACTCGGGCAGGGGAGCGGGCAGGCGATGCCGGTGCCGGGCGGCCTGGAGCATTGGGAAACCTGACAGAGTCAGAGCAGTTACATCCATCCGCGCTGCGGCTATTTGAAATGATGCACCGACTTAAGACTAGAAAGCCAAATGGCGCTTGCGGCCTGGCAACCAAACAGGAGCCACCACTGCCTGATTGGCTGCCAGACCACGGACTCCAATTGGTTCAAGCAAGAAACCCCTGGCATTGAGCAAGTAAACCCTACCAATGAGCAAGTAGGTAAGCGGCACTTATGTGGCATTAATATGTAATTATTATTATTATCCTTCATTTATATAGCGCCACAAGGGTTCTGCATTGCCCAGTTACAGAGTACACATAATCAAACTGGAAGGAGAGGACCAAGAACAGAACCTTGTGGGACACCAACTGTTAGTGGAAGTGGGGGGGAGGTAGTATTATGAGAGGATACAGAGAAGAAACGATCAGAGAAGTAGGAGGACAACCAGGAGAGAGCAGTATCACACAGACCAAAGGAGTGAAGGATTCGGAGAAGGAGAGGGTGGTCCACGGTGTCAAAAACAGCAGAGAGGTCAAGAAGAATAAGCAGAGAGTAGTGGCCCGTAGATTTGGCAGCATGAAGATCATTGCCGACTTTTGTGAGGGCAGTTTCAGTGGAGTGGAGAGAGCGGAATGTGTCAAGCAGAGAGTGGGAGGAAATGAAGTCAGTGAGGCGGTTGTAGACAATACGCTCAAGGAGTTTGGAGGTAAAAGGGAGGAGAGAGATGGGTCGGTAGTTGGAGAGGGTGTTAGGATCAAGGGTAGATTTTTTAAGAATAGGGGTGACAATAGCATGCTTGAAGACAGAGGGGACAGTGCCTGCTGAGTGGGAGAGATTGAGAAGGTGGGCAAGATGAGAACAGGCAGAAGGAGAGAGGTGGGAGGGCATAGGGTCAAGTGGGGAGGGGGTGGTGGGGGCAGGAATGGATGAGGGCCAAAAATTCCTCACCAGATACATGGGAGAAAGATGTTAGAGTTGGTGAGAGGGAAGGGGAGGGTGGAAAAGGGATAGGAGGTGGCTGGTTGCTGGCGATTTGGTGGGATAAAATGTCTTCACGTATGGAGTCAATCTTGGATGTGAAATAAGTGGCAAAGTCAAGAGCAGACAGTTAGGAAGGTAAAGGAGGTGGTGGTGGGCAGAAGAGGGAGTTCACAGTGGCAAAGAAGCTTCAGGGGTTGGAAGACTGGGAGGAGATGATAATTTTGAAGTAAGATTCTTTAGCGAGGGAAAGGGCAGCACCAAAGGATGAGAGCATAAATTTAAAGTGGAGGAAGTCTGCCATTGTCGCTCAGCATTTGGTATGCCATGGTTGAGGTGTTGATTTGCGAGGGGGAATTGTGGTTGGTGGGGCGACAGTAGATGCAAGAACAGAAAGATTAACCACGTGGGTGCGTGGGGGCGACAGTGTCAAGTGCAGAGGTAAGGGATGAATTGTATAGGGAAGTGGCTTGTTCAGCGCATGAGAGAGAGAGAATAGGAGAGAGAAGTGAGACAAATAGGGAGGACAAGGATGAGGTGTCAATAGCCTCAATGTTAGGTTTGGTAATGTAGCCTTAGGAGGTAGAGATGGGGCAGCAGAGAGAGATAAGGTAAAGGAGAGCAGGTGGTGGTCATACAGGGGAAAAAGGAGAGTTGGATAAATCAGAAATATCACAACGATGAGTGAAAACCAGATCCAGTGAGTTCCCATTCACATGTGAGGGTGAGGTGGTCCACTGGGAGAGACCAAGTGAAGATGTGAGAAGTTTAGAGACAGGTGATTTTGAGGTGTTATCAATAGGGATGTTGAAATCACCTATGATAATAGAGGGAATGTCAGAAGTGAGGAAGCCAGGATCAAAATTGTCAAGAAAATTGAAGGGCATGCCAGCAACTCGAAGATTGGCAGGTTGGTAGAGGCGTATAGCATGAACCTCAAATGTAGAGAATGTAAGGGATGGTTCTGGAGGAATGAGTTGATAGGCGTAGCTAAAGGGTAAAAGGACTCCAACACCACCACCATGGCGACCTCCAGGTCGAGGTGTATGTGAGAATGTGAGGCCCCCAGCAGAGAGAGCAGCAGGAGAAGTAGTGTCAGAGTAGGTGATCCAGGTGTCCGTAATGACTAGGAGATGAGTTGGAAATGAAGAGGTCATGAGTGGGAACCAGTTTGTTGCAAACAGATCTAGCATTCCAGAGGGCACAGGATATGAGTTAGTGGTTGGGATGGGAATGAGATTATCAGGATTGCTATAGCATTGAGGTGATACTAATTTAGAAGGTAGAGCTGTAGAGGGTGTAGTGATTGTGCTGACTCCTGGGCTAGGAAGGGAATCTGTAGGAGGAAAGAGGGAGCAGGGCTGAGTGGAGGACCTGTGCTGGGGAAGAAGTGAGTGCGTAGTGGGGTAACAGGAGAGGAGAGGAAGGGTAACGAAGGGGAGGATGTGAGATGTAGGAGATGGGCTTTACTGTGTGTTGCATATTGTGCAATGTGCAGTATGGTTTGTGGCATATTGTGTAATGGGCATTATGGTGCGTGGAATAATGTGCAATGGGCATTATGGTGTGTGGCATAATGTGTAATAGGCATTACGGTCTGCATAATCCCCTGTCCCACAAATCCATGCCCTAAATGTTTGCTGCGAGTCTTTGGTGTGCACTATTCCATTTTTTTTATGGGTGTTGGGTTGTTTTGCAATGTGGGGCATAAGTTGAATTAGGGATGGTATTATGTGGCCCACATTATTCTTTTTATGGGTGTGTGGGATAGGCCATAAAATTAAAGCTTTCAGGGAGACACCAAACACCTTAGCACCCACCCTGGCTTTGATATATGGGGGAAGGTGAGGTGGGGGAAAAGAGTTCCCCCACCTCTCCAGGACCACTTTTAAGGACTGGATTTATATAAATCAGTCCTGATAGTCAGGAGTGGTCTTAGGGGCACTTTCTTCCTGGGACAGTCTCTCTATCAGGAACTAGAGCTGCAGTAAAACTACAAACAGTGGTGATGGGGGTTGCTGGTATTGAGCTCTGTAATATACAGCTGTTCTGCTGATGCTGGTACTGAGCTCTGTAATATACAGCTGTTCTGCTGATGCTGGTACTGAGCTCTATAATATACAGCTGTTCTGCTGCTGCCGGTACTGAGCACTGTAATATTCAGCTGTTCTGCTGCTGCCGGTACTGAGCACTGTAATATACAGCTGTTCTGCTGGTGCTGGTACTGAGCTCTATAATATACAGCTATTCTGCTGATGCTGGTACTGAGCTCTGTAATATACAGCTATTCTGCTGGTGCCGGTACTGAGCTCTGTAATATACAGCTGTACTGCTGGTGCCAGTACTGAGCTCTGTAATATACAGCTGTTCTGCTGGTGCTGGTACTGAGCTCTGTAATATACAGCTGTTCTGCTGGTGCCAGTACTGAGCTCTGTAATATACAGCTGTTCTGCTGATGCTGGTACTGAGCTCTATAATATACAGCTGTTCTGCTGCTGCCGGTACTGAGCACTGTAATATTCAGCTGTTCTGCTGGTGCCGGTACTGAGCTCTGTAATATACAGCTGTACTGCTGGTGCCGGTACTGAGCTCTGTAATATACAGCTGTTCGGCTGATGCTGGTACTGAGCTCTATAATATACAGCTTTTCTGCTGGTGCCAGTACTGAGCTCTGTAATATACAGCTGTTCTGCTGGTGCCGGTACAGAGCTTTCATAGGCGAATCTAAAATTATGGTAATGGGTGGTCCCAGATCTAGAAACAATAGCAGGGGGACCTTTGCGCGGCGTAGCCGCACGGCAAAAAGGGGGCATGGCCACATGGGAAGGAGGTATGGCATCACAAAAAGGGGTGTAGTATTACACTTTAGACCATGGGTCCTCAAACTGTGGCCCTCCAGATGTTGTGAAACTACAAATCCCAGCATGCCTTGCAACAGTTTTAACACTCCCTTATAGCAAAACTGTGGCAAGGCATGCTGGGATTTGTAGTTTCACAACATCTGGAGGGCCGCAGTTTGAGGACCCATGCTTTAGACCATACACAGTAATGCCCATTACACATTTTAGCAAACTCCGTACTACCCATTACACATAAAGCCACACGCCATAATGCCTATTACACATAGGGCCACACACCATAATGCCCATTACACATTGTGCCACACATCATGATGCCCATTACATATTTGCCACATGCTTACCTACATGCTCATTGCTAGGGGGTTCTTGCTTGATGGCACCATAGTACCCATTACACATGATGCCGCACATCATAGTACCCATTACACATGATGCCACACACCATAGTACCCATTACACATGATGCAACACACCATAGTACCCATTACACATGATGCCATGCACCATAGTACCCATTACACATGATGCTGCACACATAATGTCCCTTACACATGATGCTGCACACATAATGCCGCTTACACATGATGCTGCACACCTTAATGCCTCTTACACATTAAGCCACACATTATGTGTAATGCCCCCAAATACCGCCACTTGTAGTGCCCCTTAAGCAATGCCCCCAAAAGTGCCACTTACTGTAAATTTTTATATGAGCCTTCGCTGCTGCTGCAGGGGGAGATGGAGAGTGGTGCAGATGCTTCTATGGGGAGAGGAGCAGAGTGCAGCGCAGAGCACGCTCCCACTCCCCTCCTGGTGTCCCCTCTAGCCGAGTGGACATTTGAAATATTGTGCGCGCTGTTGTTATGAGTGACGTCGGGGGAGCACGCCGGGCGCCGGCACCACATGATTAAAGGGGAGTCGGGCTGAGGTGAAAGCGGGGAGAAGAATTGGAGCGGAAGCTGCAGGGGTGACAGTCATTGACAGCTGGGCAGAGAGCAGGGGGCTGCCCGGATGTATTCAGAGCACTGCAGGTCACGGCTGTTACATGAGACCAGTATCATATTGAAGAACTTTTGAGTTGGCTTTGAATGATTTTGCTCCCGTGAAACTGGGCTCTTTGGTTCCAGAGAAATCTGCCCTCAAAGAACATAAACAGTCATGAAATTACATTTAAGAAATGGAAAAAAAAACGGTTCAACCTCAATATCCCTGGAACCAATTAACCGATATAGTTCCAGCCTGGTATCAGATTGAAGGCCCAGCGATTTGGGTTCGACTGAGATCAACCTCGAGCTTCAGTGATGCCGAAGGGGGAACTGGCAGCCGTTGAACTGGGTAGGGGTCGGAATTAGCGGGTCCCATGTTATCCTATAGGGAAAACGTTCCAGCTTTGCCTGGCAGTATCTCCGGTTCCCAGGGGGCTAGAGACACGGGGCTGGGCTTGTTGGAAAGCCAATGGGCTAATGGGTGGTCATGTGTACCCCTGGACCACCCCCTAGATTTGCCTATGTGAGCTTGATAATATACAGCTGTTCTGCTGATGCTGGTACTGAGCTCTGTAATTTTCAGCTGTTCTGCTGATGCCGGTACTGAGCTCAGTAATATACAGCTGTTCTGCTGATCCCAGGACTGAGCTCTGTAATAGGGAAGGTGCAGCATGGCCCTCCTGGGCTCCTGGGATATAATAGAAATAGACTGTGCTGCATAATATGGTCCTCATTCTGATACTTTCGGTCCCCCATGCATTTGCACGGGGGACACATGGTTGTGCTCTGTGCAGGGCTTCTGTACCGTGATGCTCTACCATCGGCGGGGGGAGGACGGGTGTGGTGGCAGCACTCCGACATGAGAAGGACCAGTGTTCCCTTACAAATGCTGGCCATTCCCACTGACATATTTGCGAGTCCTGGTGAAATCATTCAATGGTCAGGTCCATCAAATGATTTCTCCAGCAGTGGGCACATGTGAGGGGAGGTGTGTTCATAACACTTCCCCTTGTATAGTTGTGAGGGGATACGGCGGTGCGGCACAGCAACTGCTCGGTAAGCTGCGAGCTTCGTATCTTACCGAGCAGATCAGAATGGGGCCTCTGTTTTTTAGTTGCAATACCGAACGCACATCGGAATCGCAAGCCCTCGTAACACTGGGCGATTTTGGCTAACCTTCCTTACCATTTTGGCTATGGCCCTTATTCAGATCTGATCGCAGTACAAATTTGTTCTCAAAATGGGCAAAACCATGTGCACTGCAGGTGGGGCAGATGTAACAGGTGCAGAGAGAGTTACATTTGGGTAGGGTGTGTTGAAACTGAAATCTAAATTGCAGTATAAAAATAAATCAGCCAGTATTTACCCTGCACAGAAACAAAATAACTCACAAAAATCTAACTCTCTCTGCATACACTGTAATGGCTAATACACCAAAAAGCTTATTACACATTAGACCACACATCATAATACCTTTACATTTTATGCCACATAACTGCTGCTTTCCTACATGCTCTTTGACAGGCGTTACATGCTCGTTGCCAGACACTACATGCTTATTGCCAGGGGTTTCTTTCTAGATGCCAGGGGTGACATGCTATTGCCAAGAGTTACATGGGGTATGGGTCATAGGTTTGACAAGAGGAAGGTCGACCGTGTTAAAACACAAATGAACGCATCAATAATCCTATGCTTTTATTATACTCTGTTTTCTTAAATACTGCTATTATTGCTGCAGATGGCATTAACTTGTTGCCCAAGGTACTAGCCACGGCGTATGAGGCCTACCCTTTGCGCTAAGCAGCAATAGTTTGTCAGAAGCAGAAGCCATTTTGTCAGCTCTGACTTGCATAAAATATTACAAAATGGCGCAGGGAGTCAGAATACTGCTAAAAGAAGGGATTTCTTATGGAGAATTGTTTTGTTTTTCTGGGTATAAGAATGCAGTATTGATAGAACAGAAGACGAGGTCAGACAGTCAGTCTGCACGGTTTTGTCAGCAGTAATGAGAACTAACCTCGACATTTCTCTTCCTAGTAACCAGGCTTAGATGACGTGAATTATTATGATATCATTAATTCAATAATGACTTGTCCAATCACATTGTAGCGCATATGAATAATGGAGTAACTGGGCTGAATAAAGTGTAAATATTGGGCATAAAGAGGGAGGGGTTAAGGAATTGAGGAACAGTTCCGAGGACAAGTGATTGGAGCTGGGGGTGCAGGTAAATTATCCCTGAGGTGTTGGCTGATAACTGCCCCCGTCTTCTGTAACTGAGTTAGGTTCTTTTTATTAAGGAATTAGTCCATTATTATTATACTGTATCTGTTATGTGATAAGTTTGCTTTGGCCTTTGCAATAATATTATACAATGTAACCAAGTTCTCTGTTACTATCTGTCACTATTTTCATATAAAGCATTTCCTATATGTTACCAGTTGGTGTCGGAGTGAAATTATTTCAGCGTTTGCCGTTATATTTAAGGGTTATAAAGTATCCATGTAATTCTGCGTTATCAACAGTCATTGGGCCGACCACTGAAGGATGACACGCATCAAGGCCGACATGGGTTAGATCGACACACGCATTAGGTCGACATGCACAAGGTCCACAGTCAAAAGGTTGACATGGGGTTTTCTCATTATTTTGTTCCATAAGTTGACACAGTCGACATGGACATTGCATCACGTCCCCTCGCATGACTTGCTTTGCTCGGCACAATATTTTATTTTCCCACCATGCCCTAGTGGATGGTAGGACATGAAATACCGTCTGTCGCCTCAAAAAAAGTGAAAAACCCCATGTCGACCTAATACATGTGTCGAACTAATGACCTTGTCGACCTAATCCTATGCTGACCTTCAGTCATGTCAACCTTCATGCATGTTGACATTCAGTGGTTGATTGTCTACCTTCCTCTTGTTGACCTAGTGACCTTCTACCATTACATGCTCATTGCCACAGGGGAAGTTACAGGCTGGTTGGCAGGTGGAGTTACATGCTCATTGCCCAGGGAGAATACATGCAGATTGCCAGGGGGAGCTCGTTCCCCAAGGGCTGTCACATGCTCGTTGTCTGGGGGTGTGCACTGTGTGACAGCGCTCAAGGAATCTGTATTTCCAAGTAGCACTGATCGCTCCCCTGTCAGATGTTAGAGGTTCTGGAGCATCTCTAGCATCTGTCTCCAACCAGACGGCAGCCATCTTTGGAGGGGTGCAGGGCCTCTGTATGCGACAGTGTCATTTTTTTTTTGTTCCAGAAAACAACATAGGGCTTATTTTAATTAACATTGATGACCATTATTCTCCGCTTCTATCACCATCATGCCCATCAGTCCTGCTTTTATCACCATCATGTCCCTCAGTCCTGCTTTTATCCCCATCATGCCCATCAGTCCTGCTTTTATCCCGATCATGCCCATCAGTCCTGCTTTTATCCCCATCATGCCCATAATTCCTGCTTTTATCACCATCATGCCCATCAGTCCTGCTTTTATCCCCATCATGCCCCTCAGTCCTGCTTTTATCCCCATCATGCCCATCATTCCTGCTTTTATCCCCATCATGCCCCTCAGTCCTGCTTTTATCCCCATCATGCCCATCAGTCCTGCTTTTATCTTCATCATGCCCCTCAGTCCTGCTTTTATCCCCATCATGCCCATCAGTCCTGCTTTTATCCCCATCATGCCCCTCAGTCCTGCTTTTACCCCCATCATGCCCCTCAGTCCTGCTTTTACCCCCATCATGCCCATCAGTCCTGCTTTTATCCCCATCATGCCCATCAGTCCTGCTTTTATCCCCATCATGCCCCTCAGTCCTGCTTTTATCCCCATCATGCCCTTCAGTCCTGTTTTTATCCCCATCATGCCCCTCAGTCCTGATTTTATCACCATCATGCCCCTCAGTCCTGCTTTTATCCCCATCATGCCCATCAGTCCTGCTTTTATCCCCATCATGCCCCTCAGTCCTGCTTTTATCCCCATCATGCCCATCAGTCCTGCTTTTATCCCCATCATGCCCCTCAGTCCTGCTTTTATCCCCATCATGCCCATCAGTCCTGCTTTTATCTTCATCATGCCCCTCAGTCCTGCTTTTATCCCCATCATGCCCATCAGTCCTGCTTTTATCACCATCATGCCATTCATTCCTGCTTTTATCCTCATCATGCCCCTCAGTCCTGCTTTTATCCCCATCATGCCCATCAGTCCTGCTTTTATCCTCATCATGCCCCTCAGTCCTGCTTTTATCCCCATCATGCCCAACAGTCCTGATTTTATCACCATCATGCCCCTCAGTCCTGCTTTTATCCCCATCATGCCCATCAGTCCTGCTTTTATCCCCATCATGCCCCTCAGTCCTGCTTTTATCCCCATCATGCCCATCAGTCCTGCTTTTATCCCCATCATGCCCCTCAGTCCTGCTTTTATCCCCATCATGCCCATCAGTCCTGCTTTTATCTTCATCATGCCCCTCAGTCCTGCTTTTATCCCCATCATGCCCATCAGTCCTGCTTTTATCACCATCATGCCATTCATTCCTGCTTTTATCCTCATCATGCCCCTCAGTCCTGCTTTTATCCCCATCATGCCCATCAGTCCTGCTTTTATCCTCATCATGCCCCTCAGTCCTGCTTTTATCCCTATCAGGCCCCTCAGTCCTGCTTTTATCCCCATCATGCCCATCAGTCCTGCTTTTATCACCATCATGCCATTCATTCCTGCTTTTATCCTCATCATGCCCCTCAGTCCTGCTTTTATCCCCATCATGCCCATCAGTCCTGCTTTTATCCTCATCATGCCCCTCAGTCCTGCTTTTATCCCCATCATGCCCAACAGTCCTGCTTTTATCACCACCATGCCCATCAGTCCTGCTTTTATCCTCATCATGCCCATCAGTCCTACTTTTATCTTCATCATGCCCCTCAGTCCTGCTTTTATCACCATCATGCCCATCAGTCCTGCTTTTATCCCTATCAGGCCCCTCAGTCCTGCTTTTATCCCTATCAGGCCCCTCTGTCCTGCTTTTATCCCCATCATGCCCATCAGTCCTGCTTTTTTCCCCATCATGCCCATCAGTCCTGCTTTTATCCCTATCAGGCCCCTCAGTCCTGCTTTTATCCCCATCATGCCCCTCAGTCCTGCTTTTATCACCATCATGCCCCTCAGTCCTGCTTTTATCCCCATCATGCCCCTCAATCACCTTACATTTTAAGCACAACTGCCGCTTTCCTTTCCTTACAGATGCCGCTCAATCCTTGAGGTATGTGGTAATGTCACATGCGCAATGCATCCCTGGGACCGCTGATGCCAGCAGAGGCTTCAGCGGTACCAGGGCTGCCAGGGTCCAGGGCTAAATCTTTAACAGCAGCATCCATTTCATGCGGGGGGGGGGGGGGGAGATGGAAGCATTGTAGTTTAGCACAGGGACTGGGCAAAATGGGGATTTAGCTGGGGCTTATTTCCAGGGTAGGGCTTATTTTGGACCGTTGTGCAGAAATAAGGGTAGGGATTATTATCGGGGTAGGTCTTCTTGTTGGGGAAACATGGTCGTACAAAAGAGAGCTGTGTATCCAGTACAGAATTCCTGCAGCTCCTCTGAGTACGGGGTTTCCTTCTGTGACTGGCTGATGTATGAGTTCTGGATATTTCTATAGTCACCCTGCACACTGCCCTGTATCACCCTACAGGGCCCTGCCAAGTCCTCAGTGACAGTAGGTGAGATCACACGTCTATAAACACCTCCGCAATCTACATTGTATTAAACAGTGACACAGCATATATATGTTTTCCTAAGGTGGAGATTGCCTTTTATTGTCAGCAAATACAAGACTGCAATCATTTATACTGCTGACAGCTATAGTGAACTTTTTATAAAACATATGAGTTTCTGAGCACTGGACAAGGGGCACAAAAATCTTTTCAAGTGGAACACACTACGCCAGGGGTGTCAAACTCAAATTCATCGGGGCCGCATCAGCAGTTTGGTCACCCTCAAAGGGTCGCTGTATAATAATAATGCAATGACACCACAGGCTGCTCCCGCTGTATAATAATAATGCAATGACAGCACAGGCTGCTCCCGCTGTATAATAATAATGCAATGACACCACAGGCTGCTCCCGCTGTATAATAATAATGCAATGACACCACAGGCTGCTCCCGCTGTATAATAATAATGCAATGACAGCACAGGCTGCTCCCGCTGTATAATAATAATGCAATGACACCACAGGCTGCTCCCGCTGTATAATAATAATGCAATGACACCACAGGCTGCTCCCGCTGTATAATAATAATGCAATGACACCACAGGCTGCTCCCGCTGTATAATAAGAATGCAATGACACCACAGGCTGCTCCCGCTGTATAATTATAATACAATGACACCACAGGCTGCTCCCGCTGTATAATAATAATGCAATGACACCACAGGCTGCTCCCGCTGTATAATAATAATGCAATGACACCACAGGCTGCTCCCGCTGTATAATAATAATGCAATGACACCACAGGCTGCTCCCGCTGTATAATAATAATGCAATGACACCACAGGCTGCTCCCGCTGTATAATAATAATGCAATGACAGCACAGGCTGCTCCCGCTGTATAATAATAATGCAATGACACCACAGGCTGCTCCCGCTGTATAATAATAATGCAATGACACCACAGGCTGCTCCCGCTGTATAATAATAATGCAATGACACCACAGGCTGCTCCCGCTGTATAATAATAATGCAATGACAGCACAGGCTTCTCCCGCTGTATAATAATAATGCAATGACACCACAGGCTGCTCCCGCTGTATAATAATAATGCAATGACACCACAGGCTGCTCCCGCTGGATAATAATAATGCAGTGACACCACAGGCTGCTCCTGCTGTATAATAATAATGCAATGACACCACAGGCTGCTCCCGCTGTATATTAATAATGCAATGACACCACAGGCTGCTCCCGCTGTATAATAATAATGCAATGACACCACAGGCTGCTCCTGCTGTATAATAATAATGCAATGACACCACAGGCTGCTCCCGCTGTATAATAATAATGCAATGACAGCACAGGCTGCTCCCGCTGTATAATAATAATGCAATGACAGCACAGGCTGCTCCCGCTGTATAATAATAATGCAATGACACCACAGGCTGCTCCCGCTGTATAATAATAATGCAATGACACCACAGGCTGCTCCCGCTGTATAATAATAATGCAATGACAGCACAGGCTGCTCCCGCTGTATAATAATAATGCAATGACACCACAGGCTGCTCCCGCTGTATAATAATAATGCAATGACACCACAGGCTGCTCCCGCTGTATAATAATAATGCAATGACACCACAGGCTGCTCCCGCTGTATAATAAGAATGCAATGACACCACAGGCTGCTCTTGCTGTATAATAATAATGCAATGACACCACAGGCTGCTCCCGCTGTATAATTATAATGCAATGACACCACAGGCTGCTCCCGCTGTATAATTATAATGCAATGACACCACAGGCTGCTCCCGCTGTATAATAATAATGCAATGACACCACAGGCTGCTCCCGCTGTATAATTATAATGCAATGACACCACAGGCTGCTCCTGCTGTATAATAATAATGCAATGACACCACAGGCTGCTCCCGCTGTATAATAATAATGCAATGACACCACAGGCTGCTCCCGCTGTATAATTATAATGCAATGACACCACAGGCTGCTCCCGCTGTATAATAATAATGCAATGACCGCACAGGCTGCTCCCGCTGTATAATATAACAATAGTAATGCCATGACACAAATTATTATACAGGGGGAGCAGCCTGTGGTGTCATTGCATTATTATTATTATACAGAGGGAGCAGCCTGTGGTGTCATGGCATTACTTTTATATTATACAGGGGGAGCAGCCTGTGGTGTCATGGCATTATTATTATACAGGGGGAGCAGCCTGTGGTGTCATGGCATAATGCCATGACACCACAGGCTGCTCCCCCTGTACAATAATAATGACACCACAGGCTGCTCCCCCTGTATAATATAAAAGTAATGCCATGACACCACCACTAGATATATTGTTTTTTTATGTAACTTACTGTATTTTATCCCTCAGGCTCCTTTACTGCTGCTGTGGCTCCAGTAATTTCAATTCCACTCTTTGCGCCGCGGCCTGTCCTGCTGCGGCCCCCCGACTCGGCCTGCCTTCCTTCCTCTCTGCAGATGCGTGGGTGGGAGGCGTCATCGTCATGACGTCCCCACCCAGCGTCTGCCACTGCCTCGATAAGAGGGAACAGGCTGCCGGGCCCTCTTCCACGTAGCCGTGGAGGCCGGCGGCCATGTTCCTGTGGCCGCAGACATCCTTTAAAAGACCACAGGAACATGGCCGCCGGCAGTGCAAAGAAAACCTCTCAAAAAAGATCTAAAAAAAGAGAATAAAAGGTGAAGGCTGGCGGCGGCTGCGCGGGCCACATGGCGAGGTCTGTCGGGCCGGATTTGGCCCGCGGGCCTTGTGTTTGACACCCGTGCACTACGTCATATTCCACATGTATTCTTAATGAATTATTCTTTGATTTATTGTATTGTTGTTACTTGTTTTTTAGGTGGCCGCCTAGAATGTTTTTATAAAATGTATTTGTTACATTAAATATGATGATACATATTGATCATTATAAATAAGCATTTGTGTAAGTATAATTATCCGCGGTGCCTCGATTTTTTAAACAAACAAAATTAGCGCAGCTTTCCAATTCTTTGTGGTTTTGCAATCTTTTCTGTCCTCCACCTGGGCATGTAATATGTATGTCCAGATACAGGTACACTTTGCCCTAATTCAACAAGGATCTCTACACCCCCAGCGGCCTCCAAAAATCATTAGTTCCCCCAATTTTGTATGTCCAGATACAGGCCAGTTGTTGTGTACATAGAAATATTAATATAAAAAAAACTATTTTTATAATTTATATATAATTTTAATATATTTGTATTTAGCGCCCAATTTTTGACACTATAATATAGTGTCTGTCCCTTTTATATATATCTGTAATCAAGGTGAACACCCGTGCATCTGACACCCGTCCTGCTCCCGCCGGTGCATCGACGCACCCGGTGTGTACAGAGGGTGGAACCTTCAGATGTGTGCCATCACTATAGTTAATGGGGAAAAAAACAAAAGACATATGAGGATCATCAGAAGAACCACATACAAACATAAATGAGCAGAGGGGTGAGCATACTACACAGAAGTCATGCAGATAGAAGTAAAAACAAAAAACACAGAGGATTGCAGTGAGGTGCTGACAGCCAAGTGACTAGATGGAGAGTCACACCCGCTGATGTCCATTCCCAGTGCTAGAGCAGGAAGTGCTGGGCAGCTGGCGGCTCATATCGGCTGTACAGGGCTGGACGGCTGGCGGCTTCACGTAGT
Source organism: Crinia signifera (assembly GCF_055691185.1). Taxonomy (NCBI): domain Eukaryota; kingdom Metazoa; phylum Chordata; class Amphibia; order Anura; family Myobatrachidae; genus Crinia; species Crinia signifera. Next base: position 317,482,570 of record NC_139220.1, on the reverse strand, counting down.
CCATCTGGGGGCAGCTTCTGCATTGATGGCAGAAGTGTTTGATAGGCTAGAGGGGATTGCCCCCTTCGCCTCCCCCCCCCCCCCCCTATATCTGTGCCTAGTACCTGTCTTTTATTGTATACCTAAAATACATAAAGGCCCATTGCACCCGCTGGTAGACCTACAGATGGGTCAGACTCATTGTTTCCACCAAACCGCCACAGGACATGGACGTGCAAGCGTCTCACAGGCTCACGTGTCCATTACCAAGAATGGGGTGTGTCTCCACGTGTGCACGCCCCCCATTCTTATGGAGGATGACACAATGGGAGCTGATCCGATGAGCGGTCCCATCTGTATCATTGCTGCACAAAATACTTTATTTCAGCCAACATCCTGTCAGATCCAGGTAACAATACATCTGTTCTTACCACTAAAGTGTCTCTCCAGAATGTCAGTGTGCTCCAGGTCTGGATATCTTCAGTGCTTCTTGCATGCAGTCTACAGCACAGCTTCCCCACAGTCTCTACAGACGTCTCCTGACGCTGCAGCAATCCCTGAAGAATGAAGGGAGGGAAATGGCACAGGCTAATGTAACGGTATAATTTACAGGGTTTCAACTGTACATATGAAAAACCAACATGTTTACTGCGGCAACTAAATGGTTCGCAGTGTCTGGTTGGTGGTGCTCCCAAAGGATGTTCAGCAATGAAACTGAAAAAAATGGTGGTCACGAGGATGACTACAAGAGAACATACGTGAGGTTTTTTGGGGCACGCTTTACAGAATAATTAAGGTGATATGGTATGATGGTAATAAGTTAAAAATACCATTTTTATTAGATATGCGCTAAAAGGAGAAAGAAAGGTGAAATGGTCACTTGTGTTAATTAACAAATGAGCAGGTTGGTCACCTGATGAGGAGAGTCCTGAACAATTTCACTATAGCCGGCGCAATGAAAGGATAAGTATATGGTCCACCTGTCAACCAAAGGTGGTCTGTTATTGATGCTTGACACAAAGATACAATTATTTTATATATAAATATAGGTGTACGTGGCCTCCGTCTAACAAGCAAGCAAGGAGTACATTGAAATCAATTGAAATTGAGACTGCTATAGTAGAAAAGGAGAAGTACAGAGTTGGGTCAGACACTGGGTGTTTCTGCTATTCCCTAGTATTACTACACCGCATATTCCCAGTGAGTCCCCCCCACAGGTACTAAGCCAGCCAATCACTGCTTAGCTGCTGAAATCGGTACGGGATCAGGCGATCCAGTGATGTATGGTAGTAAGTTTACCAAGTGAGAGGGCACCTGTGTTGATACCCAAGGAAAGGTAGAATGCTTCTGCTTTCAGAAGTGCCACCAGTACGTCACCCTGTTACCTGCCTGTATTGCAGGGAGATTTATGGTATGGCACAACTGATGAGAGAGCATGGAACTAAATAGAAAATTAGGAGGTGGGTTGGTGTCTCCGGCGTGTCTCACCTTCTGCTGTCCACCATCTACTGATAGTATTCAATGGTGGAATGGTGGATGAGAGAGGCGAGTAACGTCCACCCCTTCCCTGAGGTATAAGATTTAAGGTGTAAATGAGTTGGTGGAGGACAGAAGGGGAAGGGGGAGGAGAGGACAAAAGGTAGAAGAGGAGAGCAGTCTGATAATTTGAATGCCAATTGGTATAGGTACAGAAATGAACAATTTCTGGGATGAAACAATGGAGGTGTCCTCTTTGCTGGTGCAAATGGTTGTCACCAGTATCAGTATAGTTTTAATGGGACCGCTGTGACAGCCTAAGGAATTTTATCCTAAATTGCCTGGTCTGTACGATTTTAGGTGGGTTTTTTTGGGTGAATTGACATCTGTCATTCCCCTGACCCGGTCAAAATAGTCATCGTATGCCGTGGAGTACAGTAACAGCGTCCTTTGACAAAGCCGCAGCGAAACACGTGTCAGGACGACGCCTCTGACTCACCTCCGCATGAAACAAACATCCGCATGAAGACAAAAAGTTCCAGATCCGCCACATCCTGACATGTAGCACTCGTTATATTGTCTACATCATAGTGTGTCCATGTGGACTATACTATGTTGGAATGTCCACCCGACAATTCAAGAAGAGAATGGCCGCCCACCGCTCGTCCATAAAGGCAGCTTTGGAAAACAAACCAATGGACCAGCCAGTAGCGGCCCACTTCAAAGCACAGGGCCACACACTGGCATCATTACGCTACTTCATCATTGACCATGTTCCACCTATGCCCAGGGGGGATGATCGTCAGAAAGCATTCCTAAGACTTGAGGCAAGGTGGATCTTTAGACTTAATACAGTCTCACCTAAAGGTCTCAATGAGCGCATAATGTGGAACACGCTGGCATAGCTCCCTTTGGAATGGTTACAATCTTCCCCCTGAACGTCCCTATGAGCATCAGATGGACATACCCCTTTCTACCTAAGGTCTTGTTATCCACCGCTGTGAGTTTCTACCTTGCCCTATCAGACATCATGTATGTCAACCCTGCTGCATAGAACCCAGCGGACTATAAATCTACAGTTAAGATGATCCCTGACATTCCAGACCACAGGGTACAAAACTGCTCCATATGTTCTATATGCATACAGATTTATTACAACATTGCATAACCACAATGATCACAATGTTGCTAGTCTTTACACCAGCAGAGTGTTTTTATAATAGTGGATGTACATAATCTTTGTTTTTACACAGCACAGTTTGACTCACTACAAGCACCGTCCCCTATGACCGCTGTTACGCAGTGCCAGGTAACCTAGTTACGGTCTGTCAACATCCACGCTACCCTGTATGTATGGCAACGGGCGTCGGCGTGTCAGACGTAACTGGGTGACGTCAGAACCCGGAAGTAGCGCCTGCTCTGCATCCAGCTGGCGGCGTCTCTGACGAAACGCGTTAGGGCGTGGCCTGTGATACCCGTGTCCTGCTGATCCCGGGACTAGCCCCTTTGTTCCTGCACCTTGACAAAGGGGCTAGTCCCCGAAACGTTGGAGTTTTTTGAAAATCCACCGAGTGCCGCAGTTTGTTTGTACACTGATACAACTACGCTACCCATCGGACCCTGAGGGCACCGGGGAATTTGAGTTGTGAAAGACGGAGTGCCAAGCCGCAAACACAGGAATATATAAATATATATATATATATATAAACACCACTTTGAAGTAGCACTCCCTTGCTTCAGGATATCGTTCAAGGGTGCCCGCCCAGGTCACCTCCAGTAACCAATATACAAACTCCGCGTGGTGGCACTCCAAATAAAGCTTCCTTACACCGCAGGTAACGACAACGTTTCGAGGTTTTTATTTAACACCCACATTGTGTGACCTGATGAAGAGGTGTTAAATAAAAACCTCGAAACGTTGTCGTTACCTGCGGTGTAAGGAAGCTTTATTTGGATTGCCACCACGCGGAGTTTGTATATATATATATATATATATATATATATATATATATATACACACACACACACACACACACACATATTCTTTATTGAAAACTCCTTGTGTATGTAGATGTATTACTTGTCACAATGCACTAGTTAGAATACTTTAGCTTTTGTCCTATCTGTAATGCTGCTACACTGGTTTATGGCTTGCTGTGCTTTGTCATGTTATTACAGGTTTGGAACATCTGGGCACCCGTAGTTGTAGTACAGAGAGGACTGCAGAACTACAGGATGACGTCAGAGAGGCGGAGTCACGTGACCAGGCAGGAAGTCCCTCTGGTATCTGCAGACGGAGCTGGCCGGACTCCATTCCGAATACACACATCACAGGCTGAGGTATATAATCTGTGTATTACTGTATTTCCTGTGTGATCTCTGCACCCTGCACTCTAGGGATGGGACATCAGTTATATGATGTTTTCAAAATTGGTTACAAAACATCATTTAGACCTTAACATTGGTACTCTAAAACCGATGTTAACTGATGTTTCATTTTTTTTAAATGAACTGTCTAGTTAAGCCAATAATACAGAAATAAACTTATGAGATGATAAATAATCCTTCTATTAAGTTTATCTTGTTGGAGGCTTACAGCTTACACACACATTGGATATATGATTCATGCTTTGTGGTAAATCAAATTTGTCACGGAGGGGAAAAAGTGAAGCATTAACTAGCAAAAATGTATTGCAACAACTCACAGCATACACACAGCCCAGTACATACACTACTACACTATACCATATATACACACACAGCCCAGTACAGACACTACTACACCATGCCATATATACACACACAGCCCAGTACATACACTACTACACCATGCCATATATACACACACAGCCCAGTACAGACACTACTACACCATGCCATATATACACACACAGCCCAGTACATGCACTACTACACCATGCCATATATACACACACAGCCCAGTACAGACACTACTACACCATGCCATATACACACAGCCCAGTACATGCACTACTACACCATGCCATATATACACACAGCCCAGTACAGACACTACTACACCATGCCATATATACACACACAGCCCAGTACATGCACTACTACACCATGCCATATATACACACACAGCCCAGTACAGACACTACTACACCATGCCATATATACACACAGCCCAGTACATACACTACTACACCATGCCATATACACACACACAGCCTAGTACATACACTACTACACCATGCCATATATACACACACAGCCCAGTACATACACTACTACACCATGCCATATATACACACACAGCCCAGTACATACACTACTACACCATGCCATATATACACACACAGCCCAGTACAGACACTACTACAGCATGCCATATATACACACACAGCCCAGTACAGACACTACTACACCATGCCATATATACACACACAGCCCGGTACATGCACTATTACACCATGCCATATATACACACACAGCCCAGTACAGATACTACTACACCATGCCATATATACACACACAGCCCAGTACAGACACTACTACACCATGCCATATATACACACAGCCCAGTACAGACACTACTACACCATGCCATATATACACACAGCCCAGTACAGACACTACTACACCATGCCATATATACACTGCCCAGTACATACACTACTACAGCATGCCATATACACACAGCCCAGTACATACACTACTACACCATGCCATATATACACACACAGCCCAGTACATACACTACTACACCATGCCATATATACACACACAGCCCAGTACATACACTACTACACCATGCCATATATACACACACAGCCCAGTACATACACTACTACACCATGCCATATACACACACACAGCCCAGTACATACACTACTACACCATGCCATATATACACACACAGCCCAGTAATGACCCCAAACAGCCCTTCATGCCCCTCTCCACCCCCTGCTCGGATGGTTCCATACAATCATTTTCTGCATAGAATTCTCTCCATGTTCGGACGTGCAAGGCATTCGCACATGCGCAAACACCAACCATCAGCCGGCCGTCCGCACACGCAGCCGTCTGACTCAATCAGAATAAGGGCCATAATGTGAAAAGTCATCAAATATGGAAATGAGATGATTGCAGATTGCTATGATTCGGAGAACTTGATGAGCTTTTCCTGGGAGACCACCTGTTGCTGAAATGATTGGTTTGTTAAAGGGGGCGTGTCCTGTTTATACAACATAAGGGGTGGTGGGAGGGACCAAGGACAGCTCCATCTTGCACCTCTTTTCTTTGCATTATATGCTACTTGGAGCATATTTTGGTGTTTTATAAAACTGTCATCCTGTCTTCCACAGCAGTGCCACTCCTGGATGTTGCAAGTGCTAGATCGCCTAGAAATAAAGCACGGATTACTTTGTGTGTACACCGTATAGTGATGGTGATGCATGGTCCTGTTGGTGTTAAGCGATCTATGCTTTAGCACAGGCATGTCCAACGTTGGCCCTCCAGATGTTGTGAAACTACACATCCCAGCATGCTTTGCCACCGTTTTGCTATTAGAGAATGCTAAAACTATTGCAAAGCATGCTGGGATGTGTAGTTTCAAAACATCTGGAGGGCCAACGTTGGACATGCCTGCTTTAGCACCTCACTCAGCATGGAGACAGCATCGCCCCGTGTGTACACCCTATAGCGATGGTGATGCATGCACTGTCTATCCTGCTTATCCTACATTAGATGCACAGATTGCTCACCACGCATCACGGGTGCATCGCTTGTGTGCCGCCATGTGTGCTGAGCGATCTGTGCTTTAGCACCTCACTCAGCATGGAGGCAGCGTCGCCCCGCGTGTACACACTATAGTGATGGTGATGCATGCACTGTCTATCCTGCTTATCCTACATTAGATGCACAGATTGCTCACCACGCATCACGGGTGCATCGCTTGTGTGCCGCCATGTGTGCTGAGCGATCTGTGCTTTAGCACCTCACTCAGCATGGAGGCAGCGTCGCCCCGCGTGTACACACTATAGTGATGGTGATGCATGCACTGTCTATCCTGCTTATCCTACATTAGATGCACAGATTGCTCAGCACACATCACAGCTGCATCGCTTGTGTGCCACCATGTGTGCTGAGCGATCTGTGCTTTAGCACCTCACTCAGCATGGAGGCAGCGTCGCCCCGCGTGTACACACTATAGTGATGGTGATGCATGCACTGTCTATCCTGCTTATCCTACATTAGATGCACAGATTGCTCAGCACACATCACAGCTGCATCGCTTGTGTGCCGCCATGTGTGCTGAGCGATCTGTGCTTTAGCACCTTACTCAGCATGGAGGCAGCGTCGCCCCGTGTGTACACCCTATAGCGATGGTGATGCATGCACTGTCTATCCTGCTTATCCTACATTAGATGCACAGATTGCTCACCACGCATCACGGGTGCATCGCTTGTGTGCCGCCCTGTGTGCTGAGCGATCTGTGCTTTAGCACCTCACTCAGCATGGAGGCAGCGTCGCCCCGTGTGTACACCCTATAGCGATGGTGATGCATGCACTGTCTATCCTGCTTATCCTACATTAGATGCACAGATTGCTCAGCACACATCACAGGTGCATCGCTTGTGTGCCGCCATGTGTGCTGAGCGATCTGTGCTTTAGCACCTCACTCAGCATGGAGGCAGCGTCGCCCCGTGTGTACACCCTATAGCGATGGTGATGCATGCACTGTCTATCCTGCTTATCCTACATTAGATGCACAGATTGCTCACCACGCATCACGGGTGCATCGCTTGTGTGCCGCCATGTGTGCTGAGCGATCTATGCTTTAGCACCTCACTCAGCATGGAGACAGCATCGCCCCGCGTGTACACACTATAGTGATGGTGATGCATGCACTGTCTATCCTGCTTATCCTACATTAGATGCACAGATTGCTCACCACGCATCACGGGTGCATCGCTTGTGTGCCGCCATGTGTGCTGAGCGATCTGTGCTTTAGCACCTTACTCAGCATGGAGGCAGCGTCGCCCCGTGTGTACACCGTATAGCGACGGTGATGCATGCACTGTCTATCCTGCTTATCCTACATTAGATGCACAGATTGCTCAGCACACATCACAGCTGCATCGCTTGTGTGCCGCCATGTGTGCTGAGCGATCTGTGCTTTAGCACCTCACTCAGCATGGAGGCAGCGTCGCCCCGCGTGTACACACTATAGTGATGGTGATGCATGCACTGTCTATCCTGCTTATCCTACATTAGATGCACAGATTGCTCAGCACACATCACAGCTGCATCGCTTGTGTGCCACCATGTGTGCTGAGCGATCTGTGCTTTAGCACCTCACTCAGCATGGAGGCAGCGTTGCCCCGCGTGTACACACTATAGTGATGGTGATGCATGCACTGTCTATCCTGCTTATCCTACATTAGATGCACAGATTGCTCAGCACACATCACAGCTGCATCGCTTGTGTGCCGCCATGTGTGCTGAGCGATCTGTGCTTTAGCACCTTACTCAGCATGGAGGCAGCGTCGCCCCGTGTGTACACCCTATAGCGATGGTGATGCATGCACTGTCTATCCTGCTTATCCTACATTAGATGCACAGATTGCTCACCACGCATCACGGGTGCATCGCTTGTGTGCCGCCCTGTGTGCTGAGCGATCTGTGCTTTAGCACCTCACTCAGCATGGAGGCAGCGTCGCCCCGTGTGTACACCCTATAGCGATGGTGATGCATGCACTGTCTATCCTGCTTATCCTACATTAGATGCACAGATTGCTCAGCACACATCACAGGTGCATCGCTTGTGTGCCGCCATGTGTGCTGAGCGATCTGTGCTTTAGCACCTCACTCAGCATGGAGGCAGCGTCGCCCTGTGTGTACACCCTATAGTGATGGTGATGCATGCACTGTCTATCCTGCTTATCCTACATTAGATGCACAGATTGCTCAGCACACATCACAGCTGCATCGCTTGTGTGCCGCCATGTGTGCTGAGCGATCTGTGCTTTAGCACCTCACTCAGCATGGAGGCAGCGTCGCCCCGTGTGTACACCCTATAGCGATGGTGATGCATGCACTGTCTATCCTGCTTATCCTACATTAGATGCACAGATTGCTCAGCACACATCACGGGTGCATCGCTTGTGTGCCGCCATGTGTGCTGAGCGATCTGTGCTTTAGCACCTCACTCAGCATGGAGGCAGCGTCGCCCCGTGTGTACACCATATAGTGATGGTGATGCATGCACTGTCTATCCTGCTTATCCTACATTAGATGCACAGATTGCTCAGCACACATCACAGGTGCATCGCTTGTGTGCCGCCATGTGTGCTGAGCGATCTGTGCTTTAGCACCTCACTCAGCATGGAGGCAGCGTCACCCCGTGTGTACACCCTATAGTGATGGTGATGCATGCACTGTCTATCCTGCTTATCCTACATTAGATACACAGATTGCTCAGCACACATCACAGGTGCATCGCTTGTGTGCCGCCATGTGTGCTGAGCGATCTGTGCTTTAGCACCTCACTCAGCATGGAGGCAGTGTCGCCCCGTGTGTACACCCTATAGCGATGGTGATACATGCACTGTCTATCCTGCTTATCCTACATTAGATATAAAGATTGCTCAGCACACATCACGGGTGCATCGCTTGTGTGCCGCCATGTGTGCTGACGATCTGTGCTTTAGCACCTCACTCAGCATGGAGACAGCATCGCCCCGCGTGTACACACTATAGTGATGGTGATGCATGCACTGTCTATCCTGCTTATCCTACATTAGATGCACAGATTGCTCAGCACACATCACAGCTGCATCGCTTGTGTGCCGCCATGTGTGCTGAGCGATCTGTGCTTTAGCACCTTACTCAGCATGGAGGCAGCGTCGCCCCGTGTGTACACCCTATAGCGATGGTGATGCATGCACTGTCTATCCTGCTTATCCTACATTAGATGCACAGATTGCTCACCACGCATCACGGGTGCATCGCTTGTGTGCCGCCCTGTGTGCTGAGCGATCTGTGCTTTAGCACCTCACTCAGCATGGAGGCAGCGTCGCCCCGTGTGTACACCCTATAGCGATGGTGATGCATGCACTGTCTATCCTGCTTATCCTACATTAGATGCACAGATTGCTCAGCACACATCACAGGTGCATCGCTTGTGTGCCGCCATGTGTGCTGAGCGATCTGTGCTTTAGCACCTCACTCAGCATGGAGGCAGCGTCGCCCTGTGTGTACACCCTATAGTGATGGTGATGCATGCACTGTCTATCCTGCTTATCCTACATTAGATGCACAGATTGCTCAGCACACATCACAGCTGCATCGCTTGTGTGCCGCCATGTGTGCTGAGCGATCTGTGCTTTAGCACCTCACTCAGCATGGAGGCAGCGTCGCCCCGTGTGTACACCCTATAGCGATGGTGATGCATGCACTGTCTATCCTGCTTATCCTACATTAGATGCACAGATTGCTCAGCACACATCACGGGTGCATCGCTTGTGTGCCGCCATGTGTGCTGAGCGATCTGTGCTTTAGCACCTCACTCAGCATGGAGGCAGCGTCGCCCCGTGTGTACACCATATAGTGATGGTGATGCATGCACTGTCTATCCTGCTTATCCTACATTAGATGCACAGATTGCTCAGCACACATCACAGGTGCATCGCTTGTGTGCCGCCATGTGTGCTGAGCGATCTGTGCTTTAGCACCTCACTCAGCATGGAGGCAGCGTCACCCCGTGTGTACACCCTATAGTGATGGTGATGCATGCACTGTCTATCCTGCTTATCCTACATTAGATACACAGATTGCTCAGCACACATCACAGGTGCATCGCTTGTGTGCCGCCATGTGTGCTGAGCGATCTGTGCTTTAGCACCTCACTCAGCATGGAGGCAGCGTCACCCCGTGTGTACACCCTATAGTGATGGTGATGCATGCACTGTCTATCCTGCTTATCCTACATTAGATACACAGATTGCTCAGCACACATCACGGGTGCATCGCTTGTGTGCCGCCATGTGTGCTGAGCGATCTGTGCTTTAGCACCTCACTCAGCATGGAGGCAGCGTCACCCCGTGTGTACACCCTATAGTGATGGTGATGCATGCACTGTCTATCCTGCTTATCCTACATTAGATACACAGATTGCTCAGCACACATCACGGGTGCATCGCTTGTGTGCCGCCATGTGTGCTGAGCGATCTGCGCTTTAGCACCTCACTCAGCATGGAGGCAGCGTCACCCTGTGTGTCCTCGGCTTTTGTTGATTATCCAGCTACTTTGGTACAACATTTTGGCCTAAAAAGTAATGGTGTGAGGTGTGAGGTGATCAGAATAGACGGGAAATGAGTGGAAATAAATGTCATTGTTGTAATAATACTGTAGGAACAAAAAAAACATTCTGTCATTTTTTATGTTTCTATTATTTAAAAAAATACTCATCCAAAACCAATCCAGAGCCAAAGCACTAAACCCATAACATGTCCGGGTGCACACTCCTAACTGGCATCTGCTGTAGTAAGGTAGCGAGATCTGTGCTGTGCATCTGACAGCAAATAGTCCCAGCCATTTGGCAGCATACAGAAATATAAAACAATGGTCCACGACTGATATGTGTTCTATATAGAAATGTTCCTTACACAATATAACCCTGACATCACACTTGTACTACAGTATGTTAACCTTTTACATTTTACCTGTTTTACAGGACGATTGTACAACATCTTCTTATATTTTGAGTCCAAATCCTGCTCAAGGGGACGTTGTTCTCTGATCCAGCCAACTAAAGTCATCATTTCTTCTTACACCTGGAGGATTAAAGTGACTTTATTTTGTGGATAGAAGAAACATTCAACAATTAATTTTTCTTATCTTGTACATGATGAACCTCACAGGAGAGAAACCACATGTGTGCTCTGAGTGTGACAAAGGCTTTACACGTAAATCACAGCTTCTCATACATCAGAGGAGTCACACAGGAGAGAAGCCATATAAATGTTCTGAATGCAGCAAATGTTTTTCCCGGAAGTCAGATCTTGTCCTACATCAGAGGAGTCACACAGGAGAGAAACCATTTACATGTTCTGAATGCAGCAAATGTTTTTCCCGGAAGTCAGATCTTGTCATACATCAGAGGAGTCACACAGGAGAGAAACCATATAAATGTTCTGAATGTAGCAAATGTTTTTCCTCTATATCACATCTTGTCCGACATCAGAGGAGTCACACAGGAGAGAAACCATATAAATGTTCCGAATGCAGCAAATGTTTTTCCCAGAAGTCAGAGCTTGTCCAACATCAGAGGATTCACACAGGAGAGAAACCATATACATGTTCTGAATGCAGCAAATGTTTTTCCCAGAAGCCATATCTTGTCCAACATCAGAGGAGTCACACAGGAGAGAAGCCATATAAATGTTCTGAATGCAGCAAAAGTTTTCCCCAGAAGTCTCAGCTTGTCATACATCAGAGGATTCACACAGGAGAGAAGTCATATAAATGTTCTGAATGCAGCAAATGTTTTTCCCAGAAGTCAGATCTTGTCCAACATCAGAGGATTCACACTGGAGAGAAACCATATAAATGTTCTGAATGCATCAAATGTTTTTCCAAGATGTCACATCTTGTCCGACATCAGAGGAGTCACACAGGAGAGAAGCCATATAAATGTTCTGAATGCAGCAAATGTTTTCCCCAGAAGTCAGATCTTGTCCGACATCAGAGGAGTCACACAGGAGAGAAACCATATAAATGTTCTGAATGCAGCAAATGTTTTCCCCAGAAGTCAGAGCTTGTCCGACATCAGAGGAGTCACACAGGAGAGAAACCATATAAATGTTCTGAATGCAGCAAATGTTTTCCCCAGAAGTCAGAGCTTGTCCTACATCAGAGGAGTCACACAGGAGAGAAACCATATAAATGTTCTGAATGCATCAAATGTTTTTCCCAGATGTCATATCTTGTCCGACATCAGAGGAGTCACACAGGAGAGAAACCATATAAATGTTCTGACTGCAGCAAATGTTTTCCCCAGAAGTCAGATCTTGTCCGACATCAGAGGAGTCACACAGGAGAGAAACCATATAAATGTTCTGAATGCAGCAAATGTTTTCCCCAGAAGTCAGATCTTGTCCGACATCAGAGGAGTCACACAGGAGAGAAACCATATAAATGTACTTAATGCACCAAATGTTCTTCCCATAGGCTACAGCTTGTTATACATCAAATGAGAGAAATTACATGGCTGAGTCACATAATTATGGCCACCTCCTACATATGAGAGCACCGTGAAGTATACTCAGTGCTATTTTTGTGGGAAAATAGGTTCAGGAACTGTGGGCGGGGCAGAAAGTGGGTGGTGATGTGGGAGGAACTAAAAAAGGGGCGGGGCATTGCATTTAAAAAAAAAAAAAAAGGAAAAACATATAATTCCTCCCAACAGTGGCAGTAACATAACAATCCCCAGCAGCAAAGTGGAGAATATGCGCACACCTTAGGCGCGCAAGAGTGTAACCTCACTGCAAGGGGCACAGCATTGCAAGAAAATACTACTTTATACCGCAGTTTTGCAACCTGCACGCCGAGAATTGGCCCATTATACATATGCCCCACTCCGTAACGCTTATTATACATATGCCACACACAGAGATGCCCATTATACCTATGCTATTACTGATGCCTGTCCTTGTGTTTCCCTCCTTTATCCCTATAGATTATAAGCTTGCAGCAGGGCCCTCTAACCTCCAAGTCTGTCTGTTGTTACCCAGTTTGTTTTATCACGGTCTACTATTGTAAAGCGCAATGGAATCTGCTGCGCTATATAAGAAACTGTAACGGAATCTGCTGCGCTATATAAGAAGCTGTAACGGAATCTGTTGCTCTATATAAGAAACTGCAATGGAATCTGCTGCGCTATATAAGACACTGTAACGGAATCTGCTGCGCTATATAAGACACTGTAACGGAATCTGCTGCGCTATATAAGAAACTGCAATGGAATCTGCTGCGCTATATAAGACACTGTAACGGAATCTGCTGCGCTATATAAGACACTGTAATGGAATCTGCTGCGCTATATAAGACACTGTAACGGAATCTGCTGCGCTATATAAGACACTGTAACGGAATCTGCTGCGCTATATAAGAAACTGTAACGGAATCTGCTGCACTATATAAGAAGCTGTAACGGAATCTGCTGCGCTATATAAGAAGCTGTAACGGAATCTGTTGCTCTATATAAGAAACTGTAACGGAATCTGCTGCGCTATATAAGACACTGTAACAGAATCTGCTGCGCTATATAAGATACTGTAACGGAATCTGCTGCGCTATATAAGACACTGTAACGGAATCTGTTGCTCTATATAAGAAACTGCAATGGAATCTGCTGCTCTATATAAGACACTGTAACGGAATCTGCTGCGCTATATAAGACACTGTAATGGAATCTGCTGCGCTATATAAGACACTGTAACGGAATCTGCTGCGCTATATAAGACACTGTAACGGAATCTGCTGCGCTATATAAGACACTGTAACGGAATCTGCTGCGCTATATAAGACACTGTAACGGAATCTGCTGCGCTATATAAGACACTGTAACGGAATCTGCTGCGCAATATAAGACACTGTAACGGAATCTGCTGCGCTATATAAGACACTGTAACGGAATCTGCTGCGCTATATAAGACACTGTAACGGAATCTGCTGCACTATATAAGACACTGTAACGGAATCTGCTGCGCTATATAAGACACTGTAACGGAATCTGCTGCGCTATATAAGACACTGTAACAGAATCTTCTGCGCTATATAAGACGCTGTAACAGAATCTGCTGCGCTATTTAAGAAACTGTAAATAAATAATGAAATAAATGATGCAGTGGAAATGAGGACATAAGTTGTATTACCTTGAAGATGCATAAACCCACTGAGATTTGACAAAACATCTACTGTAAACAGTATCAACATTACTACAATAAGAAGCATTATAAGAAGACATAACATACATGTTATTGGCATGTCACATGGCATGAATAGAGGGGGGTGTCTGCAAGGAGCAGACCAAAAGACAAATGTGCCTTTTTGGGCGCACTCTTGATAATATGAATTTGATATGATTATTGCATTAAAACATAGCTTTTAATCAACTTCTTATACTAAAATACTGTGAACATTCATCAATTTACGATCAATCGTTTGATGGATTTTTAATTCAATTTATACGTATAATTAAAAATCCATCAAACGATTGATCGTAAATTGATGAATGTTCACAGTATTTTAGTATAAGAAGTTGATTAAAAGCTATGTTTTAATGCAATAATCATATCAAATTCATATTATCAAGAGTGCGCCCAAAAAGGCACATTTGTCTTTTGGTCTGCTCCTTGCAGACACCCCCCTCTATTCAGTTACAAATACTGAATGTGTTGGGCGCACCACCAATCCATGACTACTCCAATCTTTTAGTAGTCCAGTATATTGGTTTTACCTATGTTTTTCAGATTTACATGAAATCAATGTATTAGTCTGTGCGGATCCTATACCCCTTTTCCCATGTCACATGGCATGCCAGCTGGCTGGGCATAGGGGCAATGTAACCTGCCAATGGATATCCATTGGCAGGTTACATTGCCCCTATGCCCAGCCAGCTGGCATATGCCATTCGCCCAGTGTTGCCTCCAGCTCCATCATATTATATGATGGAGCTGGAGGCAACACTGGGCGAATGGCATGTGCCGGCTGGCTGGGCATAGGAGCAGTGGTTACCTTGCTGATGATGGTGGTGCATTGCCATCAAATTACTTCCTGCTATGCCATCCCCCTAACCAGCTGTGCTACTGCTCATACAGTAATAGACGTTGGCATATGCCCCCCTGAACTGTCTGGCCATGCTTGCGCTGTCTGGATCATGTTATTTAAGTTAACATAAGGCCATAAGCCAAACAACATTTCCTCAAGATTACCTTAAAACTGATGATGGTAGTCGTGACTGTTGTTCAGGCTCCGCTCTCTGGCCTGTGCAGGCTGCGTGGTTGTGGCAGGCAGGGAGGGTGGGCCTCGGCCGGCTGCTGCTGGGGGTGCGCTGCCAGGTGATGGGCAGATGAAGGGAGTCTGGAGAGAGGAGCTGGGCGGCCGGGGCGCTGGCTGCTGCTAGGCAGCTCCAGAGATCCAGGGAAGGCCTCCCGCAGCTCTGACACCATCATGCGCTGGCTCAGAGTCATCCGATCCCAGGATGCACTGCAGGCCGGGTTGCTCGATCCCAGGATGCACTGCAGAGCTGCGCGATCCCTGGGCTGCGGCTGTGGGCATCGGAGACTGACTGCACTGGGACTCGGGCAGGGGAGCGGGCAGGCGGTGCCGGCAGAAGTCGGCAGAAGAGCCAACAGGTGTTAGCCAGGCGAAGGGGACAAGTGGGAGTGTAAAGATATATAAAGCAGGGGAAAGGTCAGGGGATGAAAGGTAAATTTGAGTATCATCAGCATAGAGATGATATTGAAAGTCAAAAGAACTAATGAGGTCACCTAATGAGGATGTATAGAGAGAAAAAATGAGAGGACCAAGAACAGAACCTTGTGGGGCACCAACTGTTAGTGGAAGTGGGGGGGAGGTAGTATTATGAGAGGATACAGAGAAGAAACGATCAGAGAGGTAGGAGGACAACCAGGAGAGAGCAGTATCACACAGACCAAAGGAGTGAAGGATTCGGAGAAGGAGAGGGTGGTCCACAGTGTCAAAAACAGCAGAGAGGTCAAGAAGAATAAGCAGAGAGTAGTGGCCCGTAGATTTGGCAGCATGAAGATCATTGCCGACTTTTGTGAGGGCAGTTTCAGTGGAGTGGAGAGAGCGGAATGGGTCAAGCAGAGAGTGTGAGGAAATGAAGTCAGTGAGGCGGTTGTAGACAATACGCTCAAGGAGTTTGGAGGTAAAAGGGAGGAGAGAGATGGGTCGGTAGTTGGAGAGGGTGTTAGGATCAAGGGTAGATTTTTTAAGAATAGGGGTGACAATAGCATGCTTGAAGGCAGAGGGGACAGTGCCTGCTGAGTGGGAGAGATTGAGAAGGTGGGCAAGATGGGAACAGGCAGAAGGAGAGAGGTGGGAGGGCATAGGGTCAAGTGGGGAGGGGGTGGTGGGGGCAGGAATGGATGAGGGCCAAAAATTCCTCACCAGATACATGGGAGAAAGATGTTAGAGTTGGTGAGAGGGAAGGGGAGGGTGGAAAAGGGATAGGAGGTGGCTGGTTGCTGGCGATTTGGTGGGATAAAATGTCTTCACGTATGGAGTCAATCTTGGATGTGAAATAAGTGGCAAAGTCAAGAGCAGACAGTTAGGAAGGGAAAGGAGGTGGTGGTGGGCAGAAGAGGGAGTTCACAGTGGCAAAGAAGCTTCAGGTGTTGGAAGACTGGGAGGAGATGATAATTTTGAAGTAAGATTCTTTAGCGAGGGAAAGGGCAGCACCAAAGGATGAGAGCATAAATTTAAAGTGGAGGAAGTCTGCCATTGTCGCTCAGCATTTGGTATGCCGAGGTTGAGGTGTTGATTTGCGAGGGTGAATTGTGGTTGGTGGGGCGACAGTAGATGCAAGAACAGAAAGATTAACCACGTGGGGGCGACAGTGTCAAGTGCAGAGGTAAGGGATGAATTGTATAGGGAAGTGGCTTGTTCAGGGCATGAGAGAGAGAGAGAATAGGAGAGAGAAGTGAGACAAATAGGGAGGACAAGGATGAGGTGTCAATAGCCTCAATGTTAGGTTTGGTAATGTAGCCTTAGGAGGTAGAGATGGGGAAGCAGAGAGAGATAAGGTAAAGGAGAGCAGGTGGTGGTCATACAGGGGAAAAAGGAGAGTTGGATAAATCAGAAATATCACAACGATGAGTGAAAACCAGATCCAGTGAGTTCCCATTCACATGTGAGGGTGAGGTGGTCCACTGGGAGAGACCAAGTGAAGATGTGAGAAGTTTAGAGGCAGGTGATTTTGAGGTGTTATCAATAGGGATGTTGAAATCACCTATGATAATAGAGGGAATGTCAGAAGTGAGGAAGCCAGGAAGCAAAATTGTCAAGAAAATTGAAGGGCATGCCAGCAACTCGAAGATTGGCAGGTTTGTAGAGGCGTATAGCATGAACCTCAAATGTAGAGAATGGAAGGGATGGTTCTGGAGGAATGAGTTGATAGGCGTAGCTAAAGGGTAAATGGACTCCAACACCACCACCATGGCGACCTCCAGGTCGAGGTGTATGTGAGAATGTGAGGCCCCCAGCAGAGAGAGCAGCAGGAGAAGTAGTGTCAGAGTAGGTGATCCAGGTGTCAGTAATGGCTAGGAGATGAGTTGGAAATGAAGAGGTCATGAGTGGGAACCAGTTTGTTGCAAACAGATCTAGCATTCCAGAGGGCACAGGAGTTAGTGGTTGGGATGGGAATGAGATTATCAGGATTGCTATAGCATTGAGGTGATACTAATTTAGAAGGTAGAGCTGTAGAGGGTGTAGTGATTGTGCTGACTCCTGGGCTAGGAAGGGAATCTGTAGGAGGAATGAGGGAGCAGGGCTGAGTGGAGGACCTGTGCTGGGGAAGAAGTGAGTGCGTAGTGGGGTAACAGGAGAGGAGAGGAAGGGTAACGAAGGGGAGGATGTGAGACGGAGGAGATGTAGGAGATGGGCATTACTGTGTGTTGCATATTGTGCAATGTGCAGTATGGTGTGTGGCATATTGTGTAATGGGCATTATGGTGTGTGGAATAATGTGCAATGGGCATTATGGTGTGTGGCATAATGTGTAATAGGCATTACGGTCTGCATAATCCCCTGTCCCACAAATCCATGCCCTAAATGTTTGCTGCGAGTCTTTGGTGTGCACTATTCCATTTTTTTTATGGGTGTTGGGTTGTTTTGCAATGTGGGGCATAAGTTGAATTAGGGATGGTATTATGTGGCCCACATTATTCTTTTTATGGGTGTGTGGGATAGGCCATAAAATTAAAGCTTTCAGGGAGACACCAAACACCTTAGCACCCACCCTGGCTTTGATATATGGGGGAAGGTGAGGTGGGGGAAAAGAGTTCCACCACCTCTCCAGGACCACTTTTAAGGACTGGGTTTATATAAATCAGTCCTGATAGTCAGGAGTGGTCTTAGGGGCTCTTTCTTCCTGGGACAGTCTCTCTATCAGGAACTAGAGCTGCAGTAAAACTACAAACAGTGGTGATGGGGTTTGCTGATATTGAGCTCTGTAATATACAGCTGTGCTGCTGGTGCTGGTACTGAGCTCTATAATATACAGCTGTTCTGCTGATGCTGGTACTGAGCTCTGTAATATACAGCTATTCTGCTGGTGCCGGTACTGAGCTCTGTAATATACAGCTGTACTGCTGGTGCCAGTACTGAGCTCTGTAATATACAGATGTTCTGCTGGTGCTGGTACTGAGCTCTGTAATATACAGCTGTTCTGCTGGTGCCAGTACTGAGCTCTGTAATATACAGCTGTTCTGCTGGTGCCTGTACTGGTCTCTCTAATACACAGCTGTTCTGCTGGTGCCTGTACTGGTCTCTCTAATACACAGCTGTTCTGCTGGTGCTGGTACTGAGCTCTGTAATATACAGCTGTTCTGCTGGTGCCAGTACTGAGCTCTGTAATATACAGCTGTTCTGCTGGTGCCAGTACTGAGCTCTGTAACATACAGCTGTTCTGCTGATGCTGGTACTGGGCTCTATAATATACAGCTGTTCTGCTGCTGCCGGTACTGAGCACTGTAATATTCAGCTGTTTTGCTGGTGCCGGTACTGAGCTCTGTAATATACAGCTGTCCTGCTGGTGCCAGTACTGAGCTCTGTAATATACAGCTGTTCTGCTGGTGCCGGTACAGAGCTTTCATAGGCGAATCTAAAATTATGGTAATGGGTGGTCCCAGATCTAGAAACAATAGCAGGGGGACCTTTGCGCGGCTTAGCCGCACGGCAAAAAGGGGGCATGGCCACATGGGAAGTAGGTATGGCATCACAAAAAGGGGTGTAGTATTACACTTTAGATCATGGGTCCTCAAACTGTGGCCCTCCAGATGTTGTGAAACTACAAATCCCAGCATGCCTTGCAACAGTTTTAACACTCCCTTATAGCAAAACTGTGGCAAGGCATGCTGGGATTTGTAGTTTCACAACATCTGGAGGGCCGCAGTTTGAGGACCCATGCTTTAGACCATACACAGTAATGCCCATTACACATTTTAGCAAACTCCGTACTACCCATTACACATAAAGCCACACGCCATAATGCCTATTACACATAGGGCCACACACCATAATGCCCATTACACATTGTGCCACACATCATGATGCCCATTACATATTTGCCACATGCTTACCTACGTGCTCATTGCTAGGGGGTTCTTGCTTGATGGCACCATAGTACCCATTACACATGATGCCACACATCATAGTACCCATTACACATGATGCCACACACCATAGTACACATTACACATGATGCAACACACCATAGTACCCATTACACATGATGCCACGCACCATAGTACCCATTACACATGATGCTGCACACACATAATGTCCCTTACACATGATGCTGCACACATAATGCCGCTTACACATGATGCTGCACATGATGCTGCACACCTTAATGCCTCTTACACATTAAGCCACACATTGGGCCTTATTCTGGTTGGTGCGGCCGGGCCGTACGCGTACGTTCCGGGGTTTTTTATGATCTGCGCATGCGTACAATCGCCAATGCGCAGGCGCGAACACTCCACAACGCTTACGGACAGGTCTCTCCGTGCGAAAAAACCTGTACGCGAGAGTACGGGCATTGGGGGCGGCATAGGGGCGTGTTGAGGGGAGCGGCCGAAATAATGAGGGAAAATGGGCGTAAATATGGGCGTACACGGGGGTGTGCACCAAAAATGAACGGTGCTACTACCGCACGATCGCCTAAAGCACCGTTCATTTCGGACACAAAACAGGCGGCCGCCAACCGCCACCTCAGACCACCCCTACAGATACCGCATGCCAGCGTGCGCCTGGGTTTGCTAATTTACGCTGATTACTACTCAAACACATACACCTGAATGTAATAAGCAATGCTGCAGTCTATTAAGTCCAAACCATGATTTCACTACCTGCAAGCCACACACAGCACTCAAACACATTGGAAGCTTATCTTTCTATACTTCTCTACATTTAAAGGTTTGTTTAATTTAAGGTAAGAATCTTTTTAAGACCTGCTCATATATGCTAAGGTAGGTATTTGTTAAACAGTTATACATATTCACTACGTGCTTTCATAGACTTTACACAGTAGCACACTCAATCTACACAAGTCGACATGTGTCAACGTGTTCACTCTAATACAAACATAGGTTTTGTATTTATGATACAATAACATAAACCACATCTAACACCTACAAAGTATGTTTCAGCAATGTTTTAAGCCCATGGCCACTATTTTGCACACAATCTTTGTATAGTACCCAAAATACAGAACTGTACCACTATCTGATCTGCTATGAATTGGATTTTACTACATTCTGGATGTAAGATGCCACCAATCACATTATTGCACTCACATCTCTCTAACAAAGGATTCCTACATCTGCTTATGACACTGTAAAATCATATATATTTAAAAAGTTATACATGTTTGTTCACAAGCAATTTTCTCATGTTTGGATTCACACATCTTTTTTTAGGGAGGACACATATGCATTCCTACACAAATGTACCTTTTGACCCTTGTTTGTCTGCCTCACCCACTCCATGAGGAAAGCATTGTTCTGGACCTGCTTTTACCTACTACTGTAGGAGCTACCTCACCTGCACACAAACTGCTTTCTCACCTATTAAGTTGCTCTGCACATGTGCTGACACAAACTAATTAGCAGGGAAAAGTTGGATAGGAACATGGGAATGGCCATGGAGAGGGTTACACATGGGAAACTTCTACCACACTTCAACAAATGTTCAAAAATACCCTGGTCAGTAAGTACACATAAATGTAGTTTTTGTTTCACACAAGAAATTACACATACAACAATTTTGTTTTAATTGGTAAAATAAATTTATTTGCTGTTCAGCATCACAGCTTATTTGACACTTTAATGTCATAAATCAAATAAACAAATAAAATAGACACAAAAATAAAAAAATAGCCAGAACAAGAGGTTGCATATCTCCAAACATGTGTTACCCTGCAAATGCAATGGTGAAAGAAATGGGGACACCAGAATACGTACTGCAACAACCAGGGTGAATACTAAGCAAGATACACACCACCAAAAATTTATCCTGCATTTGTAGAGGTCAAAATAAGAACTTTAATGCCCATGGCACGAAAATGGATCGATGGCCAACTCAGGAAGTGGATGTCCAGTGCAATTTAAACATTTGGGGTCCAACCACAGAGGAAGTGAACCAGGTCTCATTATTTGGGCCCTTTTTTCCCCTTTTTAGATGGGGCCTTGGGGACAGGGGCCTTTGGCTCAGATGGCTTGCGGCGTCTTCCCCTAGTGGACACAGGAGGGTCAGCAGAGGTGGAAGGTTGGGGAGCAGCTTGGGGTGGGCCAGCAGATGGGGGATTGTCCCTTAGGGACCTGGCGGTGGTCAGCAGCTCCGCAAGAATTTCATTCTGGCGGCTGAGGTGTTGGCCAATGCTTTGCATGCCAGCCGCCAGAGTGTCATTCATGCGGTTGAAGGCCTCACACTGCTGCCTGTTTGTGGCCTTCCAATCCGCCAGAAATTCCCCAACCTGCTGCTGACGGACCGCAGCATCCACCCCTTGCTTCTCAATCCTCTCCAGCATCACCATCACGCTGGCATCCCATGTCTCCTGTGGCTGGGGGTGTCGTCTTGGTGGAGGCTGGACCACTTGCTCCACCTGTGGCTCTGCAGAGGAAGATGCTGCCGGTTCATCCTGGGTTTCTGCTTCTTCTAGGATAATTTTTTTTAACTTTAAATCTTTATTTTCATATACATAATAATACATAAACATACATAAACCTACATAAAACATCCAGACATACAGACAGTGGTACATATCGACCTAAAAAAAAAAAAAGAAAACCTATGCTTCGTTCTGCTCAACTGGCCCCTGAAACGTGAAGGTCCTTTCTATCGCTTATATATCAATTTCTATGTGGCAAGCACACCAACCTGGGGGTGTTCATTTATCTAGCATTAAGGGGCTTTGTATGTGGAGGGAGTATTGCTTGACCAACAAGGTATTTTCCACCTGCGCCTGAGCTTGTATAGCCTTCATACTGTGGAGGTTGAACTCTGGAACCGGTATTGATGTAGTACTCCCGGCTATCTAAATGGTACCCTAACCTTGTATCCTCTGTCTTCATAGCCTATGGCATTCTGGGTTTTCTACCCAGTGGAGTAGATATTAACTTGGTCATACAAATGGTATCACAACTCTTTGTTCTTCGAGTCTGCCTAAGCATCATTTTCATATTACACTATCTATCCAAAGTGCATGTCAAAGTGTCAAACATATACAAATAAACTAAAATAAAAGTGCAAGAGAGCAAGATCAACGTTGCTCATATTGTAGTTTTCACATCTATTATAAATTTACTAAGAATCTAATTTACTAAGAATCTATCAAAACACACATATTCCCTCCGGTTATTATATAGTGATACTTAATAATATATTTCCTGCCCCCCCCCCCCCATTTCCCTCCCCACCCGCTTTCAAATAGTTACTCATTCCAGCTATATCGCTGTGTGCTTGATATCTTGCCAATTGATGGTTCTCCTCTCCCCATATGCACGATGAGTAGAAGGCCCCATCAAGTGTGCTAAAGTGATTTCCCCTAAAGCGTGAATTAAACGTGTCTATTTATGGTGCTAATACCATCAAGTATACTGAGCCAGTTGTTTAATTAGTTAATCTCCTAGATAAAAAAGGGATTTCGTCCAGTAATGCCAGATCGAATTAAATTTAGCCAAGGTATTACGACATATATATGAATTTTTCCTGTTTATATGTATAATTGACTAACGATGTCCATTTATTAAAGTCAGGGGCTTTATTGGACATCCAGGTTCTACCAATTATAACTTTCGCCAAAGAGCAAAGATTATTAATATACGATCTTTCATTTCCGGGAATTGTGTTGCACACTATACCTAGTATACAACACTTTGCCGTAAAGGTTTCCTTCAAGAAGCCCGTTTCAACAATAGTTTGAATGACTCTGTCCCAGAATTCGGCCAACTCCCGGCATTCCCATAATAGATGTATAAAGGTGCCTGGGAGGAGGCCGCACTTCGGGCAGCTATCAACTGGCCTACCATTAAATTTGGACAGTGTCATAGCAGATATATATGCTCTGTGGAGTATATAAAATTGTATTTGTTGAGTGCGGAGTGCATTTGTGGCCGTAGCCACTGATGACTTTGCAACAGTCCATTCCTCCTCCTGCAATACCCCGAGATCTACCTCCCATTTTTCCCTCAACGCCTGTAATCCATCGTCATATTTCTTATTACCTAGGGTGCTGTATAGCCTGGAGGCTAGCTTTTTCTTGTTCCTTAACTTCAGTATCCGTTTAATTGGAGATTCGCCAAATATTGGAGAATGGCCAGAAGAATGCTCTTCTAACGCGCTTCTCAACTGTAGGTACCGGAAGAAATGGGCTTGCGGTAATCCAAACTCCTCCTTTAAATGTAAATAGGATTTAAGACCCGTTGAATTGTACAGCTGGGAAAGGGCTGTCACCCTATAGGGATACCATGCTTCTTTAATCTGTAGGGCTTTTACTTCCCTATCGGAGAGCATGGCATCTAATGGGTATTCTTGATCTATAAAGCCATCCTCCATTATCTGGTTTGCCTCCCTCCATATTCTAATTGCTTGTATTAGGAGTGGGGGGTCCGTTGATATTTTATTACCCTGTAGGATCCTATATTTCGGGGATTTGCCTGGAGAGGACGATGACACGAGGGCCTTGACCATATCGCTGCCAAATTCCTCTTGGTTAAACCATGTGCTTAATTGTGTTAGCTGGGTAGCTATATAGTACCTTCTTATATCGGGTAGACCCAAACCCCCCTCGCCTCTCGGCCTCATCAGGTTGTTTAGCTGTATCTTTGGACGTGCACCGTTCCAGATGAAGGAAGAAATGATGCTATTTAATTTCCTGAATAATGATTTAGGGAGGTAAACTGGTGAATGTTGAATCACGTATAAAAGTTTGGGGAGGACCGCCATCTTGACCAAGTTTATCCTACCAGTTACTATCAATGGTAGTCTGTTCCATGATTTAATTTTTTTCCCCAGCCACTCGAGCAAAGGGTGAATGTTCAGTTTTATATATTCTTTGGGGTTCCACGACACGACGATTCCTAGATATTTAAAGGCAGTGGCCCAATTCAATGGAGTGGGAGAAGATGTTACATAGTTTGCCGGGGGTCCTGCGGGGAAGATAATGGATTTTGCCCAGTTTATTCTAAATCCAGAGAAATCTCCGAATTTCTCAATTATCTTTAAGACCAACGGGAGATGTTTACTATGATCCGACATGTATATTAGAAGGTCGTCTGCGTACAAAGAGACGGTATTACTCTGTTCACCCAGGGCAAATCCAATAGTCTCTGGGTTCTGACGCAATAGACATGCGAGTGGTTCGATCGCCAGGGTGAAGAGTACAGGGGAGAGCGGGCACCCCTGCCTCGTCCCCCTGGCAAGTCTAAATGCAGGAGATGTCCAGTCATTCACCGTTACCTTGGCGGACGGATTGGCATACAGCATTTGAATCCATTTTATAAAGTTAGGGCCCAACCCGAAGACGCGGAGTACGGACCATAAATAGGGCCATTCTACAGCATCAAATGCTTTGATGGCATCGAGGGAGGCAATTGCGGGTTCTTTCTCGCAGGCCTTTAGCAGCTGGAGATGGCTATACAGCCTACGCAAGTTTATTGATGTAGACTTGCCGGGCATAAAGCCCGACAAACTTCACGTTTGTGTTCTTTGTGTTTTGAGTTATGTCAGTGGTCTTGAGGAAGGGGCGTCAGCTCTGAAACCGTTGACCATGTAAAACTGACAATTTCTTCACTATTATGCTTTAAATACAAGTTATCCACGTTTTTTTGAGTGCCGCCTCCTGTTTTCAATTATTTGGAAATCGTCCCTTTATATTTATCCTGTGGAAGGCACCTTACAGTTGCTACGCTGGATGCGCTAAGTGCCGGTCCTCACGACCCCTATATATACACATATATATACATACATACATATATACATACATATACATACACATACACATATATATATAAAAAAGTTAGAGCTACTCCCGTCTATCTGGGGGCTAAAAAAGATAGATAAGCCACCAATATGCGGGGAGCTCCCTGAATAAATTTTAAAGAATTTTTCTAAGCCCTAATCCTGCGCCAGCTGCCTTGCCCCAGGGGCCTGGTTATCCAGCCACTTAGCAGCTTCCGTCGGCGTATGAAAAAAAATAGTCTCATTGTTGCTAATAACCCTGAGTTTAGAAGGGAAGATCATCGAGTACTTCAGGTTTTTTTCCCGAAGTCTTTTTTTAACTTCAGCAAACTTCGCTCTTTCTTTTTGCACCTCTAGGGCGAAGTCCAGAAACACAGAGATTCTAACCCCATTATGCTCCAGGGGGCCGTTAACACGTATCAGCCGTAGTATGGCGTCTCTGTCCTGGAAGTTCAAAATTTTCACAATTAAGGTCCTTGGAGGGGACCCTGGGGGTAGTGGCCTGGTAGGCACTCTGTGTGCTCTTTCCACAGCAAAGTGGTTGGAAAATGAAGCTTGGCCATATTTTGCACACATCCAATCTGTTATAAACTTTGTGGCATCCCCCCCTTCCTCTTTTTCTGGGATTCCTACGAACCGGAGATTATTCCTTCTTAGCCGTCCCTCAGTGTCCAGTATTTTTACCTTCATCTCGGCTATTTGCTGAGACATTTTGTTGACTTTGCTGAACCACTGATTATTTACATCTTCCAGTGCCGAGATGCGAACCTCCACCTCTTTAATACGTTCTGTTGTCATTTTAATCTCGGTTTTTATGACTGCAATCTCTGATTGTACCCCCATTATTTGTTCTGAGAGTCGCTGCTCTGAGCTGTTAATGGCCGCCAGGACTTGTTGGAGAGTAATTTCCGGCTCAGGAGGTGGGCTTTTGCTTTTGGACGGTGTACCCACTGGGGTAGAAGTAGGGGTTTGGGTGTTCCCGCCTTGTGCGCGGGCGTACCTTTCTAAGCGGGCAGCTGCTGAGGTATTGCCGGTTTTTCCCATGATCTCTGGAAATGCTACCAGTATTGATGTGGTTTAGTGCCACTACACCTGATATTGCGGGGCTTTTGAATGTACTGGCGCTTTATTTACTAGATACAGTCAAGTACTGATGTGTGGCTATATTGCACCAGATCTGCACGCCAGGATTTTTTATTTTTTTTTTCTCTTCCCCCTTTCCTCCTTATTATGTTCAGCCGCTATGCCTTATCACAGCCACTACAATTGTCTAGGCGCAGCTCCCCATTTGTGAGTTGTACAGAGGTTACCAGGTTATCTATATGGCACATTTAATTCCTGCAGCACTGTTTGAATATACTTGAGCCTGGTCAAGACACAGGGCAAAAAGGGGAGCAAAAAAAAAAATAATATGATACTGCACCAGTGTTCAGCGTCTGTCTTTCCCAGCTGGGATTTGTAGTTTAGCTGCTCTCCGTCTTCTACTGCTGCAGGATAGCTGTGCAGGGTAATCAGCTTGGATGTAGCAAGGTAGTCAGCTTGAATGTAGCCTCTCTCTCCCCCTAGGTAGGAGCATGCAGGCTGGCCGAAAAGAGGCTTATGCTGGGTATATTTGCTGGCGGAGTGGAGGCAGAGGAGACACTCTCACCGTCTTTGACCTCTGCAGCATCCAGCTGAGGGAGCCCTGCGTGACGTGGTGTAGTGTGCTCTCCTATCCACTAGCACCGCATTATTCTAGGATAATAATTGAAAACAATGTCACCATCACATACGCACAAAAAAATATCTTTCAAAATACAATGCATTACTGTGACTTACCATCAAAAGCAGCAGCAAAGACCTCCGCCGGGAGCTCACTATCCATATTGGATATCCCCCTGACCTCGGCCACATCAATGACATCCAAGGCGTCCTGTTCCAGGGGGGTATACTCCAAATTATCTGGCATAGGCCCTCTCCCGGTGGACATGCTGTGGTTGTACCGGTCAGTCATCTTCCTCTTCAGTGTCGTTTTGAAGTCTGTCCACCTACAAGTTTAAAAATACAAATATCACCATGAGATATGTGCACCACTGTGCTACGTGACATTTCCTAGTGTGGGTGATCTTATGTTTTTTAGCCATATGTGTCCCACACACACATTAATGTCTCCATTAGGAGGCATTTCAGTGTCTCATCTCATTCATTAGGCCACTAAATGCACATACATAGACCACTATGCAGAAATGACATCATCCATGGCCAAATTATGCACCTCCACCTGTTGTGAAACTACACATTCCACCATAGCTTGACAGTGTGGTTATTATGGAGTAATTGAACTATGGGATGGCATACTGGGATGTGTAGTTTCTCACCAGCTACATATGCACAGTTTGGTCATTCTTGTTTCAGTAGCATCATATGGAACATGTTAAAACAACTCTTTCAAAAACACACTTTCTCTTGTCCCATCACATACTTCACATACTTCACATGAGCAGAACTGTGCCCATAACCTCACATCACACCAATGGTGCATGTTTCATATATCAATGTGGGTTATTAGACATGGTTGTGTTCACATGTGACATTGAAGTGTAGCACTATCTACAAACACACCTTTCTATTATTCTCAAAACATACATGTAACATATGTACACACATATGACATTATCAGGGGGACAAACACACTTGCCTTTTCTTCACCGCTTGCCAATCTCTGACCACTGGTGACACCTGGTTCACTTCCTCTGTGATCTTGTCCCAAAGGTTTCTCCTTGCACTGGCACCCGGCTTCCTGGTTGGCAATTCGATCCATTCGCGTGCTCTGGGCACTAAAATTCTTAATTCTGCCTCTACAAATGCAGGGTTTCTCTTTTTGGTGGTGGTATCCTGCTCAGTCCTCATCCTAGATGTTGCAGCTCGTTTTCTGGTGGCCCCAGTTCTCTCACCATGCACCTGCTGGGTCACACCTGTTTGGAGAGATGCAACCTCTTGTTCTGGCTGGTTGCTTGGCCCTTGTGGAGCTGGTGGAGGTTGAACAGGGCCTGTTAGTGAGGGGCCCGCTTGGTCTTGCAGGCTACTTCTCTCTTGGGCCCTCCTTCTCCGCTCCTGTTCCCTCTTCTGCAAAGCTTCAAGCAGGGATTCTGCTGTAGCTCTCTGTAGAGCGTCCTCAGCTGCGGAATCGTCTGAGCTAGACATGTTTGCAGCAATTCTGGCCTGCATCTGACTGAATATTTATATGGTAATCTCCCGCCATGAACAAGGGGGCGTATATTTTTCCCCGCAATGTAGTTGCTAATTTACGCCGATATTTCCCGCCGATAATTCCCGCTTAAATTACGCAGGTCTCAACGCACCTGATCAATCACCTGTATATGCACATACACAGGTTGTGGAGCTTTGTGTGCTACATGGTGAAATGTGTGCACCTGTCATTCCAATGATGAGTGTTGTCAGCTGGTATCTGTTGGAGTTCGTGTATGCTTTCTGAGTCACATTTCAAAACATCACGTTATAATGCTTTCCTTACATATGTAATGAGTATGAAATTGTCATACACCAACATGTTGCATTGTGCCTTTTTTATCAGCGTATTTATTATTAGACGGTTGCGTGTATTATTTTCAGCACACTGTATATACAGTACGTCTCTCCATGAAAATCGGTGTATTGTGCCCTTTTATCAGCGTATTTATTAGTAGACGGTTGCGTGTATTATTTTCAGCACACTGTATATACAGTACGTCTCTCCATGAAAATCGGTGTATTGTGCCCTTTTATCAGCGTATTTATTAGTAGACGGTTGCGTGTATTATTTTCCGCACACTGTATATACAGTTCGTCTCTCTATACATTGAAAGCATGTTGTTGGTTATGGTGTGTGTGTGTATCGGAACGGTCCGCGTAAGTTTCTATTCGCATCCAGTTTGTTAATGTAAGAAGGATTAATAAAGTTAATACTAAACAAACAATTTTTTAGACCAATCAGCAAGCACCAAAAGTGATATATGTACCTGCAATTAATAACTGCGCCATTGCCAAGATGACTTCAACCAGGGCTAGCGCGTTTTCTACCCAGAAGCTGGTAGCCTTGGTTGAGGTCATGGACCGGCGCCTGGGGCCCAGGGGCCCATATGTGTCCAACATGGACAAGCGGCGGGCATATAATGCTGCCCGCCGCCTAATCTACGCCCGGACTGGCGTCCGCAGAAGCCTGGCGTCCGCAGAAGCCTGGCACAGGTTGAGTGCCGCTGGTCTGACCTGCGCCGGCGGCAGCCAGTAATGCTTTCTTCAATTCGCCGCCATATTGCCCGATGTAAGTTTTTATTTACTAGTATGTCTGCGTTTTTTTGCAATGTTTTCTGTACTTTTTATAAATATGTTCATGAGTATGTGGGTGTATATGGGTGTATATGGGGTGTATAGGGGGTGTATAGGGGGTGTATAGGGGGGGGTTTAAGTAGTTGCTCAGTTTTTGGGTGTAGCATATCAATTAGTTCGCATGATAAATGTCTGAAATATAACAGCAATGATAATTTGTAAGGTTATGAGCATGACTAATGTGAATTTTTCTTTCCCCCATTTTATGAAACCCAACCTTCGATTTCGATGCCATCAACATGAACATTTCAGCACGGGCAATGGCACGCATAGAAGCCCGGGAGGAGGCAGCCCGGGAGCAGGCAGCCCAGGAGCAGCCAGACGAGGAGGAGGAGGAGGAGGAGGAGGAGGAAGAGGAGGAGGAAGAGGAGGAGGAAGAGGAGGAGACAATGGGTCCAGCTGGGGACCACCAAATATCCACATCCCCTTCCACCAGCCACTCCCCTACCCCCACCCACACCCCTACCCCCACCCCCTCCCCAACCCCCACCCACACCCATACCCCCACCCCCTCCCCAACCCCCACCCCCTCCCCAACCCCCACCCACACCCCTACCCCCACCCCCTCCCCCACCCCCTCCCCAACCCCCACCCACACCCCTACCCCCACCCCAACCCCCACCCCCTACCCTACCCCCACCCCCTCCCCACCCCATTTCCAACCCCCCTACACCTCTCCACCACCCACCCCCAAACCTCTCCAATCCCCACTCCAACCCACTACCAGTATCCCAAGTCCTATCCCATCCCCCTTGCTCCTGACCCCCCCAACCACCGCACACCCAACCAGCGGCGAGCAGGATGGCTCAACTAGCCGTAAGTAAATAATGTGTCTAATGTTTACCTACACATTTCTACACATAAACAATCACAACAACCACATATGTGTATCCAACATCAACATTAGTTGCAACATATCACTGCAGGGCGACCATGAGGTGTGGCCTGTCCTTCTCCAGGAACAAGGGTCCCCTTGGTGGTTTTTTGGAGTGTGGCCATGGCTCACCCCTTGAATAATTGACATAACAGTACATCCAATGAGATATCCGACATTAGTGGTGTTGTAGTTATGTGGGTCCAGGTGTTGGGTAACTCCACTTCCCAGCATGATGTGCAACATTAATTTATAGATTGTTTTGTTCATAGTGTGTGAGGTAATGCGGATGCATGCTTTACAAACATAGCTTTAGGCCTATAATTTGTACAGCAATGTCCTAAATTTAAAATATTAAGGAGTGCTTAAGCCGCAACAATGTCATAACCCT
Organism: Crinia signifera; assembly: GCF_055691185.1. Taxonomy (NCBI): domain Eukaryota; kingdom Metazoa; phylum Chordata; class Amphibia; order Anura; family Myobatrachidae; genus Crinia; species Crinia signifera. Next base: position 317,451,248 of record NC_139220.1, on the reverse strand, counting down.
TAAATAGCACAGCCTAATTGTGAGGTTAGAGGTGAGTCCCCCAAAACAAAACTACCAATTGGGATACAGCATACATTCATCCAATAAGGAGTAATTTTTATATTTTTATGTAATATGTACAGTATGTGTGTGTCAACAGAATAGTATTTTGGACCATGTTTACAGCATACCCATCTTCAATGTAGTGGAAAAATTTATGTGGCCTTCACACTTAACTCACAAATTCATATTATGTTACAATGCAATAAACATTTATGTATATGATATATTAATTATAATGTGTTTTTCCCCTTCACTACAGACACTGAACAGCACCAGGAGGAGGTGGCCAATATCATGAGGGAAATATTCCTTACTTTATTTTATTTACATATTCTTTTTGTACGTCTGGAGGCCCTCATGTAATTTTTTTTTATCCCCCCCCCCCCCCTTATTATGTTTGTTCTAAATAAAAGTTTTTGGAAAGTTAGAAGTTGCCTGTGTTTTTAATCAGAAATATGTGAGAGGGTTTGTAAGGGCAGGTACATACAGATGTGTCATGTAAGTTATATTGGTAATTTGAGGTGAGGGGTAATGAATGATGTGTGAATGTGTGTGTTTTAGGGTGAAATAACACATAAGGAAAAGGCATGATTTTTTATTGTTGTTAGATGAAAACATCACACATAACATCAGGGTAGGTATACATGTTAAAAAAATCAGATCAAACTAATTAGGGACATAATTTAGTACATACACACAAACACCAACATAAATTTATTTACAAGTAAAAGCAATGTGGGGACACATAGATAGTGATTAAAATGCCACATTAGAACATAACAAATATACATGTAATGAGGGTTAAAATGTTGTTTTATTAGGGTCTTTATTAAGGTAGACAATTGAGTTAATAGAAAACAATAATTGAATAACAATTAGAATAATTAATTAATTGTCAGAATTGTAGTTGAAAGGCAAGATTTGCAGGTCCATATATGTGAAGGGTATGCCAGCGTGCACGGACGTACGCTCACTCTCACGAGCGGTGACATAAGCTGAGTTTTCTATTGAAAACAATAGAGACCCGTCCGTGCAAGCTGGCGTACGCTCAGATAGCCGCAAGAAGTCGGTGGGAAGACGGACGAGAGACGTCCGTAAACGGTGGCGTACGCTCTGTTGTACGCCAGTTGTCGGAGTGTAAGGGCTGGTCCGTCCGTGTACGTTGGCATACGCTCAATTGTACGCCACTCCCCTTCGACGTTGTTTCTGGCCGTACGTATGCGGCTGTTTTGTGGGTGGACTTAACCTCAATGGCCGCGTACGGAGAGCGTACGCTAATATGGAACGTACGCACGTTTGGCCGCACCGATCAGAATAACCTCCATTATGTGTAATGCCCCCAAATACCGCCACTTGTAGCGACCCTTAAGCAATGCCCCCAAAAGTGCCACTTACTGTAAATTTTTATATGAGCCTTCGCTGCTGCTGCAGGGGGAGATGGAGAGCGGTGCAGCTGCTTCTATGGGGTGAGGAGCAGAGCGCAGCGCAGAGCACGCTCCCACTCCCCTCCTGGTGTCCCCTCTAGCCGAGTGGACATTTGAAATATTGTGCGCGCTGTTGTTGTGAGTGAAGTCGGGGGAGCACGCCGGGCGCCGGCACCACATGATTAAAGAGGGGGCGGGCTGAGGTGAAAGCAGGGAGAAGAATTGGAGCGGAAGCTGCAGGGGTGACAGTCATTGACAGCTGGGCAGAGAGCAGGGGGCTGCCCGGCTGTATTCAGAGCACTGCAGGTCATGGCTGTTACATGAGACCAGTATCATATTGAAGAACTTTTGAGTTGGCTTTGAATGATTTTGCTCCCGTGAAACTGGGCTCTTTGGTTCCAGAGAAATCTGCCCTCAAAGAACATAAACAGTCGTGAAATTACATTTAAGAAATGGAAAAAAAAACCGGTTCAACCTCAATATCCCTGGAACCAATTAACCGATATAGGGCATTATTCTGATTGGTGCGTACTTTCCCGAATTCTTTCGGATCGCGTTTTGTAGCCATCTGTGCATGCGTATGGAACGCTATGCGCATGTGCCACGCATGGTCTCCGTACTTGTTCTCACTAATACCGTACAGAAATGTGCACCGCAATCACTCGGGCAATATGGGTGTGTTATGGGCGTCATGCGGAATGACACAGGGGCGTAGTTTCAAAGTGGGCTAAACTGGGCGGAAACATGGGCGGACACGCGGGAGTATTATTATTATTATAATTTTATTTATAAGGCGCCACAAGTGTTTCGCAGCGCCATACAAAGGAACAATACAGGGAAACAAAACTTGGCATAACATTGAATAAATAACAAAAATACAGTACAAATAAAGAGCGCCACAGATCAATACACATTACAGCTTGAATATAAGTAGTGAGGACTCAATCAACATACAACTAGAGGCTTGAGGCCAATGATGGAGAGGAGTATGCAGACGAAGATGGTCACTGAGTGTTGGAGTACAGGAGAGCTGTGAGTGAAATGTGAAGAGAAGTGGGCTTTGACAACAGGAGGGAAGAGGGCCCTACTCGGAGGAGCTTACAATCTAGTAGGAAGGGGAGACAGACAGATTACAAGAGGTGCAAGCGAGGGGGTGGTGGTTAGATAGCAGGATGTAAACAGGAAACAGGCAAGGGGTCGGAGAACCAGCTGGTTTATGCAGTGGAAGGGTACGCTTTGATGAATAGGTGAGTTTTCAGTGCCCGTTTGAAGCTTTGCAAGGTCGGGGAGAGTCTAATGGAGCGAGGGAGTGCGTTCCACTGAAGGGGTGCAGCACGGGCAAAGTCCTGTACTCTAGCATGGGAAGCAGTGATCAGGGTGGAGGAGAGACGACAGTCGTCAGCTGAACGTAGAGGGCGGGAGGGTGTATGAATGGAGATGAGGTTAGAGATATATGGAGCAATGGAATTAGAGATGGCCCTGTATGTGAGTGTGAGGTGTTTGAAGAGGATTCTGTAGGGGAATGGAAGCCAGTGCAGATTTTGTTGAAGGGGAGTAGCAGAATTAGAGCGGCGGGAGAGGAAGATAAGCCTGGCTGCAGCATTGAGGACAGATTGGAGAGGAGCTAGTTGGGATTGAGCAAGGCCGGTGAGAAGAGCATTACAGTAGTCAAGCCGTGAGATGACCAATGAGTGGATGATCAGCTTAGTTGCACTCTGTGAGAGAAAGGGCCTGATGCGAGCAATGTTGCGTAACTGGAACCGGCAAGAATGGGCCAGCGTTTGGATGTGGGGTGCAAAGGAGAGGGAGGAGTCAAGAGTGACACCCAGGCAGCGGAGTTGGGGAACAGGGGAGATGATGGTGTTGTTAACAGTGATAGAGATATTAGTAGGGGGCATAGCTCTGGGTGGGGGAAAGATAATAAGTTCGGTTTTGTCCATATTCAGCTTCAGAAATCGCTCAGACATCCAGGTAGAGATGGCAGCGAGGCAGTTGGAAACTTGAGAGAAAACAGTGGGGGACAGATCAGGAGAGGAGAGGTAGATTTGGGTGTCATCTGCATAGAGGTGATATTGGAAGCCAAAGGAGTTAATGAGTGCACCCAGAGAGGAGGTGTACAGAGAGAACAGAATGGGGCCAAGGACGGAACCCTGAGGGACCCCGACAGGAAGGATAGAAGGTGGTGGAGTACACATATTTTGGTAGGCGTGCATTCGGACAGCACGCCGAATGCACGCGAACAAAAAGGGAAGAAATGTGCGGTGTCCAAAAGGCTAGTATTGCTTAGCGGACACCACTCGGTCATGCGCTAGGCAATCGGAACGCCTAATGAGGACGGACGCACCTCAACCAATGTCAGCTGAACACAATACAATCACCTACTTTACTCATTACTTGTTAATTACACGCTTCTCACTGCTTCAATTTGAACCATTGCAGCTTAAAGGGAACATTACATGCTGCAGTTTTCACACACTTTTACACTGCAAATAATGAACACACCTTAATATTAATAATACTAATAGACATGTCACTTCTGCATGTATCAATTAATACAGACATTTGTGGGGCCAAAATAACATTTATTAAAGAAACTTAGAAAATAATTTCGAAACCATCACAAAATAAATGGTACCATAACAGGACTAAAAGTAAATAATATATAATAAATAGCCACAGCAGAATCTCATTAGGAACACATCAGGTGGCTTCACAACAAAAGTAGAGCACCAACACTTCAAGTACAGCACACAGTAATGCTAGCCGAAACTGGGCAACAGGGGAACCAAACATGACATTTGAACCGCGGGCAAATGTGGTGACCCTCGGCACGGATTTTGACACAGGATGCTGACACACACAGCTCAATGGAAGATTTGGGAAGACATAACGGTGGAGATTAATGGGGACACAAGTTCATTTGCGGGCACGTTTGCCCCTGGCAGGCTCCTTGCCACGTGCAGCAGCTCCTCGGCCTCGCCCACGGCGAGAGTCAGATGGTGTGTCACGTGGAGCACATGCTGGGGAGGGGGGGGATCTTCTTCCCCCTCTGGCAGCAGGGAGTGATGATGGTGGTAATGCACCAGAAGCGGGTGACATTAGGACCCTATTGGTGGTAACTAGCTCTACCATAAGTTCATTATGGCGGAGGAGGAGTTCATTTTGCCGCAGGGCTTGATCAGCCAGCACCTGCAGGCTAGCAGCAATAGCCTGCATGCTCGCAGCAATACTCTGCTGGCTGGTGGTCAAACCCTGCAGCACCTCCTCAGCCCTACGCACCCGCTCTGATGCCGAGTCTCCCTGCTGCACAATACTTTCTAGCACATGCCCCCACGTGGACAATTCAGCCGCGGACATTGCCGGCTGCTGCTGCACGGGCCTGCTACTGGGGCCAGGTGGCACAGACTCCACAACCTCCTCAAGAGATTCTTGACCAAGCGGTGGGGATGCTGTTGAACGAGAAAATACCAATTACCACACATTCCATGCAAAATTCAAAACATCTACTTATGGCCTGGCAAATAATTACCTTCAAGCGTAGAAGCCATCACTTCCGCTGAGGACTCGCTGTCTATGGTGCTCACCCCCCGGACCTCCTCCACTGCTATGCAGCACTGTGCCATCTCTTCCTGGGGGGTGAGCTTCAGCTTGCCAGGCATGGGGCCAGCCCCAGAGGTGTGGCTGTGTTCCCACCGCTGGGTCAATTTCTTCTTGAGGTTGCCTTTGAAGTCGTGCCACCTGCAATCAAAGTGTACATATTAATACATGTCACTCCTCATGTTTGCTGTAGCACCCATTGCAATCTTAAACATAATACAACATGTGCCTCCTGACACCAAACTTAGATGATATTAATTTTGAAAAACAACCCTTAGAAGATACAACCACAGTCACCCTACAATAACTATCAAATCATTATCATGGCAAACATGTCTGTGCCTCCAAGCAACGTGACCACCCATTGACCAACTCCATCTAATATTGAATGTAAACATTACTGGACTTGTACTGCTCAAATGTAACACACATGTACTTGCCTCTTCTTAACGTGCTCCGCCTCACGAACTTGTGGAGCCACCGCATTAATCTCCGCCGTTATCTCCTCCCAGATCTTCCATCTCCTTGTGTGTGTCAACTTCACCGCTGGGCACTCTATCAAATCACGTGCCCGGGTCACCAGGATGTCAAGCTCCTGCGGTTCATATGCCATGTTTCTTGTGGTTGGTTCCTCTGTTGCCCGACTGCGGCCACGGGCACGGCCACTGACACCGCCACTGCCACTGGCACTGCCACGGCCACGGCCACCGGTTGCTGTACTTGAAGTGCTGGCCTGGCTACTCTGTTGGGAAGCCACCTGCTGTGTTCCCAATGATTCTGCTGATGCTGAGGATGGGCCAGCTGCTGATTGGCCTGATGTTGATGGGCCATCTTGCTGCTCTGGGTTGAGGGGGACATAGGTGGTGTTGGCCTCCATGCGGGACAAGAGATTCTGCACCACCTGTTCTTCCTCTGACTCTGAGCCAGCCATGTTTCCAACAACTGTTTGCCTTTCTAAGACAACTTTAAATACTATTTCTGTAATTGGCGTTAATCAGCTGCAACCTGCGTTCCGTACGGCCGCGTTCCGTACGGCAGCGTCAACCGTGTGGCGCATACGGCACGCCCCTTGGTGTGGATAAATATTTCACAAAAACCTGGCAAACTGAGTAAGTCTGAATTAGTAGCTAAATGCAGATTTCAACACCAAAGACCAAATAAAACTGAGGTCACACATGAAATGTATATTTGAATGTACATCTGTACTGTGCACTTGTTTGGTATGTAGTACAACTGACACTACCCATTCCATATGTAAATCCAGTCCACCACTTAGCCACAAGTAATCAGTGCTAGCATCCAAATCACATGTGAAAGCACTCCAAATTCAGGCTGGATGCTAGCTACTTTTCATTCCACCTCTGTAGTATGGGCCAGTAGAAGGTAAGTGTACACATGGCAGCATGGCCTAATTTGGGGAAAAGGTCTGTCACTATTTGCTATGTTTCTGTTGCATAGCTTTCATTATAAAATAGCTGTTTAGTACCTTGTTGAGTTAGGTGTAAGTGTCTAGTGATGCAGACTATTTCATCTGGTGCTTATACCCATGTTTGGTGAATGTTATAGATTATATATAACTAGGTGATTCATCGCGCCCTACGGGCGCTCTTCACACCGTCGTAAGGGGCTGCGCCCCCTTAATTTGTGAACGTTTGTATATGAGAAATATGGTTAGAATTGTATGAAAGATGCCCTGTATTGCAACTTAGGTGTCCGCGAATCGCGGGAGGGGGGGTCGCGGAGGGTGCCGCGAATTGCAGGAGGGGGGGTTGTGGGGGGTGCCGCGAATTGCAGGAGGGGGGGTTGTGGGGGGGTGGATGCTGCGAATCGTGGGAGGGGAGGGATTGCAGAGAATCGTGGGAGGGGGGTCACGGGGTGGGTTGCCGCAAATCGCGGGAGGGGGGTTACGGGGGCGGGGGTTGCGGCGAATCATGGTAGGGGGGGTCGCTGGGGGGTGTGCCGTGAATCACGGGAGGGGGGGTCACGGGGTGGGGTGCCGAGAATCGCGGGGGGGTGTGTGTGTGCCGTGAATCGCGGGAGTGGGAGTTGCGGGGGGGGGTGGGGGGGTGTGACGCGAATCGCCAAAAGAAAAAATCAGAAAGGTCAACACATGTAAATGTTGGCATAAGTGTGGCACTTCATTGGTGTCCATGTCGACACATGAGAATGAATATGAAAACATTCAAAAAATGAAAAAAAAAACTTCAAAAACTCAACCTTTTCCATTGTCGACCATAGCCATGTCAGTGTTTTCCATGTGCAATTTAATTCTGGAGCTGCCGCGAATCGCGGGGGGGTGCCGCGAATTGTGGGAGGGGGGGTCGCGGTGGTGGGTGCCGCGAATCGCGGGTGGGGGGGGTTACGGGGCGGGGGTTGCGGCGAATCATGGGAGGGGGGGACGCGGGGGTGTGCCGTGAATCACGGGAGGGGGGTCACGGGGTGGGGTGCCGAGAATCGCGGGGGAGGTGTGTGTGTGTGTGCCGTGAATCGCGGGAGTGGGGGTTGTGGGGGGGTGTGACGCAAATCGCCACAAGAAAAAATCAACACAGAAAGGTCAACACATGTAAATGTTGACATAAGTGTGGCACTTCATTGGTGTCCATGTCGACACATGAGAATGAATATGAAAATATTCAAAAAATGAAAAAAAAACTTCAAAAACTCATGTCAACCTTTTTCATTGTCGACCATAGCCATGTCAATGTTTTCCATGTGCAATTTAATTCTGGAGCTGCCGCGAATCACGGGGGGTGCCGCGAATTGCGGGAGGGGGGGGTCGCGGGGTTGGGTGCTGCGAATCGCGGGAGGGCGGGGTTTACAGGGGTTCCGGTGGGGGGTTGCCGCGAATTGCGGGAGGTGGGGGGTCACGGGGGGTGCCGCGAATCGCCACAAGAAAAAATCAACACAGAAAGGTCAACACATGTAAATGTTGACATAAGTGTGCCACTTCATTGGTGTCCATGTTGACACATGACAATGAATATGAAAAAATTAAAAATAAATCTTCAAAAACTCATGTCAACCTTTTTCATTGTCGACCATAGCCATGTCAGTGTTTTGCATGTGCCATTTAATCCTGGGGCTGCTGCGAATTGCGGGGGGGGTGCCGCGAATCGCGGGAGGGGGGTCGCAGGGGGGTGCCGCCAATCGTGCAAGGGGGGGTCGCGGGGGGGTTCTTTTTGCCGCGAATCGCGGGAGGGAGGTCGCGCGCGGGGGGGGGTGTTTTTTCCGCGAATCGGGGGGGGGTCACGGGGGAGGGTTTGCCGCGATTCGCGGGAGGGGGGGTCGCGGGGTGGTGGTTATGCCGCGAATTGCGGGAGGGGTCGTGGGGGGGGGGTCTTTTTGCAGCGAATCGCGGGAGGGGGGGCAGCGGGGGTGTTTTTGCTGCAAATCGCGGTAGGGGGGGTCGCGGGGGAGCGGGTGTTTTTGCCGCGAAATCTCGGGAGGGGGGGGGAGGTTTTGCCGCAAATCGCGGGAGGGGGGCACTCACCTGGTGGCTGTGGAGTAGCAGTGCTGGGCAACATGGGAAGGCAGTGGGTGTCTGGCACTGTCTGTGGGCTCACTGGGCTGGTTCTCTGTCACATACCTCCCAACATGACCCTCTCCAGGAGGGACACATTGCTCTGTTTCTAGACTTTCCCTTAATGTATGATTGCCATCACCTGTTTTAAACAGGTTAATTTCTCAGAAAGGTGTTCAGCACAGATGAAGGCAATCACACATTAAGAGGAAAGTCCAGGAACAGAGCGTTATAGACACAGACACCCACTTTGAGTGACAGATGTAGCCAAATATATAGGAGATGTGTTTACATCTTAGTTTACACTGTCTGTTTAGGATGGGGGTGCGATGCAATGGGTTAGCCGTCTGTTCGGGCGCATACACGCTGTTAGTGTAAAAATGAACAATAAAGTTAATACCAAATATCACTCTGACCAACCAATGACAGCACATGATTGTTTGATTTGTGCCATTGCTAAAATGGCTGCCTACCAGCGAGCACAACCATTCTCCACTGCGGAGCTGATGTCGCTGGTGGCAGTGATGGAGCGGAGACTGGGGCAGGCAGGCCCCTTCATCACGAATCGGGACAAGCGCCGGGCATATGTTGCGGCCCGGCGCCGCATATTCGCCCGCACTCATGTGCGGAGGACCATCGCCCAACTGGAGAGGCGATGGTCCGACCTGCGGAGGCGGGAGCCGGAGCGTCTGCAGGCTCTGAGGCGGCGTCTTCAACGCTGTAAGTATTTTCGCAAAATACATATAATTGACAGTGGCCAGGATTCGGGCTGCTTCAAAAGTGATAAAATGGAGAGTAATAAACAGGCAGCCAATCAGCTCCTACCTGGCATTTTTCACAGCTCCTACCTGGCATTTTTCAACTACAGTCTGTGACATGACAGGAAGGAGCTGATTGGCTGCGTGTTTATCACTCTACATTGTATAACTTTTGAAGGCTAGTGCATCTAGGCCAGTGAGTGTTTGCATTTTCACATTATTTAATATTAATATTACATGAGGTCAATTGGGTGTTGATGACGTAGAAAAGCCATATACTATATGTGTGATATATAACACATATATAATGTGGTTATGATATGTACTTGTTAGAGTGATTTCAATGTCAAATGACACTCACCCATTTTGTTTGTTTAACCCACAGCGCGGGAGAGAGCCAGACAGGCCCGTGAGGAGGCCACACAGGAGGCCCAGGAGGTGGCCAGTGAGGAGGCCACACAGGAGGCCCAGGAGGTGGCCAGTGAGGAGGACACAGAGGAGGCCCAGGAGGTGGTCACGGAGGAGGACACAGAGGAGGCCCAGGAGGTGTCCCAGGAGGTCGGCCAGGAGGTCGAAGTGGAGGAGGAGGAGGTGACCCTACCCCTCCACGATTTGCCACCACCTCCCAATGTGGAGGATGAAGAGATGGTGGAGCTGCCTGGCAGGGGTAAGTAGACATAATGGGGGACATTTACCAAAATGGATTCGTAGAAAAAAGGTGTATTCGTAGGCAGAAATACACCTTTTTTTTACGAATTTGTATTTTCGGGATTTACAATCCCAAAAATACAACAATTTGTAGTCCTAAAGATGGAACATTCGTATTTGTATTTACATATACGAATGTCTACACCATCGATAGGATACGACAGAAATCACCATTCAAAAGAATGGTGGTTCCTGATGTACTAAGCAGCTGTACTGATAATACGGCTGCTAAGTGGTGTGAAACACCCACGCAAATACGACAGGAAAATAGAACACCATTTTCCTGTTCTATTTGCGTTTTAGCCTGCACGGATCAGTCAGATCCGTGCAGGCTTCAGTGAAAAAAAATAGAAAAATAAATAAATTTAAAAAAAAACGGCGTGGGGTCCACCCCACAGCCGTAACCAGCACCAGGCTGAAGGAGCCGGGGCCGGTAATTAAAAATCAGGGAACCCGACAAATATGGGCTCCCCGATTTTTAACAACCAGCCCCAGGCTCCAGGTCCGGGGCTGGTTCCCAAAATACGGGGGACAAAATGACTAGGGGTCCCCCGTATTTCAAGAACCAGTCCCAGGCACAACCAGTCAGCAGGGTAATGCCACAGCCGGGGGGAGACTTTTTATGCAAGTCCCCCCGGCCAAAGCATTCATCCCTGTGACCGGTCAGCCTGGCCAGGGGCCCTGGGGGAGTGGGGACCCCCCCAATGAAGGGGTCCCCCCCCTCCAGGACTTACCTGACCAGGCTGAAGCCTGGTACTGTCCCCGATGCCCCTGGGCGGTGGGCATCGGGCTGATTATCGTGTAAAAAAAGAGATGAAACTATTGTTTTTTACTGTGGCACTACAAGTGCCAGCAAGCCTCCCCAGCAAGCTGGGACTTGGAGAACCACAAGTCCCAGCCTGCTGGGCATTAAAGGGCCCGCTGGCACTTGTAGTTCCACAGTTAAAAAAATAGTGCACAAAACACACTGACACACTTTTAAAATAAAACTTTATTACATACAAAGCCCACACATACTAATACTTACCTATCTTCTTTCCATAGGTATCCCTGGTCCTGTGTCGTCGTCTTCTGGTCCTGTGTCGTCTTCTTCCTCCATGTCGACCGTCGCTGTCGCCGTCCGGATCCGATGAAATCCATTTGGGAAGCTGTGGAAGGAAACCATACTCACCTGTCCCAGCGCGACGTAGTCCAGGTAAGTGTCTTGGCAAAAAAACAAACCGACAGCCCGAAACCAAGCGGACACGGAGACGCATGGTACTGTGTGTACATCGTGCGGCTCCACCTCCCGAATGCCGCTATTGGCCGCCTTGTGGCCTAGCGGCTCCTGATTGGCCGCTAGGCCGCAAGGCGGCCAATAGCGGCATTCGGGAGGCGGAGCCGCACGATGTAAACAAACACCATGTAAACAAACAAAAATCTGCGGCATTTTTCTCTGGCTTCTACAATCAGTGATAATGGGTACCCTTTCTCTTTAAAACGTGAGCAGTATATATCAGCCTGTTTTTCGAACTGCTCCAAAGTGCTGCAGTTCCCTTGTGGTAAAAACTATGTGGGGCAGACAAAGCGCACACTAAAAATTAGGATACTTGAACACTATAGAAATATTAAAAATAAAGTATCCAATCATAGTGTACCCCGACATTTCGCTAAATTTCATAACAGTGATCCCACAGGGATGAAATTTATGGCATTGGAACATATAAAGATAGATCCAAGAGGGGGTAATAGAGATAAGCGGCTCCTCAGACAGGAATCCTACTGGATCTATAGTCTCAATGCGTTAAGTCCAGCTGGTCTGAATGAAGGTTTAGAAATTTTTCCCTTTATACGTTAAGATAATTCCACTCATTGAAAGCTTTGTCTCTTACCTATTTTTCTTCACTTTCCTTTCTGTATATTTAGCTTTTGTATATATATATTTTTTTAAATGAGATATATGTCCATTTTTGTACTTTTATACATCACAATGTCTTTTACTGTTTTTATAAGAATGTAAATGCCGTTAATATACTATGTATTCCATTTGTATTCCTGAAACATGTTATAATGATTAATCAATTATCATCAATATGAAGTTTTATATGTATTTTTATCTATCAATCAAACCTGTTAAATATCAGCACTTCTATTTAATCATATTTTATGTTCCCAATTAGATTTTATGTATGCTTTTATAAATTTGACAGTGTATTCTGTGATAGTGATGTAATTATATCAATTATGTAGTTGACACTGTGCTGGTATAAATGAGGTGACTGACCGACGCTAGGCCAGCCCTCTGACGAAGTTGATACGAAACGCGTAGGGGCGTGGCCTAGCGTCGTGATCAATCCCACTACTGCTGCTACACGTTGGAGACCAGACGAGTGTAACCGGCTCCATCAGGTGCATCGCACCACTCTCATGCTGTCTGACTGCGGTGAATGAGAACCGCCAACGTTGGTACGTTTTATCCACACTTGCTTTTACCTTGTGCTGAACAATAAAAATTTGTTTTTTCAAACTGATTCATGCACTATCAGCGCCCGTTCTCTTCTTTCTCTAGAAAATCCTTACCTGTTGTATACAGGTCAAACCTTTGTGTGTGAGATACGGAGCGGCCAGGTTAAAGGAACCTGAGTGATATACTTCTAAAGGCATTGGAATTTTTTCTCTTCGGATTGTGGACTTTAATTTTGTCCCTAGTTCAATAGAGGTTCAGCGCGCTGTTTATATTCTGTTATATATATATATATATATATATATATATATATATATATATATAATATATATATATATATATATATATATATATATATATATATACACACATTTTCTTTATTGAAAACTCCTTGTGTCTGTAGATGTATTACTTGTCACATTGCACTAGTTAGAATACTTTAGCTTTTGTCCTATCTGTAATCCTGCTACACTGGTTTATGGCTTGCTGTGCTTTGTCATGTTATTACAGGTTTGGAACATCTGGGCACCCGTAGTTGTAGTACAGAGAGGACTACAGGATGACGTCAGAGAGGCGGAGTCACGTGACCAGACAGGAAGTCCCTCTGGTATCTGCAGACGGAGCTGGCCGGACTCCATTCCGAATACACACATCACAGGCTGAGGTATATAATCTGTGTATTATTGTATTTCCTGTGTGACCTCTGCACCCTGCACTCTAGGGATGGGACATCAGTTATATGATGTTTTCAAAATTGGTTACAAAACATCATTTAGACCTAAACATTGGTACTCTAAAACCGATGTTTCAATTGCTTTTTTTTTAATAAACTGTCTAGTTAAGCCTATAATACAGTAATAAACTTATGAGATGATAAATAATCCTTCTATTAAGTTTATCTTGTTGGAGGCTTACAGCTTACACACACATTGGATACATGATTCATGCTTTGTGGTAAATCAAATCTGTCACGGAGGGGAAAAAGTGAAGCATTAACTAGCAAAAATGTATTGCAACAACTCACAGCATACACACAGCCCAGTACAGACACTACTACACTATACCATATATACACACACAGCCCAGTACAGACACTACTACACCATGCCATATATACACACACAGCCTAGTACATACACTACTACACCATGCCATATATACACACACAGCCCAGTACAGACACTACTACACCATGCCATATATACACACACAGCCCTGTACAGACACTACTACACCATGCCATATATACACACACAGCCAGTACATACACTACTACACCATGCCATATATACACATACACAGCCCAGTACATACACTACTACACCATGCCATATATACACACAGCCCAGTACAGACACTACTACACTATACCATATATACACACACAGCCCAGTACAGACACTACTACACCATGCCATATATACACACACAGCCTAGTACATACACTACTACACCATGCCATATATACACACAGCCCAGTACAGACACTACTACACTATACCATATATACACACACAGCCCAGTACAGACACTACTACACCATGCCATATATACACACACAGCCTAGTACATACACTACTACACCATGCCATATATACACACACAGCCCAGTACATACACTACTACACCATGCCATATATACACATACACAGCCCAGTACATACACTACTACACCATGCCATATATACACACACAGCCAGTACATACACTACTACACCATGCCATATATACACATACACAGCCCAGTACATACACTACTACACCATGCCATATATACACACAGCCCAATACAGACACTACTACACCATGCCATATATACACACACAGTCCAGTACATACACTACTACACCATGCCATATATACACACAGCCCAGTACAGACACTACTACACCATGCCATATATACACACACAGCCCAGTACAGACACTACTACACCATGCCATATATACACACACACAGCCCAGTACATACACTACTACACCATGCCATATATATATACAGCCCAGTACAGACACTACTACACCATGCCATATATACACACACAGTCCAGTACATACACTACTATACCATGCCATATATATACACACAGCCCAGTACATACACTACTACACCATGCCATATATATACACACACAGCTCAGTACATACACTACTACACCATGCCATATATATATATATATATATATATATATATATATATATATATATATACACACAGCCCAGTACATACACTACTACACCATGCCATATACACACACAGCCCACTACACCATGCCATATATATACACACACAGCTCAGTACATACACTACTACACCATGCCATATATATATATATATATATATATATATATATATATATATATACACACAGCCCAGTACATACACTACTACACCATGCCATATACACACACAGCCCAGTACATGCACTATTACACCATGCCATATATACACACTCAGCCCAGTACAGACACTACTACACCATGCCATATATACACACAGCCCAGTACATACACTACTACACCATGCCATATATACACACACAGCCCAGTACATACACTGCTACACCATGCCATATATATACACAGCCAGTACATACACTACTACACCATGCCATATATACACACAGCCCAGTACATACACTACTACACCATGCCATATATACACACACAGCCCAGTACAGACACTACTACAGCATGCCATATATACACACACAGCCCAGTACAGACACTACTACACCATGCCATATATACAAACACAGCCCAGTACAGACATTACTACACCATGCCATATATATATATATATATATATATATATATATATATATATATATATACACACAGCCTAGTACATACACTACTACACCATGCCATATACACACACAGCCCAGTACATGCACTATTACACCATGCCATATATACACACTCAGCCCAGTACAGACACTACTACACCATGCCATATATACACACAGCCCAGTACATACACTACTACACCATGCCATATATAAACACAGCCCAGTACATACACTACTACACCATGCCATATATATACACAGCCCAGTACATACACTACTACGCCATGCCATATATACACACACCCCAGTACAGACACTACTACACCATGCCATATATACACACAGCCCAGTACATACACTACTACACCATGCCATATATACACACAGCCCAGTACAGACACTACTACACCATGCCATATATACACACACAGCCCAGTACATACACTACTACACCATGCCATATATACACACAGCCCAGTACATACACTACTACACCATGCCATATATACACACACAGCCCAGTACAGACACTACTACAGCATGCCTTATATACATACACAGCCCAGTACATACACTACTACACCATGCCATATATACACACACAGCCCAGTACATACACTACTACACCATGCCATATATACACACACAGCCCAGTACATACACTACTACACCATGCCATATACACACAGCCCAGTACATACACTGCTACACCATGCCATATATACACACACAGCCCAGTACAGACACTACTACAGCATGCCTTATATACATACACAGCCCAGTACATACACTGCTACACCATGACATATATATACACAGCCCAGTACATACACTACTACACCATGCCATATAGATATACACAGCCCAGTACAGACACTACTACACCATGCCATATACACACACACAGCCCAGTATAGACACTACTACACCATGCCATATATACACACACAGTCCAGTACATACACTATTACACCATGCCATATATATACACACAGCCCAGTACATACACTACTACACCATGCCATATATACACACAGCCCAGTACAGACACTACTACACTATGCCATATATACACACACAGCCCAGTATAGACACTACTACACCATGCCATATATACACACACAGCCCAGTACATACACTACTACACCATGCCATATATACACACACTGCCCAGTACATATACTACTACACCACGCCATATATATACACACACACACAGCCCAGTACATACACTACTACATCCAGTGCTATTTTTGTAGGAAAATAGGTTCAGGAACTGTGGGCGGGGCAGAAAGTGGGCGGTGATATGGGAGGAGCTACAAAGGGGCGGGGCATTACATAAAAAAAAGAAAGATAAGAAAACCATAATTCCTCCCAACAGTGGCAGTAACATAACAATCCCCAGCAGCAAAGTGGACAATATGCGCACACCTTAGGCACGCAAGGGTGTAACATCACTGCAAGGGGCACAGCATTGCAGGAAAAGACTACTTTATACCGCAGTTTTGCAACCTGCACGCAGAGAATTGGCCCATTATACATATGCCCCACCCACTCCGTAACGCTTATTATACATATGCCACACACAGAGATGCCTATTATACATATGCCACACACCGTGATGCCCATTATACATATGCCACACACCGTGATGCCCATTATACATATGCCACACACCGTGATGCCCATTATACATATACCACACACAGAGATGGCCATTATACATATGCCACACAGAGATGCACATTATACATATGCCCCACTCCGTGATGCTCATTATACATATGCCACACACCGTGATGCCCATTATACATATACCACACACAGAGATGGCCATTATACATATACCACACACAGAGATGGCCATTATACATATGCCACACAGAGATGCCCATTATACATATGCCACACACCGTGATGCCCATTATACATATGCCACACACAGAGATGGCCATTATACATATGCCACACAGTGTGATGCCCATTATACATATGCCACACACCGTGATGCCTATTATACATATGCCACACAGAGATGCACATTATACCTTTGCCACACACCGTGATGCCTATTATACATATCCCACACACAGTGATGCAAATTATACATATGCCACACACAGAGATGCCCATTATACCTTTGCCACACCGTGATGCCCATTATACATATGCCACACAGAGATGCACATTATACATATGCCACACACAGAGATGCACATTATACCTTTGCCACACACCGTGATGCCCATTATACATATGCCCCACTCCGTGATGCTCATTATACATATGCCACACACAGAGATGGCCATTATACATATGCCACACAGAGATGCACATTATACCTTTGCCACACACCGTGATGCCTATTATACATATGCCACACACAGTGATGCAAATTATACATATGCCACACACAGAGATGCCCATTATACATATGCCACACACCGTGATACCCATTATACATATGCCACACACAGAGATGATTATTATACATATGCCACACAGAGATGCACATTATACCTTTGCCACACACCGTGATGCCTATTATACATATGCCACACACAGTGATGCAAATTATACATATGCCACACACCGTGATGCCCATTATACATATGCCACACACCGTGATACCCATTATACATATGCCACACACAGAGATGGCCATTATACATATGCCACACAGAGATGCACATTATACCTTTGCCACACACCGTGATGCCTATTATACATATCCCACACACAGTGATGCAAATTATACATATGCCACACACAGAGATGCCCATTATACCTTTGCCACACAGAGATGCTCGTTATACATATGCCACATACAGAGATGCCCATTAAACATATGCCACACAGAGAGATGCCCGTTATACATATGGCCCACACAGAGATATATATATATATATGTTTGGGGAAGCTAGACTTCCGCTAGCTAGAGGGCGCATGGAAGCCTGGCAATATTTATACACTGCATGTTGCACTCTCCCTCCTAATGTAATGTAGGCAGAGGGTAATGTCCAGGCAAGACAGAGTGACAGGAGAGAGAGGAAAATGGTGATGTAGTGCTACAATGGAGAGGTAGATGGTGATGCAGTGGGTGATGGGGAGAGATAGAGAGACAAAGGTGGCTACAGGGAGAGACATAGGGAGCTGGGGAAGGTGGAGAAAGGGATGGGAATGAGAGGTATGGGAGACTGGGACAGTGAGAGGGGAGAGGAGTGACGCACAGAGAGCGAGGGAAGAGAGGAGGTGAGTGGAATAGAGAGAGGGGGGTGAGAAATGGGCAGTGAGGGGACAGGGAGGGTGTGAGTGAGAGATAAAAATAGGGGGGAGAGAGCGAAGACAGAGAATGTAGAGAACGAGAGGATGCATGAGAGGGGAGAGTAAGTGAGAGGGGGCAAGAGAATGAGGGGGTAGGTGGAGGGGGTAGAGGAGGAGAGAAAGAGAGGGGGAGAGAGGGATTGTGTGAAAGGGGAAAGTGAGTGATGGGGGGGAGGGGAGAGTGAGAGATGGGCAGAATGAGAAAATGAAGAGAGGGAGAGTGTGTGAGGGGGAGAGGAGGGTGAGAGTAAGTGACAGAGGGAAAGAGAGTGGGGGAAGGGAGAGTGGGTTGAGAGGAAAGGGAGATAAGGAGTATGTGAGATGGGGAGCGAAAGAGAGATGGGAGGAGAGAGGGAGGGGTCGCAGGGCCGGTGCAAGGTATCTGCCTACTCCCCCCCCCCCCCATATTCCCACATACACACACCAATACTCCAGGAGAGTATTGGTGTGTGTATGTGGGAATATGGGGAGGAAAGGAGGTTGTAGAGGAGGAGACAGGGGTTAGAGGAGGAGAGGAAGTGGTAGAGGAGGAGAGAGAGTTGTATAGGAGGAGAGGGGGAAGAGAAGGAGAGATGGGTTTAGGGGTGGAAACAGGGGTTAGAGGAGATGGGGGTGGTAGAGAGGTAGATGGGAGGTAGATGAAGAGAAGGAGTAGTATAGGAGTAAAGGTGGTGTAGAGGATGATATGGGAGTGGTAGAGCAGGAGAGGTGGTGGTATAGGAGGAGAGGGGGTGGTATAGGAGGAGAGGGGGGTGTAGAGGAGGAGAGGGGGGTGTAGAGGAGGAGAGGGAGTGTAGAGGAGGAGAGGGAGTGTAGAGGAGGAGAAGGGTGGTGGTAGAGGAGGAGAAAGGGGTTGGTAGAGGAGGAGATGGGGGGAAGTAGAGGAGGAGATGGGATGGTAGAGGAGGAGATGGGGGTAGTAGAGAAGGAGATGTGGGGTAGTAGAGGAGGAGATGGGATGGTAGAGGAGGAGTTGGGGGGTGGTAGAGTAGGAGAAGGGGGTGGAGAGAGGATGGTATAGGAGGAGAAGGGGGTGGTACAGAAGGAGATGGGTGCTATAGGGGGGAGAGGGGATGGTATAGGAGGAGACGGGCGTGGTATAGGAGAAGAGGGGTGGTATAGGGGGAGGGGGGGTAGAGGTGAGGGGGTGGTAGAGGAGGAGACAGGGGTTAGAGGAGGAGAGGGGGTTGTATAGGAGGAGAGGGGGTAGAGAAGGAAAGGGGGGTTTAGTTGAGGAAATGGGTTAGAGGAGACGGGGGGTGGTAGAGGGGAGATGGGAGGTAGATGAAGAGTAGGAGTAGTAAAGGGGTGTAGAGGAGGATATGGAAGTGGTAGAGGAGAAGAGGTGGTGGTAGAGCAGGAGAAGGGGTGGTATTGGAGGAGAGGGGGGTGTAGAGGAGGAGAGGGAGTGTAGAGGAGGAGAGGGAGTGTAGAGGAGGAGAGGGAGTGTAGAGGAGGAGAAGGGTGGTGGTAGAGGAGGAGAAGGGTGGTGGTAGAGGAGGAGATGGGGGGTAGTAGAGGAGGAGATGGGGGGTAGTAGAGGAGGAGATGGGGGGTAGTAGAGGAGGAGATTGGATGGAAGAGGAGGAGATGGGGGGTGGTAGAGGAGGAGAAGGGGGTGGAAAGAGGATGGTATAGGAGGAGAAGGGGGTGGTAGAGGAGGAGAGGGGTGCGATAGGGGGAGAGGGGATGATATAGGAGGAGACGGGGTGGTAGAGGTGAAGAGGGGTGGTATAGTGGAGAGGGGGGGAGTAGAGGAGGTGAGGGGGCGGTAGAGGAGGAGAGGAGGGTGGTAGAGAAGGGAGAGCAGGCAGGTGTTTGATTGAGGGGGAGTAAGGATTAGGAGGCGCAAAATAATTTCTGTAACTATCAAAGTGGCGAGTGTACCTCAGGCAGCTCTCCCTCTCTCCAGCGCCGGGCCTCCTCCTCCCGCTCACCGCGTGCCAGGACCTCTTGTCTGCGATCCCCTGGTGTAGAGCCTCAACCCCCTATCTGCGGCACCCAGGCCTCCTCCTTCCAATCCACGGTGACACTTCCTCCCGCCATCCACAGCAACGTGTCTCCTCCTGATCCGTGGCGCTGGCAGCAGAGGGCTGCAACTCCTTGGAAGAGCAGGAGACGGGGTTATAGAGGAGGAAAAGGGGGTGGTAAAAGAGGAGAGGAGGTTGCATAGGAGGAGAGGGGGTGTAGGGGAGGAAACGGGTTAGAGGAGAGGGGGGGTTTAAAAGAGGAGGAAAGGGGGATGGTAGAGGAGGAGAGGGTGGTGGTGGTAGAGAAGGGAGAGCAGACAGGTGTTTGAAAGTTACAGAAATTACTTTGCGCCTCCTAATCCTTCCTCCCCCTCAGTGGCGAGTGTACCTCAGGCAGCTCTCCCTCTCTCCAGCGTGGGCCTCCACCGGTATGCCTGGCCTCTTGTCTGAGGACCCCTGGTGCAGAGCTAGGGTTGCCACCTTTGTGTTGAGAGATTCCTGGACATTGGCCTGCCCACAGCCTGCCCCTTGACCCACCCACAGCCCCACCCCTTGGTCTGCCTTATCATGGTTTTTTTTAACCCTTGCTTCAATTCTATTCTGGATTTTGCACGCCATAATGCCCCTTACATGTTACATCGCACACCGTGGTGCCCCTAACACGTTACATCACACACCGTGATGCCCCTTACACGTTACATCGCACACCGTGATGCCCCTTACACGTTACATCGCACACCGTGATGCCCCTTACACGTTACATCGCACACCGTGATGCCCCTTACACGTTACATCGCACACCGTGATGCCCCTTACACATTACATCGCACACCGTGATGCCCCTTACACGTTACATCACACACGGATGCCCCTTACACGTTACATCACACACGGATGCCCCTTACACGTTACATCACACACGGATGCCCCTAACACGTTACATCACACACGGATGCCCCTTACACGTTACATCACACACTGATGCCCCTTAAACGTTACATCACACACGGATGCCCCTTACACGTTACATCACACACGGATGCCCTTTACACGTTACATCACACACGGATGCCCCTTACACGTTACATCACACACGGATGCCCCTTACACGTTACATCACACACGGATGCCCCTTACACGTTACATCACACACGGATGCCCCTTACACGTTACATCACACACTGATGCCCCTTACACGTTACATCACACACGGATGCCTCTTACACGTTACATCACACACGGATGCCCCTTACACGTTACATCACACACGGATGCCCCTTACACGTTACATCACACACGGATGCCCCTTACACGTTACATCACACACCGTGATGCCCCTTACACGTTACATCACACACGGATGCCCCTTACACGTTACATCACACACGGATGCCCCTTACACGTTACATCACACACGGATGCCCCTTACACGTTACATCACACACGGATGCCCCTTACACGTTACATCACACACGGATGCCCCTTACACGTTACATCACGCACGGATGCCCCTTACACGTTACATCACGCACGGATGCCCCTTACACGTTACATCACGCACTGATGCCCCTTACACGTTACATCACTCACGGATGCCCCTTACACGTTACATCACACACGGATGCCCCTTACACGTTACATGACACACGGATGCCCCTTACACGTTACATGACACACGGATGCCCCTTACATGTTACATGACACACTGATGCCCCTTACATGTTACATGACACACTGATGCCCCTTACATGTTACATCACTCACTGATGCCCCTTACATGTTACATCACACACGGATGCCCCTTACACGTTACATCACACACGGATGCCCCTTACACGTTACATCACACACGGATGCCCCTTACACGTTACATCACACACTGATGCCCCTTACACGTTACATCACACACTGATGCCCCTTACACGTTACATCACACACGGATGTGTGTGTACACCATGCCATATATACACACAGACCAGTACATACACTACTACACCATGCCATATACACACACACAGACCAGTACATACTCTACTACACCATGCCATATATACACACAGCCCAGTACAGATACTACTCCACCATGCCATATACACACAGCCCAGTACAGACACTACTACACCATGCCATATATACACACACACACACACAGCCCAGTACAGACACTACTACACCATGCCATATACACACACAGCACAGTACAGACACTACTACACCATGCCATATATATACACGCAGCCCAGTACAGACACTACTGTACCATGCCATGTACACACACAGCCCAGTACATACACTACTACACCATGCCATATATACACACACAGCCCAGTACAGACACTACGACACCATGCCATATATACACACAGCCCAGTACATGCACTACAACAGCATGTCATATATACACACAGCCCAGTACAGACACTACTACACCATGCCATATATACACACACAGCCCAGTACATACACTACTACACCATGCCATATATACACACAGCCCAGTACACACACTACTACACCATGCCATATATACACACACAGCCCAGTACATACATTACTACACCATGCCATATATATATACACACAGCCCAGTACATACACTACTACACCATGCAATATATACACACACAGCTCAGTACATGCACTACTACACCATGCCATATATACACACAGCCCAGTACAGACTACTACACCATGCCATATATACACACAGCCCAGTACAGACACTATTACACCATGCCATATATACACACAGCCCAGTACAGACACTATTACACCATGCCATATATACACAGCCCAGTACATACACTACTACACCATGCCATATACACACACAGCCCAGTACAGACACTACTACATCATGCCATATATACACAGCCCAGTACATACACTACTACACCATGCCATATACACACAGCCCAGTACAGACAGTACTATACCATGCCATATATACACACAGCTCAGTACATGCACTACTACAGCATGCCATATATACACACACAGCCCAGTACAGACACTACTACACCATGCCATATATACACACACAGCCCAGTACATACAGTACTATACCATGCCATATATACACACAGCTCAGTACATGCACTACTACAGCATGCCATATATACACACACAGCCCAGTACAGACACTACTACACCATGCCATATATACACACACAGCCCAGTACATACACTATTACACCATGCCATATATACACACACAGCCCAGTACAGACACTACTACACCATGCCATATATACACACACAGCCCAGTACAGACACTACTACATCATGCCATATATACACACACAGCCCAATACAGACACTACTACACTATGCCATATATACACACAGCCCAGTACAGACACTACTACACCATGCCATATATACACACAGCCCAGTACATGCACTACTACAGCATGCCATATATATATATATATATACATACACACAGCCCAGTACAGGCACTTCTACACCATGCCATATATACACACACAGCCCAGTACATACACTACTACACCATGCCATATATACACACACAGCCCAATACATACACTACTACACCATGCCATATATACACACACAGCCCAGTACAGACACTACTACACCATGCCATATATACACACACAGCCCAGTGCAGACACTACTACATCATGCCATATATACACACACAGCCCAATACAGACACTAGTACACCATGCCATATATACACACACACAGCCCAGTACATACACTACTACACCATGCCATATACACACACAGCCCAGTACATACACTACTACAGCATGCCATATACACACACAGCCCAGTACAGACACTACTACACCATGCCATATACACACACAGCCCAGTACAGACAGTACTACACCATGCCATATACACACAGCCCAGTACAGACACTACTACACCATGCCATATATACACACAGCCCAGTACACACACTACTACACCATGCCATATATACACACACAGCCCAGTACATACATTACTACACCATGCCATATATATATATATACACACAGCCCAGTACATACACTACTACACCATGCCATATATACACACACAGCTCAGTACATGCACTACTATACCATGCCATATATACACACAGCCCAGTTCAGACTACTACACCATGCCATATATACACACAGCCCAGTACAGACACTATTACACCATGCCATATATACACACAGCCCAGTACAGACACTACTACATCATGCCATATATACACAGCCCAGTACATACACTACTACACCATGCCATATACACACAGCCCAGTACAGACACTACTACAGCATGTCATATATACACACAGCCCAGTACATACACTACTACAGCATGCCATATATACACACACAGCCCAGTACAGACACTACTACACCATGCCATATATACACACACAGCCCAGTACATACACTATTACACCATGCCATATATACACACACAGCCCAGTACAGACACTACTGCACCATGCCATATATACACACACAGCCCAGTACAGACACTACTACATCATGCCATATATACACACACAGCCCAATACAGACACTACTACACTATGCCATATATACACACAGCCCAGTACAGACACTACTACACCATGCCATATATACACACAGCCCAGTACATGCACTACTACAGCATGCCATATATATATATACACACAGCCCAGTACAGGCACTTCTACACCATGCCATATATACACACACAGCCCAGTACAGACACTACTACACCATGCCATATATACACACACAGACCAGTACATACACTACTACACCATGCCATATATACACACACAGCCCAGTACAGACACTACTACACCATGCCATATATACACACACAGCCCAGTGCAGACACTACTACATCATGCCATATATACACACACAGCCCAATACAGACACTAGTACACCATGCCATATATACACACACACACAGCCCAGTACATACACTACTACACCATGCCATATATACACACACACAGCCCAGTACATACACTACTACAGCATGCCATATACACACACAGCCCAGTACAGACACTACTACACCATGCCATATACACACACAGCCCAGTACAGACAGTACTACACCATGCCATATACACACAGCCCAGTACATACACTACTACACCATGCCATATATATACACACAGCCCAGTACATACACTACTAGACCATTCCATATATATACACACAGCCCAGTACATACACTACTATACCATGCCATATACACACACACAGCCAAGTACATACACTACTACACCATGCCATATACACACACAGCCCAGTACATACACTACTACACCATGCCATATATACACACACACAGCCCAGTACAGACACTACTACACCATGCCATATATACACACACAGCCTAGTACATACACTACTACCTTGCATGCCATATATACACACAGCCCAGTACAGACACTACTACACCATGCCATATATACACACACAGCTCAGTACATACACTACTACACCATGCCATGTACACACACAGCCCAGTACATACACTACTATACAGTACATGCCATATATACAGTACATGCCATATATATATATATATATATATATATATATATATATAAATGTAAAGATGTCCCCTTTGTAGTGCTATTCAACCACTTGTTTAATAAACATGCTCATCGCGTTTCATCCATCAAATGTACCTGGACGTCAGGAGCATTCTGAGGAAGTCTGGGTACATTTGATGGATGAAACGCGTTGAGCAGGGAACACAGACTGTTGTCATCTTGTTGTAATATTAAAATGATTTTATAGTACTGCACTAGGTTCTCCAATGTTCTGCAGCTTTCTTCTAATTTTCTAATATATGTTGGAACATTGGGCCTTATTCTAGTTCACTCTTTCTGACAAAATCCTTCTTAGATGGACAAAACCATGTGCACTGCAGGTGGGGCAGATGTTACTTGTGCAGAGATAATTAGATTTTGGTGGGGTTTTACTTCAAAGTGAGATCTATATTGCAGTGTAAAAATAAAACAGCCAGTATTTACCTTGCACAGAAACAAAATAACTCACCCAAATCGAATTCTCTCTGCACATTTTACATCTGCCCCACCTGCAGTGCACATGGTTTTGTCCATCTAAGAAGGATTTTGTCAGAAAGAGTGAACCAAAATAAGGACCATTGTGAGAGAAGAGGAGTGGTCTCTGGAGGAGCTGGATGATTGGCTGTACATGCTCATTAAACAAGTGGTGGAATACCACTACAGAAGGTACACCTTTACATTTTGGGTGTGCTATGGTGGAGGGTTGGAAAGTGACATTCCTTTATTATCCACACTTGTTGGCAGGAGGGGTTATGCAGATGTGCTGTCTATAAATCGCACCACCGCAGTTATGGAAACTCGTCTGCCGCGGCTTGCCAATCTTTAGTACTCGCAGGAAGCTAAAAAACAAAAATATTATTACACAAATGTGATTAAAATGAGTTTTTTTAAACATACAGATGAAATTTTTGGGGTTTCACGTTTTGAGCCGACATGTGCTGACAGGCCGTATTCATACCGTACCATCACCGAGGGTGTAGAGGGAGAATATGATAGGGTGACGGGTGCAGTGAGCCATGCGGGAGGATGCGGTACACTGACACAGCGTCCATGTCATCTTACATTGGAATTTGGGACAAAACAATGGGATAAATTCATGTTGACCTTTTAATTGTCAGTGTTGACCTTCCCATTGTCAACCTAATGCTTGTGTCGACCATCCGATCCTGTTGACCTTAGCCATGTTGACCTATTTCATGTTTCGACCTAAGCCGTGTTGACCTTCATACAGTCAATCCTATGACCCAAACCCCGAGCATGTAACCCCCTGGCAATGAGCATATATGCAAACAGCACTTTTGTGCCATAATATGTAATGGGCATTACGTTGTTTGGCATAATGTGTAATGGGCATTACAATGTGTGGCATAATATGTAATGGGCATTACGTTGTTTGGCATAATGTGTAATGGGCATTACAATGTGTGGCATAATATGTAATGGGCATTACGTTGTTTGGCATAATGTGTAATGGGCATTACGACGTGTGGCATAATATGTAATGGGCATTACGACGTGTGGCATCATGTGTAATGGTGTGCTTAATCCTTTTACTTTGCGGCAAGGCCTCTACCTGGCACAATGTGTATAAGTGCACTACTGTGTGGTGTTATATGTAAATAGGACACTACTTTGTGGTGTAATGTGAATTGGTACTATTATGTGGCAATGCCCCTTCCCACGAAGCCATGCCCTATATTTTTGCCCCCCCCCCAATGATGTCATACAATTTCAAATGCTAAGACACAGACCACCACCACCCACCCACCTGCACCTCAGTTTATGCGTTATTTGCAGATAGATACCTACATGCGGTAGATGTAGAGGACCTTATTCTGGTTGTCTTGCAATGCTGCAGATTCACAGCCTATTCAGTCCCCCAGATGCCGCTCTGTAAATTCTGGTTGGCCCCCCCCCCTCGCACCACGGCTATGCTCACACAGGCTGCAAATAGATGTTTAACATAAACATTTATTTGCAGGCCGGGGGGGGGGGACTCTCACCATCGAATGGTTTGGTGAGTGCACAAATATATAAATGACTCTCGTCACTTAGATATCCGTGCACATTTGGAAGGAAGTGAGCAGGCAACTGACATCCTGGCTCAATTACCATGGGAATACTCAGCGTTTGCATGGGAACGCCATGGGCACGACTATCTGCCACTGCTCCGCTCCCCCCGTCCAGACTTGGGTGCGTGCGCCCAGCTTATGCATATAGTGCGAGCGTCTCACACAATCATGCATCCCATTGCCACAAATGAAGTACGCAAGCATGTCACACTCAGGCGTGTCCCATTCTCTGCACATGTCGCGCAGAGACAGAAAGCTATGGAGCCCCATCCAGATGAATAACCGCTGCTCCATCTGTATATACAACAGTTGTAACAGTTCACAAAACATGTGAGGTGTGTATTTATTTACCTTTAACAACTGGTTCTGCAGCACATCTACTATAGCTTTGCACATCTCTGGGATGATACGCCCCAGTGCCTGTGCAGAGATGAAGACTCGAACTTCAGATCCTCCAGTAACCACCCTGTAGCCAGGAACCTCAGGGTAGCCTCAAGCCTCTCCTCAGCAGGGATGGCCCTCTGCAGGCTGGTATCTAGTCTCTCAATGTAGGGAGTCACCAGGCCCAGCAATGCCTGGAAGGTAGCGTCATCCATGTGCAAGTAATTGCGATAGTCCTCTGGGTTGTTCTCCCTTATCTGGGTCAGTAGTGACATGTGAGAGAGCGAGTCTCTTCAGCAGCCACTCCTAGTTCCAGCAGGACCTCACGCTCTTCCATTGCTGATTCCTCTCACATCTCAACGTCAGAAAGCCGTAGGCTTGCAGAAGGTGATAGTGATAAGAAGCCATCACAGAATAGGATAAAGCAACTTGGGGCAGATGTATTATAGAGGCGCTTAGTGCGCCGCTATAAAACTTCCTGCTTTGCCTCATTAAGGAGGAGAAGAAGGAGGGGAGACTGACAAGATGTATTAACATCTTCTATGCTGAAGTGGGGGAGCGCTAATTCCACCCTCCGGAGATGTCCCCTCCTGGAGTTTACACTGATGCGCCGTCTCCTTCCCCCCAGCCGGCTGGACTGGGTATGCGCGGGATCTCGCTACTCACATGAGATCCCCAGCACAGCCCAGAGCCAACAGTAGGGACAGTGCTATCCCTGCTGTTGAGATAGGGCCAAAACCAGCTACAGGCGGACCGGTCAGCGATCCTGACCATTCATTAATTCGGCCTGCTATCATTTAGATAGCAGCGCCGATATGGATAGGGGTGCATAGTGCCCCTGTCTTTTACTGCACACTGGCTCCTTCATACATGGAGGAGTAGCGGTATCAGTGCACATAATGTGCGCTGATACCCCTTCTCCCCCATAACACCCAGTCATACACCTGCTCCTTTGTTCAGAAAAAAAAAACCCAAAGCAAAGCATTGTAGCCATATGGAACACTCAGCAGATATAACCCAGCCTCAGTAATCACAGAGCAGACTGTGCAGAGGTTTTAAAATGGCTCCTTGTTTTTATTTCACTGTTTTGGCCACCCCCCTCCTAGCACTCATGCCATCCCCTAGGACCATTCCATCAGATAAATCTATGTACATCCAATATGGTCAGATAAATCTCCTGCGATCAATGGCACATCAAGTGTCAAATCACATGTAGCACTCCAGGGAAGCTGCCGGGGGAAGTTCTGGGTAAATCGCGTCTGACTTGTCCCTCAGGCAAGGGTTGGTGTGAGGGGATGCGGTCATTTGGTCTACTGCATTATGGTCGACAGTCATTAGGTCGAATCCATTAGGTCGACATGCTAAAAGGTCGACGTGACTCTAGGTCGACATGGGAAAAGGTCGACATGATTCTAGTTCGAAAAGTCATTAGTTCGACAGGTCGTTAGTTCGGCAAGGTCATTAGTTCGACATTGTCTATGTCGACAGTCACAAGGTCGACATGGAGTTTTTCACTGTTTTTTGAGCCAACATGTGCCGACAGGCGGTATTTCATGCCCTACCATCCACTAGGGCGTGGTGGGAGAATAAAATAGTGTGCCGAGCGTAGCGAGGCACCGTGCCCGACGCATAGCGAGCGCAGCGAGCGATGCGAGGGGATGCAGTGCACTTTAAACTGTTTCCATGTCGACTGTGTTGACATTCAGGTAAAAAAACAGTGAAAAACCCCATGTCGACCTTGTGAATGTCGACATAGACAATGTCGAACTAATGACCTTGTCGAACTAATGACCTTTCGACCTGGAATCATGTCGACCTTTTCCCATGTCGACCTAGAGTCATGTCGACCTTTTAGCATGTCGACCTAGTGGATTCGACCTAATGACTTTCGACCATAATGCAATAGACCAAATGATCCCAACCCGGTGTGAGGGACCAAGGACAGCTCCATCTTGCACCTCTTTTCTTTGCATTATATGCTACTTGGAGCATTTTTTGGCGGTCTATAAAACTGTCATCCTGTCTTCCACAGCAGTGCCACTCCTGGATGTGCCAAGTGCTTGTGCCACCCACTTGTGTAGATTAAAAGGCACACAGGGTGATTTAAACACCATTTCTAAGCGATCTGAATAGATTGCCTAGAAATAAAGCACGGATTACTTTGTGTGTACACCGTATAGTGATGGTGATGCATGCACTGTCTATCCTGCTTATCCTACTTTAGATGCACAGATTGCTCAGCACACATCACAGGTGCATCGCTTGTGTGCCGCCATGTGTGCTTAGCGATCTGTGCTTTAGCACCTCACTCAGCATGGAGGCAGCGTCGCCCCGTGTGTACACCGTATAGCTATGGTGATGCATGCACTGTCTATCCTGCTTATCCTACATTAGATATAAAGATTGCTCAGCACACATCACGGGTGCATCGCTTGTGTGCCGCCATGTGTGCTGAGAGATCTGTGCTTTAGCACCTCACTCAGCATGGAGGCAGCGTCACCCCATGTGTACACCCTATAGTGATGGTGATGTATGCACTGTCTATCCTGCTTATCCTACATTAGATGCACAGATTGCTCAGCACACATCACGGGTGCATCGCTTGTGTGCCACCATGTGTGCTGACGATCTGTGCTTTAGCACCTCACTCAGCATGGAGGCAGCGTCGCCCCGTGTTTACACCATATAGCGATGGTGATGCATGCACTGTCTATCCTGCTTATCCTACATTAGATGCACAGATTGCTCAGCACACATCACGGGTGCATCGCTTGTGTGCCACCATGTGTGCTGACGATCTGTGCTTTAGCACCTCACTCAGCATGGAGGCAGCGTCGCCCCGTGTTTACACCATATAGCGATGGTGATGCATGCACTGTCTATCCTGCTTATCCGACATTAGATATACAGATTGCTTAGCACACATCACGGGTGCATCGCTTGTGTGCCACCATGTGTGCTGACGATCTGTGCTTTAGCACCTCACTCAGCATGGAGGCAGCATCGCCCCGTGTGTACACCCTATAGTGATGGTGATGCATACACTGTCTAT
Source organism: Crinia signifera (assembly GCF_055691185.1). NCBI lineage: Eukaryota > Metazoa > Chordata > Amphibia > Anura > Myobatrachidae > Crinia > Crinia signifera. The sequence goes on along the minus strand of NC_139220.1, from coordinate 317,419,603 downwards.
CCTGCTTATCCTACATTAGATGCACAGATTGCTCAGCACACATCACAGGTGCATCGCTTGTGTGCCACCATGTGTGCTGATGATCTGTGCTTTAGCTCCTCACTCAGCATGGAGGCAGCGTCGCTCCGTGTGTACACCCTGTAGTGATGGTGATGCATGCACTGTCTATCCTGCTTATCCTACAGTAGATGCACAGATTGCTCAGCACACATCACGGGTGCATCGCTTGTGTGCCACCATGTGTGCTGAGCGATCTGTGCTTTAGCACCTCACTCAGCATGGAGGCAGCGTCGCCCCGTGTGTACACCGTATAGCGATGGTGATGCATGCACTGTCTATCCTGCTTATCCTACATTAGATGCACAGATTGCTCAGCACACATCACAGGTGCATCGCTTGTGTGCCGCCATGTGTGCTGAGCGATCTGTGCTTTAGCACCTCACTCAGCATGGAGGCAGCATCGCCCCGTGTGTACACCCTATAGTGATGGTGATGCAGGCACTGTCTATCCTGCTTATTCTACATTAGATGCACAGATTGCTCAGCACACATCACGGGTGCATCGCTTGTGTGCCGCCATGTGTGCTGAGCGATCTGTGCTTTAGCTCCTCACTCAGCATGGAGGCAGCATCGCCCCGTGTGTACACCGTATAGCGATGGTGATGCATGCACTGTCTATCCTGCTTATCCTACATTAGATGCACAGATTGCTCACCACGCATCACGAGTGCATCGCTTGTGTGCCGCCATGTGTGCTGAGCGATCTGTGCTTTAGCACCTCACTCAGCATGGAGGCAGCGTTGCCCCATGTGTACACCCTATAGCGATGGTGATGCATACACTGTCTATCCTGCTTATCCTACATTAGATGCACAGATTGCTCAGCACACATCACGGGTGCATCGCTTGTGTGCCGTTATGTGTGCTGAGCGATCTGTGCTTTAGCACCTCACTCAGCATGGAGGCAGCGTCGCCCTGTGTGTACACCGTATAGTGATGGTGATGCATGCACTGTCTATCCTGCTCATCCTACATTAGATGCACAGATTGCTCAGCACACATCACGGGTGCATTGCTTGTGTGCTACCATGTGTGCAAAGCGATCTGTGCTTTAGCACCTCACTCAGCATGGAGGCAGCGTTGCCCCATGTGTACACCCTATAGCGATGGTGATGCATACACTGTCTATCCTGCTTATCCTACATTAGATGCACAGATTGCTCAGCACACATCACGGGTGCATTGCTTGTGTGCTACCATGTGTGCAAAGCGATCTGTGCTTTAGCACCTCAGTCAGCATGGAGGCAGCATCGCCTCGTGTGTACACCCTATTGCGATGGTGATGCATGCACTGTCTATCCTGCTTATCCTACATTAGATATACAGATTGCTCAGCACACATCACGGGTGCATCGCTTGTGTGCCGCCATGTGTGCTTAGCGATCTGTGCTTTAGCACCTCACTCAGCATGGAGGCAGCGTCGCCCAGTGTGTACACCCTATAGCGATGGTGATGCATGCACTGTCTATCCTGCTTATCCTACATTATATGCACAGATTGCTCAGCACACATCACAGGTGCATCACTTGTGTGCCACTATGTGTGCTGAGCGATCTGTGCTTTAGCACCTCACTCAGCATGGAGGCAGCGTTGCTCCGTGTGTACACCCTATAGCGATGGTGATGCATGCACTGTCTATCCTGCTTATCCTACATTAGATGCACAGATTGCTCAGCACACATCACAGGTGCATCGGTTGTGTGCCACCATGTGTGCTGAGCGATCTGTGCTTTAGCACCTCACTCAGCATGGAGGCAGCGTCGCCCCGTGTGTACACCGTATAGGGATGGTGATGCATGCACTGTCTATCCTGCTTATCCTACATTACATGCACAGATTGCTCAGCACACATCATGGGTGCATTGCTTGTGTGCCATTATGTGTGCTGAGCGATCTATGCTTTAGCACCTCACTCACCATGGAGGCAGCATCGACCAGTGTGTACACTCTATAGCGATGGTGATGCATGCACTGTCTATCCTGCTTATCCTACATTATATGCACAGATTGCTCAGCACACATCACGGGTGCATCGCTTGTGTGCCGCCATGTGTGCTGAGCGATCTGTGCTTTAGCACCTCACTCAGCATGGAGGCAGCATCGCTCCGTGTGTACACCGTATAGCGATGGTGATGCATGCACTGTCTATCCTGCTTATCCTACATTAGATACACAGATTGCTCAGCACACATCACGGGTGCATTGCTTGTGTGCTACCATGTGTGCTGAGCGATCTGTGCTTTAGCACCTCACTCAGCATGGAGGCAGCGTCGCCCCGTGTGTCCTGGGCTTTTGTTATTCATCCAGCTACTTTGATACATTTTGGCCTAAAAAGCAATTGTATGAGTTGTGAGGTGTTCAGAATAGACGGGGAATGAGTGGATGCCCCTTTCCCACTGCAGCTCAAAAACGGTAAATTGCAGATTTTTCAGCGCAATTTACCGTTTAAGGCTGCAGTGGGAAAGTGCCAGAGTTGAAATACTGTTTAAAGTTAAATGGTATTTCAACCCGTTTTTAAAGCAGAGTCCTACACGTTAAAATAACGTTTAAGAGGCAGTGGGAATGCCTCTTAAACGTTATTTTGTGATAACAACAGGCTACAGTTCACTGATAGGCTGTTGCCTGTCTTCTGACCCTCTTCTCAACCAGGAAGTGTGTGAGGAGAGAACACGTTTTTGGTGCATTGCTGGTGCTATTATTAACCTTAACCTTTTCTGTATACAATGTCTAACTGGAGTGATGAAGAGGTGAGGGAGCTGCTGCGCATCAGAGGTGAGGAGAAGATTGCGAGACAAATCATAGGTACTGTAAAGGACATGTACCTGCCATGGTGATTGCTGCACTAATCCGTCCTGGACCCTGCCCCTCCTTTTATACTGTGAAAAAGTCATAGCTGTGTGCCTTTTTAACCCTGAAAAGCCCATTTAAAATGACAGGCACTCATTTCTGCTGTAAAAACGTTTTGAACAGCAAACGTTTTACCTGCAATGGGAATGGTACTTAAATGGTATTTAAAACTGTAATCTGCTGCAGTGGGAATGCTAATACCGTTTTAAATACCATTTAAGATTACCAGTACTTTAAACGGGTCTGCAGTGGGAAAGCAGCATAAATGTCATTGATGTAATAATACTGTAGGAACAAAAAAACATTCTGTAATTTTAGATGTTTCTATTATTTAAAAAAAAATACAGATCCAAAACCAAAACAAAAAACCTGGGAGGGTGGTTTTGGCAAAACCAATCCAGAGCCAAAGCACTAAACCCATAAAATGTCTGGGTGCACACTCCTAACTGGTATCTGCTGTAGTAAGGTAGCGAGATCTGTGCTGTGCATCTGACAGCAAATAGTCCCAGCCATTTGGCAGCATACAGAAATATAAAACAATGGACCACGACTGATATGTGATCTATATAGAAATGTTCCTTACACAATATAACCCTGACATCACACTTGTACTACAGTATGTTAACCTTTTACATTTTACCTGTCTTACAGGACGATTGTACAACATCTTCTTATATTTTGAGTCCAAATCCTGCTCAAGGGGACGTTGTTCTCTGATCCAGCCAACTAAAGTCATCACTTCTTCTTACACCTGGAGGATTAAAGTGACTTTATTTTGCGAATAGAAGAAACATTCAACAATTAATTTTTCTTATCTTGTACATGATGAACCTCACAGGAGAGAAACCACATGTGTGCTCTGAGTGTGACAAAGGCTTTACATATAAATCACAGCTTCTCATACATCAGAGGAGTCACACAGGAGAGAAACCATATAAATGTTCTGAATGCAGCAAATGTTTTTTCCGGAAGTCAGATCTTGTCCTACATCAGAGAAGTCACACAGGAGAGAAGCCATTTAAATGTTCTGAATGCAGCAAATGTTTTTCCGAGAAGTCAAAGCTTGTCCGACATCAGAGGAGTCACACAGGAGAGAAACCATATAAATGTTCTGAATGCAGCAAATGTTTTTCCTGGAAGTCACAGCTTGTCCGACATCAGAGGAGTCACACAGGAAAGAAACCATATAAATGTTCTGAATGCAGCAAATGTTTTCCCCAGAAGTCAGAGCTTGTCCAACATCAGAGGAGTCACACAGGAGAGAAACCATATAAATGTTCTGAATGCAGTAACTGTTTTTCCCATCAGTCAAATCTTGTCCAACATCAGAGGAGTCACACAGGAGAGAAACCATATAAATGTTCTGAATGCAGCAAATGTTTTTCCTGGAAGTCACAGTTTGTCCGACATCAGAGGAGTCACACAGGAAAGAAACCATATAAATGTTCTGAATGCAGCAAATGTTTTCCCCAGAAGTCAGAGCTTGTCCAACATCAGAGGAGTCACACAGGAGAGAAACCATATAAATGTTCTGAATGCAGTAACTGTTTTTCCCATCAGTCAAATCTTGTCCAACATCAGAGGAGTCACACAGGAGAGAAACCATATAAATGTTCTGAATGCAGCAAATGTTTTTCCCATCAGTCACATCTTGTCCGACATCAGAGGAGTCACACAGGAGAGAAACCATATAAATGTTCTGAATGCAGCAAATGTTTTTCCCATCAGTCACATCTTGTCGTACATCAGAGGAGTCACACAGGAGAGAAACCATATAAATGTTCTGAATGCAGTAAATGTTTTTACCATCAGTCAAATCTTGTCCAACATCAGAGGAGTCACACAGGAGAGAAGCCATATAAATGTTCTGAATGCAGCAAATGTTTTTCCCATCAGTCACATCTTGTCCGACATCAGAGGAGTCACACAGGAGAGAAACTATATAAATGTTCTGAATGCAGCAAATGTTTTCCCCATCAGTCACATCTTGTCGTACATCAGAGGAGTCACACAGGAGAGAAACCATATAAATGTTCTGAATGCAGTAAATGTTTTTCCCATCAGTCAAATCTTGTCAAACATCAGAGGAGTCACACAGGAGAGAAGCCATATAAATGTTCTGAATGCAGCAAATGTTTTTCCCATCAGTCACATCTTGTCCGACATCAGAGGAGTCACACAGGAGAGAAGCCATATAAATGTACTTAAAGCAGCAAATATTTTCCCATAGGCTACAGCTTGTTATACATCAAATGAGAGAAATGACAAGGCTGAGTCACATAATTATGGCTACTTCCTACATATGACAGCACCGTGTACACCGTGAAGTATACTACATAGCATGCACTGGCTTGGTGGGTATATTAGGTGTGTGAAAGGCCACTTGCAGACATCACTCATTGTATGATGTGCAAAATGTTATGTTTACCAACATTCAGGCCAAGTGTGTCAGTATTTGTGAGCAGAGCAGATTGTGACCTGATCACGTGCTGCTGTGGTGACTGATTATCATTACTGGACAAATGGGACCGCTGTGCTTAACTGATGTGGAAACTGATAATCACCATGTGCCATTGATGTATGAGGTGAATCTTGGTTACGAAGGTGCTTTAGGGCCAACAGACGCGCTACAGTGGAGCAGCTCACCCGCAAAATGAGCCATGGGGCTACCAGATGTAAAATGACAATTTAGTGAACACTTTTGAATTTCGGGCTCTGAAGCAAATGGAGGGTCCCTGCACCTATGCAAGCAAAGATGCATTGTTAAAAAATGTATATATATTTGCTCAATTATACAATATATATAAACCTCCTAAATGCGCCACCTTGTGGAGTACAGCTCCAGTGACACCCAGAAAAAACTTTCACCAAAGTTTTACAGATAGACAAAAAAAAAAACAAGGCAGGTGTCACAATAAGCGATCCCACATACATATGATTTACTGATTCTTCCTATCAAACATCTTCTGGGTAGGAAGTCTGAATCATAGAGTCCTGATATAAATCTGAAACAACTCAGAAGAAGAAAAAATAAAGTGCAGATGGTTTGGACACCACAAGTGTTAGAGTTTTTCTTGTTGGTATTACACTCACATATTAGATGTTAATCAATAGCGAAATAGGGACACTGCGGTCCTGCATAGATCACTCTGAGTCAAAGGGATTTCAGGATGTTCCTAAAACTTGAAAGATATATATCTACTGCAACACTGTATAGATAGAATATCCAATTTATTGATACAGATGTACACTCACATTTAAAACAATAAAAACAAGCATGTATCACCACAGCGGGTGTATAGATGGTAGCCCAAGGTAATACTTGCTGATCGCTCCAACTGGGGGTACCGGTTCCTCCAAAAGTAGCGGATGATATACCAGCCAAGCAAAAACCAGAGACTGAAACCGAGATCCAAATGAGATGATGTTTTTCAGGCTTAAACGCGTTTTCGGACCTGGATGGTCCTTCCTCAGAAGCTGGAAACATCATCTCCTTGGAGCCTTTTTATTCACAGAGAGATAATGAGCACTTCCAGCTAAACAATGCGTGCCGGAAGTGCACTGTTTGTTCCCAATATGGTTCCCCGATCGATATTTCATAACAAAGATACACAAGAAAATATATATACAGACAGTAATCTACAGATTAAAGTGACAAATGCGTAATAGCAGCAAAATAGGTCAGTGATGGCATACAGTTTTATAGACGGACTCCGCAATGTAAAACGGGTCCGTAGCCGGAAGCGGAAATGACGTTGGTGCGTTCCATTCTTTCGGGAAGGCGGAAGGACGTCATGCAGAATGCGTTCCACCTGTATATTTCATTTGGCTGATAAGTTCTGCGTTCCAAACTGGCAGATATGCGTTCCATATGTCTACAGATAGGTGTATTACTCTGTCCATAGGTTTTTTTTGGTAGTAGTATATGGAAAATTATCCTCAAAAGTCCATCATATAAAAAAGAAGGATAACACAATTATCAATAAATAACATTATAAAAGGTACACAATAAATACATACATTTTAAAATTATCTTAAAAAATTCCAATACTTAAAAGAGGATCGGGGGTAAGTAGAAAATTGAGTAAAAATGAAAAAATGAGTAAAAAGTCTTGGTTAAAAAGTAATAAAATATTTATAAAAACCAATTAAGTTCAAAATCGCCGTTAAGGCCATTGGGGAGTAGTGTTTTTAATCTATATATCCACCTCATTTCGGCTTTTGCTAATCTCTGATCCAGATCTTTACATCTCCAGGTGGATTTCAGAGCCTGTAACCCCCAAAAGGTCTTAATTTTGGTGGGGTCACGTTTAGCTTTAAAATGGGCCGAGAGGGTGTGTGTATCTAGTCCCTTCTGGATGTTATAGACGTGTTCGGCCATTCTCACTTTCATACACCTGGTGGTCTTTCCAATATACATAAGGCCACATGTACACTCTATTCCGTAGATTATATTTTTGGAATTACAGGTGATGAAATCTCTTATGGGGTGGTTAATACCATTTGCAGTAAAATTACTCAATTTGCTTACCCCCTTGGTGCATTTACATAATTTGCAACACCCACACCTATAGAAGCCCTTGCTTCTTATGCTACTTCTGGTTTGGGGTTCAATTGCACTTCTCACTATGGCATCCTTTATTGTAGGGGCCTTTCTATAAATAAATGAGGGTTTAGATGGTAAGTCCTTTCCTATTGTGGGATCTTGTTTCAGGACATTCCAATGTTTTTTAAAAATATATTAAACTTCTTTGTGTTGGGTATGAAATTGGCTAATAAAAGCCCATTTTGTATATTCATTACTTGAAGATGGATTGGTTTTATCCTTCTCCTTTAGAAGGTCGATGCGGGGCATCACGGATTCCTTAATGCTAGCTTTTTCTATCATGGTTTTCTCATAGCCTTTATCAAGGAACCTTTGGCCCATATCTTTTATTTGTCTCTTACATTCTTCTTCTTCCGTACAGTTTCTTTTGGCCCTTACAAATTGGCTGTACGGTATTCCGTCAAGCCAATTATCATGGTGTTGGCTTGATCTCTCGATGTAGCCGTTACAATCAGTAGATTTCCTATAGATTTTAGTCTCGAGATTAGTACCTTTTATATACAAACAGGTCCAAGAAGTTAATTAACTCCTTGCTACTTGAAAAAACCAAGTTAATGTTAAAGTCATTACTGTTCAAATTTTGACAGAAAATTTCCAGGCTTTCCGATGTGCCCCTCCAAAAAAACAAAATATCATCGATATATATCTCCTCCAGAGCACCAGGTCCGCCCCCAGAACCCCTCCATGCCACACTACAAGATCTTCCCAGTAAGACATGAAGAGGTTTGCATAACTGGGGGCGAACCTGGTGCCCATAGCGGTCCCAACACGCTGGATATAATAAGTGCCCTCAAAGAAAAAATAATTTTTTCTCAGGATGAACTTTATTCCATCCAGAATAAAGGTCTTAAGCTCCAGTGAGTAGTCTGATTTGTCAAGGAAGTATGATACCGCTTCTATACCTTTATCTTCTTTAATTATGGTATATAGGGTGGAAACATCAGCACTTGCTAATGTGTTGTTCTCTTCCCATTTGACTTCATTCAAAAGTCTAAGAAGGTCCCCAGTATCTTTCAAATAGGCCTTTGTGGTTTTGACCAAAGGTTGTAGGTAGAAATCTATAATGGCCGACAGGTTCGAGGTTATACTGTTAGTCCCCGAAACTATTGGCCTACCGGGGGGGTGGAGGGGGTCCTTGCGGATTTTAGGGAGTGTATACAAAGTTGGAGTGGAAGGGTTTTTGATATTTATAAATTCGTATTCACTCTTGGATATTAAATTATCATTTAGGGCTTTTGTTGTCAGATTTATAAGGTCATTTGTAATTCTTATAGTTGGATCTGATTTTAATTTGTCATAAGTATTTCCCTCTGACAACTGTTTATTTATTTCTTTAATGTAATCGACTTTATCAACAAGGACTACCCCTCCACCCTTATCGGCTGGTTTAATGATAAGGTCATTATCACTTTTTAAGGCTTTCAAGGCAATCCATTCCTTCTGTGTTAGGTTACAGCTTTTCCTTTTCTTTTTAAGTGCTTGTTCTACTTCCTCTAAAACCATTTTGCTAAAGCAGTCAATAAAGCAACCCTTTTGACCACTAGGATAAAAAGTGGATTTATTTTTAAATTCAGATCTGGGTGGTCCCCCAGTATCTTCTTTATCGGGCTCTTTATTTGCAAAATATTTTTTAAGAGTTAGTTTACGTATGTACTTTTGCAGGTCCACATAAAATTCAAAGGAATCTAATTTGTGTGTTGGGGCATACTTCAAACCTCTTTTTAGGACCTTCTCTTCATAAATAGTCAATTTTCTTTTACTCAAGTTGAATATCTTAATTTCTTCGATGGAATTAATAGATTTCTCTATATTTGATTTCTTTTTGTTATTTTTGTTTTTCTTTCTTTTAATCCCCCCTCTTTTACCTCGTTTTTGTTTCTTTTTCTTTTTATTTAATGGCACAGTTGGATTTATCGGTTCCTCTCTTTGTATGTTCTGTACTCTAAAAAAGAAGAGGAGTCCTTTCCTGTGTCTAAATTGTCTAAAACTTTATACCTGTTATTATCATAGAATAAATGTTGTGTTCTATCTCTATTTGTGCTGTTCCTTCTATATTTACTAGGGTGCGAGTTTTCATTATCCGTTCTATATCTGTAATTGGTTGGTCTGTATTGTCTTTCAAACTGTTGACGATTAGAGTTATAAAGATTATAATCTCTATTTTGTTTTATAGGTGATATTTCGTCCACTCTATAAGTGTTTCCCCTTTCTCTGTTGTAGGGTCTATCATCTCTGTAATATCTATTAGCCCGTGGCTGAAAGATTTCTTTTCTTTCACGGGGGGTGGTCTATATCTCAAATTTTGATTGGGATTTAAATTATCCTTACTCATAGTAGACTGTTGGTCTAAGTTTTTATCCTGTTTTGCCAGAAGAATATCACTCAGCAATATTAGAAATAGACCTCCGCTGGAGCCGGTGGCCAGGCACGCAACGGACCAGACGTACTTTGGAAGTGCTCCTGCTGCCCAGCACTATAAGCACCCCAAAAGCAGCTTTCCGGGGGACTTTGCCCCCTCCAACCCACACCACCAGCAGCCCCATCACCTCCGGTCACGCCGGGTCCTTGCAGCGGAGCCGGGAAGCGTTTCTGAACGCTTTTGCGGGTTGCGGCCTGGTCCGGCGGCCGGAGCCGGGGCCTCAATTTTGGAGCCGCGGCAGACTCGCGGTTCCCAGGATCTCCGGAGCACGAGAGGGGACGAGGATCCCCCTCTGAGACAGCCCCCCGCACACACCTCAGACTCCAGACTCACCCGGGCTGGGTCAGACGGACACCCGCAGCACACAGGCAGGGGGGAAAGACTCCAGCAGCACTGACACTGCGCCCATTGGACACGGGCCGTGTCTGCCTGAAGTGCTCTGCCCCCATCCTCGGCCGGGACTCTGAGGACCCCCCAGACGAATTGTGAGTACCCCTCTGGGGGGAGATTCGGCCGCACAGCCACCGGGGCGAGTTGGAGCCGAAACGGAGCTCCCAATCCTCCTGTAGCCGCCATTTTACCCCCTAACACGGTGCCCCCATCACAGCCAGCATCCCCACAGCCTCTGGCATAAAGCCTCTTCCCCCACTAGCCTCTCCCTCAGGCGTTCCCGCTGAACCCAGGGGCCCACACCGACATCTCCCTACTCTGCTCAGCCGGCCTGGCAGTGTGGACCCGCACTACCCCACATCTGCCCTCCGATTTCGGAATTACCTCCAGAGGAACACCTTGGCCCTAGCTGCACAGCGGGCCTTCTGGCCACCCAGCCATATGCCTGTACTGGCAACATAACCCCCAGTAAGTGCGGGGGTACCTCAGAAGCCCCTTCTTTTCCTGCTTACATGTGAATTCCCTGCAGGCATGGCCGCCACTCTCTAACGACCAGAATCTAGCTACCACCATGCTATTGTAACTCGGAGTTGTGACCCCCTCGGTACCACACCCCATCTCCCCTCCGCTCCACCGCACTTGTGTCGCTAATATGCCCTCCAAGAAAGCCAAGGACGTTGGGCCGGTGAGGATCTCCATGTCCTCCAGGAGATCCTCCCAGATCCCAGTACCCCACTCCAGCCCCCCGAAGCAGATGCTTTGGGAGTTATTGAAGAGCTTGCTCCCACATCTGCAGTGGCGGGTATTGATGCTAAATCGAATGAACCAGTAATGGTGAAGTCCCTATGCCTGGTTTTCTCCGCGTTCCAGGCAGAGATAGCCAGGGACCTCAAGCTGGCCATACGGGAGGTCAAAACTGAGCTGGTGGCGATAGGCGACAGAACAGACCACCTTGAGTGGAAAATGGAGGAACTAGTTGCGTCCCACAATGATCTCATATCCTCCTACGACCAGCAGCAACAGGAGATCACCCAGTTCAAGTCCAAGCTGGCGGATTTAGAGGACAGGTCCAGACGTAATAACGTAAAAATTAGAGGCATCCCTGACTCCGTAGCTAACCCTGAGCTCGAAGGCTATGCCATTTCCCTGTTCCGTAAACTCCTCCCCGCCATTGATCCCAAAGAGCTGATGATCGACTGCATCCACCGCCTCCCCAGACCGAAGACGGTCTCTGCCGACCTACCCAGAGATACCCTCCTCAGAGTCCACTTTTTTACGGTGAAGGAGCAGCTGCTGAGAGCGGCCCGTGAGCGAAAAAACACGGATATCCTGGGCGGCCTCCAATTATTTCAGGACTTCTCCCCCGCAACCTTGGCCAACAGGAGAGCATTTGCCCCCATCACTTCGGCCCTACGTTCTCACGATATCCGGTACCGCTGGGGGTTTCCAGTCAAATTAATAATATACCATGACGACGCCACCTACAACGTATCCTCCCTGGATGCAGGGGTCAAACTCCTACTCGAGTGGGACATATCGGTCAAAGACCCCCAAGAACCGAGACGCCCGCAGTCCCTGCGCCAGGATTGGACTGACACCTGAACATCTACTACTCGTTGAACCTGTTTATATTTGAAGTTTCGTGGACGACACAGCTATCCCTCCTGCTTCTCTCCCCGATGGGATGAGGACTTAGCGATGAGTATCTTCCCCATTGTTTACTTAGCAAAGCAGGACGCTGGACGCTCGGTCCAGTAACTGCAGTGTCGCTATCACTGGTTAACTATGTGTTACTGTTCTCTTTGTTTTGTAGCCTTTAAGACAGGTTCATTTCATATAGTCTGCCGTTAGTTTCTCCAAGTTCATTTAGACCTGATATATGGTATGTTTGCATTACCTCTCCTTTTGATTAGCAATTTTATAGCATGCTAGATTCCTCCCCACTATGCCTCCCTTCCCATTTATGCATACGTAAGTGGCGGCCCTGCTCTCTCCCCCCCCTGTCGAGAGCCTGGCCACCCCCCTCACCTCTACAAACTACTGCACGAGTTCCCCCTTGTTCCTCTCCCCTGCAGTAGTCATGCGGGTCTAATGTACTGGACCCTTTTGTTTTTTCTGTCCCTTCTCCTTCCTCTCTGTTCCCACCTTCCCCCCCACCTCCCCACCCCCTCCCCCCTCAACCTGGATGGCAGAAACTGTCACCAACGCACCCCCAGAACCGAGTGCCCCTCACACAGTCACTGGCTGGTTTCCTACCGCCCCCCTTAAACCCTATAAATGCCTATAAATTTTTACACTCAATGTTAAAGGACTGAACTGCCCTAACAAGCGTAGATTGGCTCTTTCATTTTTCCACAAACAAAGAGCAGAATTGGTCGCGCTCCAGGAAACACACTTTGCCGCTTCCAACCCCCATACTTTTAGAGACTCCAACTACCCTGTAGCCTTCTATGCCAATGGCCCGGCTAAGTGAAATGGGGTGGCAGTCATGTTTAGCAAAAACACCTCCTTTGTCCTACAATCCCAAATATCAGACAAGAATGGTAGGTACCTGTTGTTAACAGGCCTCCTCGAAGACAGGCTGACCACAATTGTTTGCATTTACGCTCCCAACTCTAACCAGATCCCATTCCTGCGTAAGTTACTTTCCCGGGTTAAGAACTCAGCTAAGGGCTCCCTGATACTATTAGGAGATTTTAATCTGACCCTAGACCCCCTGCTAGATAATACCCCTTTTAGACCAAAACGCTGTGTCGCACCCGGCTTTTTGGACCCTGGTTGAAGCCGGGTGCGACCCGGCGTTTAGGGGCATTTACACCGGACGGGCTTAAACGCCCGCACCCCCCTCCCGCCCCTTCCCGGCGCTTGAAGATGACAGCGCGATGTCATCTTCAAGCGCTGATCGACGCTGCCGTACCCGGAACGCTGCTGGGGGCAGCCCAGCACTAAGGTAAGCTGCTAGGCTGCCCCCAGTCCCCGCGCGCACCCCCGCCATTGGACAGGAGGTGAATGGATGCCGCACACAGGCATCCGTTCACCTCCCTCCCCCGCTGCTGTCTGCAGAGTATAGCAGACAGCAGCGCCGGCTGTCAGTGTCAGACTGACAATCCGTCCAACCTGCGGACGCTGCGGTCCTCAGGTTGGACTTTCCCCATTCATGTAAATGGGAGCCGGGTCATCCGACCCGGCGTTCCCATTTACACCGCCCTCTACCCAGGTCCTAGCCTGACCTGGGTAGAAGTCCCGTGTAAAGGGACACGGCGTTAGGGATTTACACTGTCGAAGATCCGGGTCTGACCCGCCGCTGACCCAGATTTTTCGGCGGTGTAAAAGGGGTATAAGTCCTGATGCCCCCCTGGCCGCCAATCCTCCTCCACCAATGGTTCCCCATCTCTGCGTTAGCCAATCAGAGCAGTTGCTGGTATACAAGCTCTGATTGGCTCACCAACTGGTGCTGAATTTTAATTGGCTATGGCATCCTGCATTGCAGAAGCCTGTGCTTCTGGACCTGCGGCAGGAGTCGGGCCGCAAGTGAAGGGAGGGGGAAGGGGGGCTGGAGGGGCCCAGAATGGAAATCAGTCCCTGGCCCCAAAATTCCTAGTGGTAGCCCTGACATACAGCCTGTGGTGGATTGGCAACTAAAAGTGGCCTTGGAAAATTTCTGGTAGTTGCCTCTGGGCGGCACCAAATCAACATGGGCGAGGCCAGCATACCAGTAGGCAGGATTACTACATAACTATATCTGGAGACAGCGGTGACAGACAAGGCTAAAACATCAGCCAACCGGTGACAAACACCGGTGGTGGAGGGAAGGTGCAGCATGGCCCTCCTGGGCTCCTGGGATATAATAGAAATAGACTGTGCTGGACACTCTGGTCCTCATTCTGATACTTTCGGTCCCCCATGCATTCACACGGGGGACAGATGGTTGTGCTCTGTGCAGGGCTTCTGTGCCGTGATGCTCACACAGGGGCGGGGGGAGGACGGGTGTGGTGGCAGCACTCCGACATGAGAAGGCCCAGTGTTCCCTTACAAATGCTGGGCATTCCCACTGACATATTTGCGAGTCCTGGAGAAATCATTCAATGGTCAGGTCCATCAAATGATTTCTCCAGCAGTGGGCACATGTGAGGGGAGGTGTGTTCATAACACATCCCCTTGTATAGTTGTGAGGGGATACGGCGGTGCGGCACAGCAACTGCTCGGTAAGCTGCGAGCTTCATATCTTACCGAGCAGATCAGAATGAGGCCTCTGTTTTTTAGTTGCAATACCGAACGCACATCGGTATCGCAAGCCCTCGTAACACTGGGTGATTTTGGCTAACCTTCCTTACCATTTTCACTATGGCCCTTATTCAGATCAGATCACAGTACAAATTTGTTCTCAAAATGGGCAAAACCATGTGCACTGCAGGTGGGGCAGATGTAACAGGTGCAGAGAGAGTTACATTTGGGTGGGGTGTGTTGAAACTGAAATATAAATTGCATTGTAAAAATAATGCAGCCAGTATTTACCCTGCACAGAAACAAAATAACTCACATAAATCTAACTCTCTCTGCATACACTGTAATGGCTATTACACCAAAATGCTTATTACATATTATACCACACAACATAATACCTGTACATTTTATGCCACATAACTGCTGCTTTCCTACATGCTCTTTGACAGGAGTTAAAGGCTCGTTGCCAGACATTGCATGCTTATTGCCAGTGGTTTCTTTCTAGATGCCAGGGGTGACATGCTCATTGCCAAGAGTTACATGGGGTATGGGTCATAGGTTTGACAAGAGGAAGGTTGACCGTGTTAAAACACAAATGAACGCATCAATAATCCTATGCTTTTATTATACTCTGTTTTCTTAAATACTGCTATTATTGCTGCAGATGGCATTAACTTGTTGCACAAGGTACTAGCCACGGCGTATGAGGCTGACCCTTTGCGCTAAGCAGCAATAGTTTGTCAGAAGCAGAAACCATTTTGTCAGCTCTGACTTGCATAAATTATTACAAAATGGCGCAGGGAGTCAGAATACTGCTAAAAGAAGGGAATTCTTATGGAGAATTGTTTTGTTTTTCTGGGTATAAGAATGCAGTATTGATAGAACAGAAGACGGGGGCAGACAGTCAGTTTGCACGGTTTTGTCAGCAGTAATGAGAACTAACCGGATAACGGGGTAGGCATACGTAGACCCCAAGGCCTTCAGGTCTAGGAGACCTCGACATTTTTCTGCCAAGTAACCAGGCTTAGATGACCTGAATTATTAAGATATCCTTAATTCAATAATGACTTTCATATAAAGCATTTCCTATATGTTACCAGTTGGCGTCGGAGTGAAATTATTTCAGCGTTTGCCGTTATATTTAAGGGTTATAAAGTATCCATATAATTCTGTGTTATCAACAGTCAATAGGTTGATTGAAAAAGTATGTCACAGAGGGACAAAGGAAGAACAAGTAGGGTTTGGGGGCATACTTATAGTAAATAGTGAGAAGATGCAGAATGGGTGGACGGTAAAAAGTAACTTTGATTTCACCATTAAAATATCAAATAATTGTAAGTTTATGCATAAAGATACTCAATCAATAAACACGTTAAATACACAATGAAAGACTGTACATGGTTACAGGCAAAAATGATTCTAGGGTGGGTTCAATTACTGAGTTAGATACTCATTGGAGACGAGCGATGTTGAGAGATTCAATAAATTACAATCCTAATATATGGATATACATTCATATAGAACATAACAAGCTCCTTGCACATTACCACAGAAACCTTATTGACCTAGTCCAATAACTGACAGTTCAGTGATGAATTGGAATATGTGTGTTTTGGTACACATGGATTATCCGTGGTGCAGAGGAGTGCTGCCCATAGAAACATAGAATTTGACGGCAGATAAGAACCACTTGGCCCATCTAGTCTGCCCCTTTTTAAACATGTTACCTCAAACCATATTTGATCCTTATTTTTTGTAAGGATATCAATATGCTTATCCCAAGCATGTTTAAATTGTACTACTGTATTTGCGTCCACCACCTCTGACGGAGGCTATTCCGCTTATCTACTACTCTTTCTATAAAGTAATTCTTCCTCAAATTTCCCTTGAATCTTCCTCCCTCTAGTTTCAGTGCGTGTCACCGTGTTCTGCTGCTCCTCTTCCTGTGAGGAATGTCTCCCACCTGTACCTTCCTCCCTCTAGTGTCAGTGCGTGTCCTCGTGTTCTGCTGCTCCTCTTCCTGTGAGGAATGTCTCCCACCTGTACCTTCCTCCCTCTAGTGTCAGTGCATGTCCCCGTGTTCTGCTGCTCCTCTTCCTGTGAGGAATGTCTCCCACCTGTACCTTCCTCCCTCTAGTGTCAGTGCATGTCCTCGTGTTCTGCTGCTCCTCTTCCTGTGAGGAATGTCTCCCACCTGTACCTTCCTCCCTCTAGTGTCAGTGCGTGTCCTCGTGTTCTGCTGCTCCTCTTCCTGTGAGGAATGTCTCCCACCTGTACCTTCCTCCCCCTAGTGTCAGTGCATGTCCTCGTGTTCTGCTGCTCCTCTTCCTGTGAGGAATGTCTCCCACCTGTACCTTCCTCCCCCCAGTGTCAGTGCATGTCCCCGTGTTCTGCTGCTCCTCTTCCTGTGAGGAATGTCTCCCACCTGTACCTTCCTCCCTCTAGTGTCAGTGCGTGTCCTCGTGTTCTGCTGCTCCTCTTCCTGCATATGTCACTCTAAGAATCAAACCCGAGTCTCCAAGCATGGAGTGTGGCACACTAATCCACTATCTTATGACACCTGGTGATAGCAACCTGTGCTCTTGAGTCTATGTAAATAGTGATCCCATGCCATCAGTTATGCTTAGTATATGCTGCCTCCGCTATGGGAACTGCAGGATGCAATGTTTATGAACTAATTGGTCTAGGGGACCCGGACGCTCCAACTGAGCACTGTACACAGCCCATTTGCCAGATCTTATATTGTACTGTAGAGATAGAGCTGCAGCGCTGTTTAATGAGATGCGCTCCCTCACCACAATAGTGTATCATTCTCGGACACTTGTTGCTTCTGCTCTCTGAGTGTGGATACAGCACCAGATATTCCCTGGTGGTCTCCCAGAAGGTACTGATCTGGCCAGTCACTGCTTAGCTGCTGAGTTCAGATGGGATCAGGCGGCACAGTGAGGTATGGCAGTATAACGGCAGATGAGAGGGCCCCACAGTGTCATGAAGAGCTAAGTGTCGCTTCTGCTGTTCTGCGGATTGGGGTCGCGGAATGGGTGATGAGTGATTGACAGCAAGGTTGATACAAGTGGGAAAATAAAGAGTTGTACCCACTGTGATTGTCAAAAGTGTCCCTGATGCCAGTAATGGATAATACTGAGCAACTAGGTCAACACAGGGGTCAGAGAACTTGATATGATAGATCAGAATATATGTTACAAAACAAGGGAAGGCAAATATTGTGTATTTTTGCTTCCACAATTTATAATCACATTGGTTATCTTCACTTAAATTTATACAGTGTTATCCTGGGGTTCTATAGTAGGGTACTAACCAAATAGTATAGAAGACCTTACCACATGCCTGCAATCTGGCTTATTCTAAATCTCTGAGGGATGAGTAACAATGATGGGGTACTACCCAGCTGGTGAAAAAAAACCCTAAATGAAATTGCAGTCAGGCTTATTCCAAGTCCCTGTAAATAGGGGACACCATATCACTGTTAAATAATTAATATCACCTATCCGTTGTATATATAAGTTAAGCTACACCGAGGGTCGGGAGCCTGATAATGAGCAATACATTGGATAATGAACATAAGATTTTAACCCCCAGGGGTGACCAGTGGAAAATCCACTATAGATACTCAAAGGATACTTGCTGTTGGTGTGCGTGACTGTTCCCGCTGGATACCGGGGACCGAAGATGACCCTGCCGGAGTTTCAATGGTCCGGACTCCCTGTGTGAGTGGTGCACGCTCCACCTCACAAGATGTAGGTATGGGGGTGATGATAGTGGGTGGCTGGGACACAGCCCGTCGGACGCCTGGGACCGGGAATGTCTCCTGCCAGAGATGGTGATGAGTGGAGCTCAATCCTTCAGGTGCCGGGGACCGGAAATAGCTCCGCCGGAGCTGTAGTCTCATGGAAGGAATGGGTGAGTGGTAAGTGCTCCACCTCTAGGTCTGTGGACACGTGTTTCGCCTGGTTGGCTTGATCACCGTGACCACTGAAGGTTGACATGCATCAAGGTCGAAATGGGTTAGATCGAGACACGCATTAGATCGACATGCACAAGGTTGACATGGGATTTTTCACTATTTTGTCCCAAAAGTTGACACAGTCGACATGGACATTAAAAAGTGCATCACATCCCTTCGCATGACTTGCTTTGCTCGGCACAATATTTTATTATTCCACCTCGCCCTAGTGGATGGTAGGGCATGAAATTCCGCTTGTCGGTTCAATAAAAGTGAAAAACCCCATGTCGACATAATACATGTGTCGACCTAATGACCTTGTCGACCTAATCCTATGTTGACATTCAGTGGTTGACTGTCTACCTTCCTCTTGTTGACCTAGTGACCGTATACCATTACATGCTCATTGCCAAAGGGGAAGTTACAGGCTTGGTTTGGGAATTGTACAGATGGGGACAGAGGGGCACTAGAACATCTTGTCAGGACTGCAAGCACAATCGTACGGCTGTCACATGTACATGAACTTTACGAGAACAAGGTCTTATACAGACATTGGGGCTATTTGTATAACTACCATCTAACAAATGGTTTAGAGAACTGACGCCTCGCTCTAATCGATTGTATGACTTTTCCCATTAGCAATTTGTACAATGAACTGTAATTAAGGGTCCGATTCTGGGTCCGTGCCCCGTGCCCAGATGGTCGGGGTTTGCGCATGTTCATTTATGGGCATGTGCCAACCCTGACTGCATACAGCCTTATCTCTTTACACAGTCGGTAACTCTGTGACCTTCGCTGGTTACTGAGTCAGTCAGAATGACCCCCTAAATGTCTTAGGCCCAGATGTGCTCAGGATGGGATCAGGGAGCTTTCTGTCCAAACCAGACCATTCTTATAGCACTATGGTGCTGTACTTGTACTTCATGTAACAATTCATCTTGTTCTGTTTAATGACAATAAAGCTTTTACATGTGATTTGTCTGCTATACCCCTTATACTTTCCTTCAGGTGTCTGTGTTATTGCTGCTTTACCTTCCTCTATTATACTGGAAACTAGTGCAACTAAGTCACTGGCCACCGGTATCCCATAGCAACCAATCATGACACATTTGTGTGCTGACACCATACTGCTAAGTGTTGATATCTCATTGCTATGGGTTACAGCACAACCTTGCTCTTCACACCATGTTATAAACAAAGTCACATTGTGCACTAGGCTATATTTACATATATATCTGTAATCAAGGTGAGCATCCCGTGCATCCGACACCCGTCCTGCTCCCGCCGGTGCATCGACGCACCCGTTGTGTACAGAGGGTGGAACCTTCAGATGTGTGCCATCACTATAGTTAATCAGAAAAAAAACAAAAGACATATGAGGATCATCAGGGGAACCACATACAAACAGAAATGAGCAGAGGGGTGAGCATACTACACAGAAGTCATGCAGATAGAAGTAAAAACAAAAAACACAGAGGAATGCAGTGAGGTGCTGACAGCCAAGTGACTAGATGGAGAGTCACACCCGCTGATGTCCGTTCCCAGTGCTAGAGCAGGAAGTGCCAGGCAGCTGGCGGCTCATATCGGCTGTACAGGGCTGGCGGCGTCACGTAGTCCATCTGAGGGCAGCTTCTGCATTGATGGCAGATGTGTTTTATAGACTAGAGGGGCTTGCCCCCTTCACCTCCCCCTGTATCTGTGCCTAGTACCTGTCTTTTATTGTATACCTAAAATACATAAAGGCCCATTGCACCTGCTGGTAGACCTACAAATGGGGCAAGACTCATTGTATCCACCAAACCGCAACAGGACATGGACGTGCAAATGTGATGTTGTCAAACTTAGGTGTGGTGTAACTGGTACCTTGCACTCTTTGCTCTTGACGTCACGGTCCGTCGGTGGTCTTCTGATTTCACTCGCCTGAACTCTGAGGGCAAAGGGACAAGGAATCCCAAGGAACAACACCCCCCCACACACACCCACACAATAACCGGTTCACCACACGTGAGGACGGCAGTTCTGGATCACAGGTCACCGTTGTCAGGAGGATTAGATAATGAAATAGAAGGATTGTAATAAATGGATTAGAATGATATCGTGCGTGATGGGGCCCTGTCACCGCAGGCCACAGTTCACAGGATACACAATGCACAACTACAGTCAATCAGACAAATGAACAGTGCAATTAATTTAAATCAATCAAAGTCACAGAGTAAGAATATGCAATGCATAATGCAGTGTATTACAATCAGTTGAAGAGTACTGTGCGCAATGGGTCCCACCATAAGTATTGGACCACCACTCGCACACTACGCTGCAATAAGAATCTTATTAATCATTGACCGTAGGCAGATACAAACAAGGCAATTCCGTACTGATAACACATCAATTGACACTGTGTAATAAAGAAACCGCCATGAAGTTCACTAATTCCCCTAAACTGCACAGTTTACCCTGAAGTTAGGTACCTTTTGGCCTAGGTGCACTGAGGATACCGCCAAGTGGGGTGTAATACACAAACAGTGGTGAGTCAGGCTCGGGCCTGCTTAGCCTCTGATCTGTCATGGTGAAGGAGTAGGTTAATAGTTCCCCGTGGACCTTTCAGAGGAGAGCCTGTTTGACGGGCCTGATGTGCCTGCTGTAGAGCGGCTGGGCGTCTCTGTTGTGGGGGGCCTATAAACAAGGGCCCGATACTATAACCAAATGAAGTCGTGTCAGGGGACACAGTTCCTGGAACAGGAGGGAAGGGGTTCCACTGGTTAAGCTGGGACCAGCAGTACTGTGGCCATGAGATAAATGGGTGGTCAGGGCAGGCAATCGCAGGGTACCTGAAGTTCTGGTGCCGTTGCCAGCTCCTGCCAGTCACTGCTGTGTTGGAAGCTGTCCCTTCTGGGCTGTACGCTGTCACACTGCTGGGCACTTGAACACCTCTGCTGGGCACTTGAAGTCACATCTACTGTGGTGTGGCAATGGCGGCCAGAGACTCTCCTCCTGGCAGCCACTGTGTCTTGTGCTGCTGCACAGCCTCGTCTCTCCCCGCACACTGGGGCAGATTTATTAAGCTTGGAGAAGAGATAAACTGGAGATAAAGCGGAGAAAAGGTAAAAGGAGATAAAGCACCAGCCAATCAACTCCCAACTGTCTTTTTCAAACACAGCTGATTGGCTGGTGCTTTATCTCCTTTTACCTTTTCTCCGCTTTATCTCCAGTTTATCTCTTCTCCAAGCTTAATAAATCTGCCCCACTGCTCGCTGTCAATCACCGCCAGCAGCGCGGCTCCTCACTTTTCCCCGGCTGGGCGTCTCCGTCTGTTACACGGCTGTGCAAGGCGCCGCTGTGCACCACGGATCTCTCTGTCTCTTGGCCCTGCGTCACACTGTCGACGCCGGAGTGAACTCTCACACTGCTCTGCTCTCCGGGCTCCGGCCGCACTCGCTCTCTCTCTCTGCCCAGGTCAGTGAACGCCGGGTCCAGGCTGCAGAGTGTCTCTCCTCCGCACGCCCCGGGCAGCCACTGCTTACTCCTTTTGCTGGCAGGCTCCGTCTCTCTGTCTGTCAACTCCGGCCGGCCACTCTTCAATGCACTTCCTTCTCCTCTCCCCTCACTCTGCCAACTTACCCCCTTCGTGCCCAGCCCCAGCTCAGGGGCACTTGCTACATGTCTTTCTGCCCAGCAACCGGCCAGGATGCCCCACCAATGGAAACGGCCCTCTCTCTGTCTCTTCTCCAGGGATCAAAGGTCAGTCCTGGAGCCTACCAGGTGCATAGTCCCACTACAGGGTGGTTGCCTTAACCTCCCAAGATCCGTGCTTCAGGCCACCATTTTTGAAAAGGGCAGCACCGTCCACCAATGTTTTCCAAGGGCATGGAAAAAAGGGGGTACCCTCAATTCTGGGGTACCACACAAGCATCCTCACAGGATGACATGTCCATTACCAAGAATGGGGCGCGTGAGTGTCTTCACGTGTGCACGCCCCCCATTCTGATCCAGCATGGAGGATGACGCGATGGGAGCCGCTCCGATGAGCCATCCCATCTGTATCATTGCTGCACAAAATACTTTATTTCAGCCAACATCCTGTCAAATCCAGGTAACAATACATCTATTCTTACCACTAAAGTGTCTCTCCAGAATGTCAGTGTGCTCCAGGTCTGGATATCTTTAGTGCAGTCTACAGCACAGCTTCCCCACAGTCTCTACAGATGTCACCTGACGCTGCAGCAATCCCTGCCTGTCATGTCTGCCTGTCAGCTCCAGTCTCCTGTGCCTTCCACGTCACCACCATCATAGGCTTCAACCATGTACTGTACAAACACTGTTTCCCACCTTCCTTGGACATGGGAGCAGCCATGTCCATTCCTGTCACCTGTTTGTTTCAGCCAATCCTATTACCACTGTGACTGACATCACAGACTCTAGCCTATCACTTTGCGGAAGGTTCTATAAGTATACTACGTTGAGACCTGGGAAAATGCCAGTTCTATAATGTCTACAGCCCAGCTGCTACCAATGCTGCTGGTATTAACCTGTCATCCACTTGTCAAGTCAAGCCTGAGAACATCTGAATCCATACCTTGGATTGCTAATCACCCTCATTCCTGCCATCCAATCCTTGCAAGGCAGGAGGAATACATATCCTGCATTCAAGACCAGACATTGCTTTTTTTTATTAGCGTCGAATCCAGACGCCTGTTACCTAATGCTCCTGTTTACCTAGTTCCTGGCTCCTGTGTTAGCTTCCAGCTGGTATCCATCATCTGCCGCTGCCCGACACCTAAGCTGCATTTAGTAACCGGCTTTGTTCAGCTTTCTGGCTGCATCTGCTGATCTGATCCTGCCTAACTTCCCAGCTGCTCATCAGACCCTGCTCGGTGTCCCAGCAGCTCACCGAATCCTGCCCGGCTTCTTGGCTGCTAATCTGCAGCTGTTCGGCTTCCTAGCCACACCCACTAGACAGATCCTGCTCAGCTTCCTGGCTGCTCACCGGACACTGCCCAGCTCCTCAATCACTAACCTGCTGCTGCACAATGTCTCTGTCGGATCCGGACATTCAGTCACTATACATTACCACAAGCCCTGAGTAGGTCGCAATCAGCTATCCTGTCGCAGACGGTCACTTCTCTGTTGATCAGCTCCCAGTGACCTTGCCAACCAGTCATTTCCAGTTAACCAGCCGCTATTCAGCTCCCAGAGTCTCCGCTGATCTGCCACCATCTTGTCACAGTACCTGCCTGCTAAGCTGCTATTATTTATTTATTTGCCAAGAAGGCAATTCCAGTTTCTATTACTCGGTCCAAGGACTATTATTATTTAGTTGATTGATTCTCTCCTGGCACATATAAGTACCAGTTGAGCTTCGCCCAGAAGGCATTCCTTGGATGTTCAAGATATATTTATTTTGGCTTTCCTGGATTCTGCCACCAGCTGGATATTCTGGCATCAGGTCCTGGTCATCCAGGCTCTAGGTATCCAGCTTCCATGGCTGTTTGCACAAGTCCAGAGCCTGCAAGCAGTCTGTATTAATTTACGTTACCACCTCACTGCATACCTACAGGACTTTCCAGTAACCTCCACTGTCCACTATGGTCACTAATGGGTCCATTAAGCCCTCAGGCGTGACAGGTTACACTCAGCTCCAACTGAGTCCTATTGATATCTGCTAAGTCGTCTGTCCACTCTCGCAACATCGATTGCCAAACATTGATCTACAAACATTGATCTACAAACATTGCTCTACAAACATCAATCACCAAACATCCACTGCTGCACATCAGTACCATTGATATCTATCATCAATCACTAATGTTGATCCCCAGCATCAATTTACAGCATCGATTACATCAATTTGTTTATTATTGATTGCATCATCTTACTGTATTCATCATTCGAGCAGTCTACACCAGTTTCTCATCAAGAACCAGCTTCTTTCCCAGACATCTTTCTGAGTGTCCAATCACCATCGGTGTCCTACATTTCTGTCTCCTCAGATACTCACATTTATCCTCTCAGAGTATTTGGTCCGGCGCTAGAAAAAAGCAGCTCTTGTCAACTTAGGCAATTTGTAGAATATAAAAGAGCGCTATATGAAGTTATATATGAATAAGATGAAAAGTGGTACCTGTAAAGAAAATAGTGGTTAAAAATAATGTTTACACCCTTTTTGGAGTGTGTAGGGGACCGGTACTTCTTACCCTATATCTCCCTATGTTGCTTTGGTTGTGGAGAACTGGGATTAGGTCTATTCTTCTAGTGATGCCTTCATCTGTCTCGTTGGTACAAACTCTGATTGTAGGACACCGGAAGGAATGCAAACCAGAAGTGGGTAGAAGTTGTCAGCGGCCACCGAATAGACTGTGGAGCGGGCAGGTGTTTAAGCGTGCTGGGTCTCCTCTAATGACCAACACATTTCATGCATCCTGAGCACTTTAAAAAAAAATCTAGCTGTAGCTCAGAACTACATGGGGGGACCTGGTCAATGATCTCTAGAGATCTGGGACCATAGTGACAAAGGTTACCATTAGTAACACACTACTTTGTCATGGATTCAGATCCTGCAGCGCCCAAAGGTCTTCCTGCTTAAGACAGCACATGTCCAGGTCCGTCTAAAGTTTGCCAGTGACCATCTGGATGATCCAGAGGAGGATTGGGAGAATGTCATGTGGTCAGATGAGAGCAAAGTAGAACTTTTTGGTATAAACGCCACTCGCCATGTTTGGAGGGCGAAGAATGATGAGTGGAATCCCAAAAGCATCAGGACAACTGATTCGTATTAAGGAGAGGATGAATGGGGCCATGTATCGTGAGATTTTGGGGAAACACCTCGGTAAGAGCATTGAAGATGGAACATCCGGGTAACTTAAGAGTGGCTCTGTAAGAAGCATTTCAAGGTCCTGGAGTGGCCTAGCTCGTCTCCAGACCTCAACCCAATAGAAAATCTGTGGAGGGAGTTGAAAGTCCATGTTGCCCAGAGACAGCCCCAAAACATGTCAGATCTAGAGTAGATCTGCATGGAAGAGTGGGCCAAAATACCTGCTACAGTGTGTGCAAACCTAAAAACTACAGGAAACATTTGACCTCTGTAATTGCCAACCGAGGTTATATTGAGGTATTGAGGTTAACTTTTTTGATTGTCCAAATATTTTTTTCTTCAAGAATATACAAATAAATTGTTACAATGTGTTTTTTCCCCCTATTTTCTGTCCCTCATAGTTGAAGTGTACCTATGATGGAAATGACAGACCTCTTTTATCTTTTTAAATAGGTCAACCTGCACAATCAGTGGCTGTCCAAATACTTTTTAGCCCCACTGAGTTAAGGTGGCCCTTATCAATAGGTAATTTTCCGAAAGTTCAAACTTTGCTGATAACTACTAGTTGACCCTCGAACACCTTGAAGTTGGAAGATAATATACTCAACGTTTAATTCCATTCAAAAGCGGTATACTCTTCCCTATCTCAACCATTTTCCTTTTTCTACTTAGAAAATTATATGGACACATCTAGGTTACCCCAGCACTTGTTTAAAAGTGTTCTGAATCAAGTTAATTTGAAAAAGTACTGAAATAACATGAACAATGTAAGAATGTGAATTTTGTGAATGTGTGGTGTAAAATGGGTGTGGTGTAAAAAAGCTGTACTATTCTATGTGTGTCTATTTATCACAACTTATTTTTACCGGTGCACTGGCGGCGGGGCGGCAGGGCAGGGGTGCTTGGCGGGGCGGCGGCTGGGGGGCGCCCAAAACGTAGCTACGCCACTGATGCCCACTGAAACTAGAGGGAGGAAGATTCAGGGGAAATTTGAGGAAGAATGACTTCACAGAAAGAGTAGTAGATAAGTGGAATAGCCTCCCATCAGAGGTGGTAGAGGCAAATACAGTAGTACAATTTAAACATGATTGGGATAGGCATAGTGATATCCTTACAAAAAAATAAGGATCAAATATGGTTTGAGGTAACGTGTAAAAAAGGGGCAGACTAGATGGGCCAAGTGGTTCTTATCTGCCGTCAAATTCTATGTTTATTAGTTCTCCTGTTAAAAGCAATGTTTTTTATTTCTAATTTTCACACTTTAATTTTCAGCCCAGACCCAACAGCCCAAGGGGGCCGGGGACAGCCCTGGGCTTCAGCTCTGGATGAGTGAAGCCTGGGGGAACCCTTTATTGGGTGGCCCCCACTTCTCAGCTACCCCATCCAGGGCTGATCAGCCACGGTCATCATGTTTCATTGTTTTGACTGGGGGACTTTGTATAAAAGTGTCCCTGGGCTGTGGAAAATTACATGCGTGATTTGATGTGATTTTGTACCTGTTCGATATACAGGAAGTATAATAATAAGTTAGACTAGAGAATAGTACAAAAACAATACTACGGTTTCCGTGTGGTATGATATAGGAGGAGGTCCATGGGTGTGTCTGTGTGTGGGGGGGATCACCATGAGTTACGTGTGACACCAACCCTAGTGATGCTCCTGTAACCCCCGTTATATTTATTGTCACCTATTCTTGGTATTAGATAAGTCAGATTTTTTATTTATTTATGAGAACATTATATAAAATATTGAAAAAAAAAATACCTGGAAAAAAAAAAAAACTTTTCTGATGAAAATGTCAAAATATCAGGATCGATGAGATTACAGTTGTCCGATTGAGCTATCATTTTGCGTGGATGTTTTGGGGGAAATTAGAACAATTAGAACAGGGGTGTGTGCTAACCTTTCAGAAACTCAAAAAATAAGGGCCACCCTAATATATATATACAGTGAATATATATATATATATATGGCATACGGGCGTTTTAGCGAACAACATTACATCGAATACATAATCATCGAACTCATATCACCGAATCAATACACATCGACATATCTATCACTTCGAACAACATTACATCGAAATGCAGTCTACCTCGAACACCACTTCATCGATCAACACAATACACCGAACACATAACACTCCGATATATCTAATTTCGAATTTGGTTTTTTCGAATGCAATCAAATCGAACAATATTACATCGAAAAACAAATTCAAGAAATATCTTACTTCGATTACTATTTTATCGAAACTATTTACATCGAACACATTTAACGCGAATATTTTTCTACCGATTGACTTTGTCTAGAAATTAATTACTTCGATTAACATTTGATAGAAGCAATTTACATCGAACTGATTTAAGACGATTACCTCATTTTTCGATTGTCTTTTTATCGAAGCAAACAACATCGATCATTATCTTTTCGAACAACATTACGTCGAACATCATACCGACGATCACTCTTGCTTTGTGCAGACCTGCCCCCTCTCCCACCGTGCTCTCCCACCGTGGCTCACAACCGCCACATTCAGCTGTCACTGTGCCCTGCCCAAAATTACACAGCCCCCCGTCTATGTAGACGGCAAGATCCGTCTAGCGCCCTCCTGCCGTCAAATGTCCGCACTGACCGTTGAACCACAAGTCCCACAATGGGCTGCCAGTGTTGCACCCCCCCCCCCATGACACCCTCACCCATCAAAGTCTCTACCCTTGGGGGTCCCATCGTCTCCCTAGCTGCACCCGTAATGTACGATAATAAATAACTACTTCTAAATCCTCCATCCCCAAAGTGACACAGCCCCCCGTCTATGTAGACGGCAAGATCCATCTAGCGCCCTGCCGTCAAATGTCCGCACTGACCGTTGAACCACAAGTCCCACAATGACCTGCCATTGTGCATCCCTGCACTCCCTCTCCTATTACCCCTCACCCATCATAGTCTATACCCTGTTGGTGGGCACCCTCCCCCCAGACCTGCACGCATAATGTTTCACCGGTCTAAATCCGCACTGTCCAAACTGACACAGCCCCCCGTCTATTTAGACGGCAAGATCCGTGTAGCGCCCTGCCTTCTAACGTCTGCATTTACCGTGGCACCACAAGTCCCACAATGACCTGCTAATTACGGGTGCAGCTAGGGAGACCATGGGACCCCCAAGGGTAGAGACTTTGATGGGTGAGGGTGTCATGGGGGGGGGGGGTGCAACACTGGCAGGCCATTGTGGGACTTGTGGTTCAACGGTCAGTGCGGACATTTGACGGCAGGGCGCTAGATGGATCTTGCCGTCTGCATAGACGGGGGGCTGTGTCACTTTGGGGATGGAGGATTTCGACGGGTAGAACATGGGTGCAGGTCTGGGGTGAGGGTGCCCACCAAAAGGGTATTGACAATGATGAGTGAGGGTGTAATGTGTGTAAATTAGATTTAAAACATTTCGATTGAACTCTTTTCGATATAACAATGTATCGATGTAGCGATAGTCGACTTAGTTATTTTCGGTATATTTGTGTCGATGTAATGTAAATTCTTACATTTATCGTTCGATATTGAATTTTTCTATATCAATGTGTTCGATATAATATTTATCGAACACTATGCTATCGAAGTAAAATTACTTCTACATTGTACACGTCGATTAATTGTCAACTTCGATAAATTGAGTAGTCTACATTACAACGGTCGACAACTTTACCGTTCGACCTTAAAGGTTCGACATAGAGTTAATTCGATCTGTAACCATTCGATATTCTAAACATTCGAACTGCCATGCTTCGAAATTAATTGGTTCGGTTACATGCTACGTTCGATGTATACACATTCGACATACCTATCCTATCGAACTACCGGGGTCGACATAATTACACTCAAATTAATGTTCATCGGCAAAATGATCCCATTCCATATATATATATATATATATATATATATATATATATATATATACTGTATATTAGGTGTATATATATATATATATATATATATATATATATATATATATGGTGCTTCCTCTTTTGCGGCTACAGGTTACATTAATTAGGTTAGTCGCTACGTGAATCACGATTGTCCCCTTGCGGCTCACCGTATGCTATGAAAGTAAGCTATGGCCACTGATCTTCCTGCCTCAGGGTCCTCGGTTACTGTGCACAGGCAACATCATGATGTCACCCGTGTGCTGCATCACTGGGAACGCTGAAGCCTCAGAGAACTTCTCAGAGGCTTCAGCAGATATTTACATGGGAGATAATGGCACGTGATTGTGATCTACCAGCAGGAGCTACAGGATTGAGCGGTAGATCGCGATCAACCTTTTGTCCAGCCCTGCAGTATACACACCACTATGATACATTACACATAGACCCCCCATATAACAGCCAGTGCACATCACCATATTACACAGAGTGCCCCCGTATTACAGAGTGCCCCCATATTACATTCAGTACTCACACCTTTTATATTACATTATACCCCCCTCATCATATCACAGCCAGTGCACATCACCATATTACACAGAGTGCCCCCGTATTACAGAGTGCCCCCATATTACATTCAGTACTCACACCTTTTATATTACATTATACACCCCTCATCATATCACAGCCAGTACACATTCACACCACTATAGTGTATCACACAAAGCCCCCTTCCTCACCCACATTATATACACCCCCACTCCCCCACATTATATACACGCCCCACCCCCACATTATATACACACCCCACTCCCCCACATTATATACACACCCCACATTATATACACCCCCACTCACCCACATTATATACACACCCCACTCCCCCACATTATATACACCCCCACTCCCACATTATATACACCCCCCACTCACCCACATTATATACACCCCACTCAGCCACATTATATACCCCTTCCACTACCCCACATTATATACACACTCCACTCCCACATAATATACACACCCCACTCCCCCACATTATATACACACTCCACATTATATACACCTTCCACTCCCCCACATTATATACACCCCACTCCCACATTATATACACACCCCACTCCCACATTATATACACCTTCCACTCCCCCACATTATATACACCCCACTCCCACATTATATACACACCCCACTCCCACATTATATACACACCCCACTCCCCCACATTATATACACACTCCACTCCCACATTATATACACACCCCCACTCCCACATTATATACACCTTCCACTCCCACATAATATACATACCCCACTCCCCCACATTATATACACCCCCCACTCCCCCACATTATATACACCTTCCACTCCCACATAATATACACACCCCATTCCCCCACATTATATACACCCTCCACTCCCACATTATATACACACCCCACTCCCCCACATTATATACACACCCCACATTATATACACCCCCACTCCCACATTATATACATCCCCCATTCCCCACATTATAGACACCCCCACTCCCCCACATTCTATAGACCCCCCATTCCCACATTATATACACACCCCATTCCCACATTATATACACACCCCACTCCCCCACATTATATACACCCCCCACTCCCCCACATTATATACACCTTCCACTCCCACATAATATACACACCCCACTCCCCCACATTATATACACACTCAGGGCTATTTTTCAGCAGGCTCCAGCAGGAACTGAGGCCCTTATTCTAGTTCACTCTTTCTGACAAAATATTTCTTAGATGGACAAAACCATGTGCACTGCAGGTGAGGCAGGTGTTACTTGAGCAGAGATAATTAGATTTGGGTGGGATTTTACACCTGCCTCACCTGCAGTGCACATGGTTTTGTCCATCTAAGAAATATTTTGTCAGAAAGAGTGAACTAGAATAAGGGCCTCCGTTCCTGCTGGAGCCTGCTGAAAAATAGCCCTGTACACGCCCCACTCCCCCACATTATATACACCTTCCACTCTCACATTATATAAACACCCCACTCCCCCACATTATATACACCTTCCACTCCCACATAATATACACACACCATTCCCCCACATTATATACACCCCCACCTCCATATTATATACACACCCCACTCCCCCACATTATATACACACCCCACTCCCCCACATTATATGCACACCCCCATTATATACACCCCCCACTCCCACATTATATACACCCCCCACTCCCCCACATTATATACACCCCCACCCCCACATTCTATAGACCCACACTCCCACATTACATACACCCTCACTCCACCACATTATATACACACCCCACTCGCACATTATATACACACCGCACTCCCCCACATTATATACACAGCCCACTCCACCAGTATACACAGCTCTCTCCTGGCTGTGTTGCTCCACCCTGGAAGGTGCAGGGACCCAGCAGTGTGGTGGGGGCGGCAGCTCACCACAGGCCCAGAGTCAGAACTTTTAAGCAGGAAGAGCAGGGAGTGCTGGCCTCACGGAAGGGACTAAATTGTAGCGGGCTAAAGGACTTTCCATGCCCAGGGAGAGGAGCAAGGCCGGGGGGCTTGCTCCTTCACTATCCACGCCACCACTGGTTACCTTTAGTAACCAGGTGGCGAGCGGAGCGAGCCTGCGAGGGTCCGTTTTGGACCCTTCTTCCGACCTTGATCCTCCTTTCTCCACCCCCTCTCCTCCCCGAGGTCCTTTAGCCTATTACAATTTAGGACGGTATTCAATGTGAATACCTGCGAGGTGCAGCGAATCCTTTTTAGGATTTGCTGCACATTCGCCACGTTCCGGAGCCTCGCCGGCTCCGGTATTCAACGAGTCAGGGGCTCGCTGCCCCTGACCGGCGAATATGAGCTCCTGCGGCGAACGCCGCAAGGAGCCTGAGGACGGTGGCAGGCAGAGAGATGGAAGTCTATCTGCCTGCCCCAGAACGTTTGTGGGGGTTAGGTGGGCTCCTCGGGTGCCAGGCAGCACAGGCTGCCCCCTGGGGGTGCCAGCAGGGGACCGTATATTCACTACACCCGATCGTAACGATCGGGTGCAGTGAATATAGGAATATGTAATGAGCGGCTCTGGCGCCCCCTGCTGGCTGCTGTGTAAAAATAAAAAAATATATATTTTTTTAAATTAAATATATATTCATGTGCTTACAGCACATGAATAAAAATAGCACGCCCCTCCTTAGAATAAAATTCCTGATTTTTTTACACCAAATGTAAAAAACAAAACACTTTATTTTAAAAGTTCACATTCCACTTCTCCATAAAAAGATAGCGATTGCTACTCGGTGAATCATGGCGAAAAAAATCTTCAAATGTATTCGCGATGTGGTCATTGAATAGGGTGATTGACCGTTTTAGTCAAAAATTCGCCAAACAGCACAAATTCGCCATAAAAACATGGCGAATCAGGCTCATTGAATACCGCCCTTAGACCTAACCCTGTCCTCACGGAGCTCAGTCAGTGGGGTGGGCGGGGCCATCCTCCAGGAAGCAGCAGATCTCTGGCTGTCAGCTCTGCTCCTTCCGATGCCGTGGCAGTCACATGGCACATGATTTCCTGTCATCGGTACCAATACAGCAGCTCGGCCATCGCAGAACCCCGTGTCACAGTGGCTGACTGTGAACCCCGCCCCCTCCATTTCCCAGAGGAGCGCATGCGCACTCTAAAATTCTGTGGAGGGGTCCCGAAAACCGGGAGGAAAGGGGGGTTTGCGGGGCAATGGTAGGCTCCTGCAAAGCCGTTATTTTATACCTTGAAAACGGGGTGACGTAACCCCGAAATGTTGGCGCACCATTAAACACCTATTGAAAAGTCCTTGGAGTGCCGCTGCTTGCATCGCCACAGACACACTACAAATTGTACCCGGATGGCACCCAGGGTGGTCGTTGAAATTATTTGAGAGCCGGGCTGAATCAAATCCGTATAATATATATACACACATTTTCTTTATTGAAATCTCCTTGTGTC
Source organism: Crinia signifera (assembly GCF_055691185.1). Taxonomy (NCBI): domain Eukaryota; kingdom Metazoa; phylum Chordata; class Amphibia; order Anura; family Myobatrachidae; genus Crinia; species Crinia signifera. The sequence goes on along the minus strand of NC_139220.1, from coordinate 317,386,365 downwards.
AGTAAATGTAATATTTGTCACACTGCACTAGTTAGAATACTTTAGCTTTTGTCCTATCTGTAATGCTGCTACACTGGTTTATGGCTTGCTGTGCTTTGTCATGTTATTACAGGTTTGGAACATCTGGGCACCCGTAGTTGTAGTACAGAGATGACTCCAGAACTACAGGATGACGTCAGAGAGGCGGTGTCACGTGACTAGGAAGTCCCCCTGGTGTCTGCAGACGGAGCTGGCCGGACTCCATTCCGAACACACACATCACAGGCTGAGGTATATGATCTGTGTATTATTGTATTTCCTGTGTGACCTCTGCACCCTGCACTCACGGGATGGGACATAAGTTAAATGATGTTTTCAACATTGGTTACAAAACATCATTTAGACCTGAACATTGGTACTCTAAAACCGATGTTAACCGATGTTTCAATTTTTTTTTTAATAAACTGTCTAGTTAAGCCTATAATACAGTAATAAACTTATGAAATGATAAATAATCCTTCTATTAAGTTTATCTTGTTGGAGGCTTACAGCTTACACACACATTGGATATATGATTCATGCTTTGTGGTAAATAAAATTTGTCACGGAGGGAAAAAAAAGTGAAGCATTAACTAGCAAAACTTTATTGCAACAACTCACAGCGGCTCACAGCCTGCTACATCTCACAGCGGCTCACAGACTGCTACATCTCACAGCGGCTCACAGCCTGCTACATCTCACAGCGGCTCACAGCAGCTCACAGCCTGCTACATCTCACAGCCTGCTACATCTCACAGCGGCTCACAGCCTGCTACATCTCACAGCGGCTCACAGCCTGCTACATCTCACAGGGGCTCACAGCAGCTCACAGCCTGCTACATCTCACAGCCTGCTACATCTCACAGCCTGCTACATCTCACAGCGGCTCACAGCCTGCTACATCTCACAGCGGCTCACAGCCTGCTACATCTCACAGGGGCTCACAGCAGCTCACAGCCTGCTACATCTCACAGCCTGCTACATCTCACAGCAGCTCACAATCTGCTACATCTCACAGCAGCTCACAATCTGCTACATCTCACAGCGGCTCACAGCCTGCTACATCTCACAGCAGCTCACAATCTGCTATTTTTAAATATTTTTAAGGTACTTCCTCATCTTTTCAGCCACCGCTTACGCCAGTTACATTAGCCGCTACGTGAATCGCGATTGTCCCCTCCCGATTGCTCACCACGCTTCGGGCTCAGTGGCTCACTCGCAATAACATTACTAAAAGGTAATACATGGTGGCGTGGACTCCGAAAATAACCCTCGCGGCTTACCGTACGCTGCGTATGTTCCGTAGCAGAAGCGGTGGCCGCAAAGATGAGGAAGTACCATTTTTAACTTGATTTATAACAGTAGGAACAGGCTAATAACTTAAGTTGAACATAGAAAATAACAAAAAACATTACATACAGGGCAACATAGAACATACTGGGCCTTATTCTAGTTCACTCGCAGAGGCAAATTCCTTCTCAAATGGACAAAACCATGTGCACTGCAGGTGGGGCAGATGTAACTTGTGCAGAGAGAATTAGATTTGGAAGGGGTATTACTTCAAAGTGCAGTGTAAAAATAAAGCAGCCAGTATTTACCCTGCACAGAAATAAAATAACTCGCCCAAATCTAACTCTCTCTGCACATGTTCCATCTGCCCCACCTGCAGTGCACATGGTTCTGTCCATTTGAGAAGGAATTTGCCTTTGCGAGTGAACTAGAATAAGGGCCACTCTATGTTGAAAAAAAATGTCCTTTTTTGTTGCAATATAGGAGTAGTGGTTTATCTCTCTCCATTTTATCACTTTTATTTGGTGATACCAGTTTAATTCATTGTCACTGGGATTACACTTTTTTGTATTATTAATGAGGACTTTGTGTCTATGTTTTCACTATATGTATGTTCATGTTGTGAGTATAATTGGATGTTTACTCTTTTGATTACACAAGACCTTTGCTGGACTTTAATTTAATTGTGCACTTTAGTCTGATTTTTTTTTTTAGTTGCGTAGGAGAACAGTGTGTGCATGGTGAGTAGTGTAGAGGAGTAGTGTGTGCGTGGTGAGTAGTGTAGGAGAGCAGTGTGTGCATGGTGAGTAGTGTAGAGGAGCAGTGTGTGCGTGGTGAGTAGTGTAGGAGAGCAGTGTGTGCGTGGTGAGTAGTGTAGAGGAGTAGTGTGTGCGTGGTGAGTAGTGTAGGAGAGCAGTGTGTGCATGGTGAGTAGTGTAGAGGAGTAGTGTGTGCGTGGTGAGTAGTGTAGGAGAGCAGTATGTGCATGGCGAGTAGTGTAGAGGAGTAGTGTGTGCGTGGTGAGTAGTGTAGGAGAGCAGTGTGTGCGTGGTGAGTAGTGTAGGAGAGCAGTGTGTGCATGATGAGTAGTGTAGAGGAGTAGTGTGTGCCTGGCGAGTAGTGTAGGAGAGCAGTGTGTGCATGGTGAGTAGTGTAGGAGAGCAGTGTGTGCGTGGTGAGTAGTGTAGGAGAGCAGTGTGTGCAGGGTGAGTAGTGTAGGAGAGCAGTGTGTGCGTGGTAAGTAGTGTAGGAGAGTAGTGTGTGCATGGTGAGTAGTGTAGAGGAGTAGTTTGTGCCTGGCGAGTAGTGTAGGAGAGCAGTGTGTGCAGGGTGAGTAGTGTAGGAGAGCAGTGTGTGCAGGGTGAGTAGTGTAGGAGAGCAGTGTGTGCGTGGTGAGTAGTGTAGGAGAGCAGTGTGTGCATGGTGAGTAGTGTAGAGGAGTAGTGTGTGCATGGTGAGTAGTGTAGAGGAGTAGTGTGTGCCTGGCGAGTAGTGTAGAGGAGTAGTGTGTGCCTGGCGAGTAGTGTAGGAGAGCAGTGTGTGCGTGGTGAGTAGTGTAGAGGAGTAGTGTGTGCATGGTGAGTAGTGTAGAGGAGTAGTGTGTGCCTGGCGAGTAGTGTAGAGGAGTAGTGTGTGCCTGGCGAGTAGTGTAGGAGAGCAGTGTGTGCGTGGTGAGTAGTGTAGGAGAGCAGTGTGTGCATGGTGAGTAGTGTAGAGGAGTAGTGTGTGCATGGTGAGTAGTGTAGAGGAGTAGTGTGTGCCTGGCGAGTAGTGTAGGAGAGCAGTGTGTGCGTGGTGAGTAGTGTAGGAGAGCAGTGTGTGCATGGTGTAAGGGTACATAGAAAAAGGATTTTTTTGTGTTGAGCTTGGTCCCTATGCGTATTTAAATGGATCACAAAGTTATAGTTGGGTAATTTTACTTGGTGATAACGTATATATACAGTGCAAAGTAAGACATCATGATGCCAAACAGATATACATTATGAAAAGAATGCAAAAAATAATAAAAAACAAAGAATAAAACAATCCAGAGTGATACAGTAGCGAGTGCTAGTGTATGTTCATAAACAGTACCAGAATCTCCAAATTTGATCGACGGGCTTGTAGCCAGTCCTGTCAAACCTGGGAGATCAGTCTCCTGGTTAAGCTGGATTGTGGGGGGTATGCTCGTCCTCCTTAATTCAAGGGGATGAGGTTTGTCCAGAGTAAGTGTCTTTATCTGATTGCGGCGTCCCGCAGATCAGATGGTGGATGGTTGATTGCAATTTATTCGGGTACCCCTTTTAGACGTCAATATGGGTGTTTCGAGTTTTCGGGAGGGGGATTGGGAGGTGCAGTATAAGGGTGCCAGTACGTTGGGAATGTCCAGTATGGTGCGGTGCTGCACACGTGTGATACAATACACTGTGCCGCAGCCGCAGTGATCTGGACTGGTTCCGGGTGTAAGAACAGCAAGTGGATGCACATCGCCGTAGTCAGGTAGCTGACTTGTGCGCCGTGTCCTCCGTGCTGCCTGGGGTCCCTCCTGCCTCACGTCACCAAGCCCCGCTTCCTACTTACCGATTCTCCACGATTGGTGCGTCTTCTGCTTCGCTCCCGCCGACGGCTTCTGACAGGTCACGCTGACTCTTCAATCTCTGCTGCCGGGGGATGGATGGTATGCAGCGCGGGGTGATCGTCCTAAAGTGCTTCTCAGGGTGTGTTATTCCTCAACGCGTTTCTGCTCATTAGAGCCTTATTCAAGGAGGTTGTTTCCGTCTGGTGCATTGTGAGTTTAAATGTCCCTCTTTAGCATTTCATTGGTCCGTGTGTCTGATTGTTCATTGGCTCAAATAGCTGTCAATCTTCATTAGTTACTTGATTTCAGATGTGTATCTTCATTAGTTACTTGATTTCAGATGTGTATCTTCATTAGTTACTTGATTTCAGATGTGTCTTGTAGCTTGTTAATTTGTCAGTTTAAAAGGCTACATTTCTTGTGAATACAGTCTTGTTAGTGCAATACAGTCTGTAACACCTCTGTATTGTTATGGTGTTTCCAGCTATAGGCAGTAAAGCTGTTTAATTGGAATTACAGTGTCCAATTGGGGATTTTTAAATGAGGTGCAGTATTTGGCAAGGTGTCTAGTTTTTACCTTTCCATTATTTTGATTTTATTTCTATTTTTTCCCAATGATGGCTTTTACCTCATTGTCCAGATTAAGTCCTCTAGGTGCAAATGTTTTTAGATCGTACATCCATTTTAATTCGGACTTATTGATCTTATGTACATAGTCTCCTCCTCTCCAGTTAGGCTGCACTAATTCTATCCCTATAAATCTCAGGGATTGTGGGTTGCTGTTGTGATGTGTTCGAAAGTGGTTAGATAGGTTATGGTCCTCATATCCTTGTTTGATATTTCTGATGTGCTCGTATATGCGGTCTTTCAACGGTCTCGTAGTACGGCCCACATATTGTTTATGGCATGCACATTCTAGGAGGTATACAACCCCCTTGCTGTTACATGTGATAGTCTGTTTCATTTTGTGGACCTCGTGTTTAGTTTGAGATTTGAAGGTGGGGATTGATTTTGTTGATTTCTGTTTCTGATTTTTGCATCCTACGCAGTGTCCGCAGTGATAAAAGCCTTTACCCCTTGGGTTTCCGTCTATTGTGGTTTGAATTTTTGATCTTGGTGGAATGTGGTTACTGGTTAGTTTTTGTTTTAGGTCTGGGGCTTTTCTGAATGTTAGTTTGGGTCTTGGGGGTATGTGGTCGGCTAGGACCTCGTCCTCTAATAGTAGCGGCCAGTGCTTATTTAGAATTTTTCGTAATTGGATTGATTGGTTTGAATACTGTGTTATAAAGTGTATTTCTTGCATCATTGTGTCTTTATTTTTGTTTTTGTACTTGAGTAGGTCGCTTCGGTCTGTTTGTTTTATCTGTTGGAATGCTGTGTCGATAGTTGTATCGCTATATTGTTTATCCTTATACTGTTTGGTCAATTGGGCCCCTTGTTCTAGGTAATCTGACATTTTTGAGCAATTACGTCTTAGTCGGGTAAACTGGCTTTTTGGTACTGAGTTCAGCCAGCTTGGGTGGTGCCAGCTTGTTGATAAAATATAGCTATTAACATCCACCTCTTTTTTGTAAGTTTTTGTGTGTATTTGATGGTCCTCTATGTGGATGCATAGGTCTAAAAAATTGACTGTTTCTTTACTGTAGTTTGTGGTAAATGCTAGATTATTGTCATTAATGTTCAACTGTGATATGAAGGTTGTGAGTGATGTCTCATCTCCCCTCCAGATGAAAAACAGGTCATCTATGTATCTGGTCCATAGCACGAGATTCGCCTCCAGCTCGCACCTCCCCCAGATGTATTGATCTTCCCACCAGCTCATAAAGAGGTTTGCGTAGCTGGGGGCGAATCTCGTGCCCATTGCAGTCCCTGTGGTTTGTAGGTAGTAGTTGTTCTCGAACCAGACATAGTTGTGTTTGAGTATGAATTCTATACTGCTTATGGTGAAATTTATCTGTTCTGAAGTGAGTTGTGTGTCCTGTGTTAGATGGTATGTTGTGCTCCTTAAACCTTGGTCGTGATCTATTACTGTGTAGAGTGCTGTGACATCTGATGTAACTAACCAAAGTTCATTATCCCATTTGATGTTTTGTAGTTTGTCCAGAATGTGTGTAGTGTCTCGCAAGAATGATTTCTGTTTGTAAACGTATGGTTGTAGCAGAGTGTCTATGTATTTGGATAGGTTTGATGTTAATGAGTTTATCCCTGATATTATGGGGCGGCCTGGTGGTTTTGATGGATTTTTATGGATTTTTGGCAGATAGTAAAAGACTGGTGTCACTGGGTGGGGTGTTTGTAAAAACTGTTGTTCTTGTTGGTTCAGTATGCCTGCTGTGAATCCTTTCTGTATGTGTAAGTCGAGTTCTTGTTTAAATTTTGTTGTGGGGTCCTGTTTCAGTTTAACATATGTGTTAGTGTCTCCCAAGATCCTATGTGACTCCTTTAGGTAGTCACTTTTGTCTAGGACTACAATCCCTCCCCCCTTGTCCGCAGGTTTAATTATCAAAGAGTGGTTGTTTTGTAGATCCTGAAGATCCTATAGGAGAGACGTGTGTGCAGGGTGAGTAGTGTAGGAGAGCAGTGTGTGCATGGTGAGTAGTGTAGGAGAGCAGTGTGTGCGTGGTGAGTAGTGTAGGAGAGCAGTGTGTGCAGGGTGAGTAGTGTAGGAGAGAAGTGTGTGCATGGTGAGTAGTGTAGAGGAGCAGTGTGTGCATGGTGAGTAGTGTAGGGGAGCAGTGTGTTCAGGGCATGTATTGTACGGGAGCAGTGTGTGCATGGCGAGTAGTGTAGAGGAGCAGTGTGTGCATGGTGAGTAGTGTAGGAGAGCAGTGTGTGCTTGGTGAGTAGTGTAGGAGAGCAGTGTGTGCATGGCGAGTAGTGTAGGAGAGCAGTGTGTGCATGGCGAGTAGTGTAGGAGAGCAGTGTGTGCATGGTGAGTAGTGTAGGAGAGCAGTGTGTGCAGGGTGAGTAGTGTAGGAGAGAAGTGTGTGCATGGTGAGTAGTGTAGAGGAGCAGTGTGTGCATGGTGAGTAGTGTAGGGGAGCAGTGTGTGCATGGTGAGTAGTGTAGAGGAGCAGTGTGTGCTTGGTGAGTAGTGTAGAGGAGCAGTGTGTGCATGGTGAGTAGTGTAGAGGAGCAGTGTGTGCATGGTGAGTAGTGTAGAGGAGCAGTGTGTGCTTGGTGAGTAGTGTAGGAGAGCAGTGTGTGCATGGCGAGTAGTGTAGGAGAGCAGTGTGTGCATGGCGAGTAGTGTAGGATAGCAGTGTGTTCAGGGCATGTATTGTACGGGAGCAGTGTGTGCATGGCGAGTAGTGTAGGAGAGCAGAATGTGCAAGGTGAGTAGTGTAGGGGAGCAGTGTGTGCAGGGCGTGTAGTGTAGGGGAGCAGTGAGTGCAGGGCGTGTAGTGTAGGAGAGTAGTGTGTGCATGGTGAGTAGTGTAGAGGAGCAGTGTGTGCGTGGTGAGTAGTGTAGGAGAGCAGTGTGTGCGTGGTGAGTAGTGTAGGAGAGCAGTGTGTGCATGGTGAGTAGTGTAGGAGAGCAGTGTGTGCGTGGTGAGTAGTGTAGGAGAGCAGTGTGTGCATGGCGAGTAGTGTAGGGGAGCAGTGTGTGCATGGCGAGTAGTGTAGGGGAGCAGTGTGTGCGTTGTGAGTAGTGTAGGGGAGCAGTGTGTGCAGGGTGAGTAGTGTAGGAAAGCAGTGTGTGCATGGTGAGTAGTGTAGAGGAGCAGTATGTGCATGGTGAATAGTGTAGGAGAGCAGTGTGTGCGTGGTGAGTAGTGTAGGAGAGCAGTGTGTGCGTGGTG